>NW_026294595.1:100312683-100782683 GCF_007827085.1 Peromyscus californicus insignis | reverse complement strand
ACCTACACCAAGTTGCTTCTTCAGGATCAATCAAAGCTGAGCAGGCTGGAGTCAGAGGACAGGTACCCCAGCTGAGGGGCTGTGGGAAGAGGGAGAGATGGGGAGTGAGTACTGGCTGGGTAGAGGTGCAGCCATTGAACAGGATGACAGCGTGAATTTGATGAACAGTTTGGCGATGAGAACTGCTGGAGAGAGGGAGGACTCTCCAGTTTCCTCTTCCCAAACGACTCTGGCTTGTGTCAAGTTGATATAAAACTAACCAGCACAGATAGAGAACAAAAAACAATCTCCTCCCTGTTGTGTGAGACACAACACAGGTGATCACTTACCCAAGAAATGGAACTCACAATGGATCAAAGTAACAGCTGCAGTAATGTCCATCTTGGTAAACCAATGAGTTTTCACTAGGGTTACTAGCGGGAGTGTGGGTGAGGAGTTACAGGATCAGAGATGACAGGAAGACATGACCACAAAGCCACATGGTGACCCTCATGAAAGCGGCGACCCCGGAGCACTCTGAACAGCTCGCAGGCAGAGTGAATGGTCTAAGTCTCTCTGCTCTGCTCAGATAGTCAGTCTCCTCTTGCTTCTGTAGCTTTTTCCTCCTTGTATAAAGCTGGAGGGGGCAGAGGGGGTCTTCCAGAATCTTCCGAATTTATGCCTTTTCAGATGTGTAACCTTTTGTTAATCTTTTGAGTTTCACAAGACCCCTCCTGGAGAGGATGTTTCCATTGGCAGGAAAGGGCCTCACACACTTCCTCACTCGTTTACCAGCCCTTCCCCCTCCCTGTTCACCCTTCAGATCTAGTTGAAGACACTAATGCTCTGGTGCCCCTTCTCTCGCCACAGAATCTTCATGCTAAACACGCCTCCAAGTCAAATAATACTGCCAGTGTCTGTGTTAGTCAAGTTCAACAGAGCTCTCCAGAGCATTGTTGGTTAGGATTTGGCCTCAGACGAATGACTTCCATTTTTTCTTTAACAAATCTATCCTCATTTCAAAAGTAAATGATACTGCTAAGACACAGCACACTTCAAATTCAGATTTAACATCGGAAGAAACCAGAACACTTTCTCTTCAAGATGCTTTACATCTGCAGGACATAATTGGAAGGGTCATCTTGCTCATGTAACCAATACAACCCACTTTACCGCCTCTGACTCATTTGATTCTAAAGTTCTCTAATGCTTTAGTACTTCCCCACAAGGAAATTGGGTTTCCGAATATATTTAAAATCCGATAGGTTGACCCAGGGCCTTTAGTCTTTGGTTGGAAGCACCGCTGGAGATTCCGCGGTCACTACCACAGCATCATGGCCCTTCAGTTTGTCCTCAGCTTAGTATCAACCTCCAATGCTTTCCGCTGGTTACCACATAATAACCTTGTCTTTAGGGCCTTATTGATGTATTTACTTACTATTTATTTATTGAGACAGTATTTTACTATGTTCCCTCAGTTGATCTCAGACTTGGTCTCCCTCTCACCCCTACCTCAGCCCCCCAAGTGCTGGTATTGTAAAGGATCATCACTGTGCCTGGCTGCTCTACCTTAGCTCTTGACATCTATCATCCCCCTTATTGGTAACTCTGAGTTACTCAATGGCGGGTGTGCCGTTTGCTGGGCATAGGGATGCTTTTTTGCCTAAGGTATGCTTCACCAGATCTTCCTGGATCATGAGAGTGTGCCTGTGCTAGGAATCTGCTCATTCAATTCCCTCCCTCCCTCCCTCCCTTCCTTCTTTCCTTCCTTTCTTCCTCCCTTCCTTCCTTCGTTCCTTTCCCTAATGTCACTTCTCAGTGAGGTCATCTTCAATCACCTTTTACAGTGATAACCCTCTCACATTCCTGTCTCTGTTCCTCCCTGCTAATTATTGTATTCTAATTTACTCACTCACTCACTCACTCACTCACTCACTCACTCACTCACTCACTTCTATTGGTGAAATTATTAAGGCCACTCCACGTAGTTAAAAGGAGATTTATTTAATGGCGTAACTTACAAATTAAGGGATAGGTAGGTCGCGGGGTCTGGGGAAGGTGTATCACAGTCCAGCGGTGTTCTCTGGAGCTCTGCTTGGTCCACCTTCACTATCCAGGGTCCCGGAACGGAGAGAGCGCCCACCGATCCAGATCTCGGGTCCCCAGGCGCCTCCCTTCGCCCGGCCTTGTAGGCGTGACAGTTGCCGAAGTCTCAATGGGGGTTGGAACTTGCAGATCAAAGCTGGAATGGCTACCCACTACACACTTCCTCTTTCAAAACTTGACCTTTTAATGTGTCTTCCCTTTGCCATTACAATGCAAATTTTTTGATAAATTCCTGTGTGAGTGACCATGTTGAATTATTACTACACAGGATCTAGAATTTGATGTGTATTGATTTCTCAATACATATTGAATTACAAATGAGTGAATGTTATGAAGGTGGTAGGATAGTCATTGGTTAGGAGCCAGAGATCCATATTTTAATGTTTACATATTCCTATAATTAGAAACTCTTAAAGATTTCCTTTCTGCCTCTCTATGTCACCAACAAAATGGGCATATAATTCCTGTTCTACTGGTGGGACTTATGCAAAGATTTTGTTTGTTGGGTTTTTGAAAACAGGATCTTTTCTAGGCCAGGCTGACCTTCAACTCACTATGTAGTTAAGTATGACTTAGAATTGTCAGGCCCCTGCTTCCACCTCCTGGGTGCTGTGATTGCAGGTTTGTATCTCTACCTCTGGCGTATATAGTGCTGAAGATCAAATCCAAGGCACCATGAATGTTATGCAAGCACCCCACAGACTGAGCTGCATTGCCAACCCCCTTTGCAAGTCTGTCTTAGGCACCCTCTTCTGTGCGTGTGAGGGGATGCTTTTATTGTCTTGGTTACATCCAGTGCAGTGAGTCCTGGGATTTGTGCTCACTTTGCTACAAGCCACTCCCAAGAAGAGATTTGAATACAGTGTAGGGGTAATATAGTGTAGGCTCATTTCTGTGTTTCTTTGGGAACGCTTTAGTGGAGTCTTTGACTATCACTTAGAAGATCATGCATTTGAACTTGTAATAAGCTATTTAAAACTTGGAGAGTACAATAGTAACCCACTACAAGGGTCTGGTGTCTCACATTTGTCTGGTGGTGTGTGTTGATTTGGTATGCTGCATGCATTAGTTCATCTCACCCCCACTGACACACGGTGAGGAGGAGGGTGTGATGTCCCTTCAGAGATGAGAGAGAGTCGAGCCGAGCGATGCACGTCTGCAATCCCAACATGTGGAGGATAGCTTCAAGCTGGAGGCCAGCATGGGCTGCCCAGGGGCCAAGCCCATCCTTAAAAGCATTGAGGAACAAATCAAGCAAAAAACAAAACAACACACCTAGAGAAGCTGGCACCCCCAAAATCCAGCAGCTCCTCAAAGAGGACCTGGGGAGGGCTCATGTCTTTGCCTTTTTACTCTGAGTTCCTTAGCTCTGACAAAGACGATTTTCATTCTGTGGATGGTGTTTCTCATGGACGTGTTACTTTTTTTCAGACTGTTTATGACCAGTGGTTCATCACTCTTTTTAACATCGTTTACACATCACTACCTGTTTTAGCCATGGGGATTTTTGACCAGGTACGTTTTTTTTTTTCCCTATATTTGTTGCTTACTCTGTCTGTTGAGACTTTCAGCTATTGCCAGCTAGCTTTTAAGAAGAAGACCGATTCATGGGAAGATCCCTAGGAATGCAGTTTTTAAAAGAAGTGTTACATGGGTCACAAATCCTTCTGGGTCCCTTCCCTGCCTGCTGCTTCTCCAAAAAGGTTCTCCACCCAAGTTTGCCTTATCTGTTCTTAGGGATTCACATCTCACAGTGTTGATGTAAGGTTCTGAGAAGTCATGCATGAAGTCTTTTCTTTCATTTAAGTCCAGCATTTCTCAAATGTCTGTGATTATATCTTTTTAAAAATATAATAGTTTAAATTAAATTTTTGAGTGTAGTTGCTGTCTTTACTCTTTGGGCTCTTTGGCTTTTATTCTTTTGTCTCAGTTCTTCAGCTGAGTTGGGGGCCCACCACCCAGCTCCCATAAAACACACAGAGTCTTATTATTACTTATAAATGCAGGTCTTACTTAGCTTGGCTTGTTTCTAGTCAGCTTTTGTTTTGTTTTTGTTTTTTCGAGACAGGGTTTCTCTGTGTAGCTTTGTGTCTTTCCTGGAACTCACTTTGTAGCCCAGGAGGACCTTGAACTCACAGAGATCTGCCTGCCTCTGCCTCCCGAGTGCTGGGATTAAAGGAGTGTGCCACCACTGCCTGGCCTAGCGAGCTTTTCTTAACTAATTATCTTGTCTATCTTTCGCCTCTGGGCTTTTATCTTTCTCTATTTCTGTGTGACTTTTCTTTCTTTCTTACTCCATTGCTGGTTGTATGGCTGGGTGGCTGGCTCCTTCTTTTCTTGCTCCTTGATCTCTCTTCCTTCCTTATCCCTCTTTTTCTCCTTCTATTTATTCTCTCTGCCAGCTAGGCCCTCCTATCATTTCTCTTGCCTCACTATTGGCCATTCAGCTCTTTATTAGACCATCAGGTGTTTTAGACAGGCACAGTAACACAGCTTCATAGAGTTAAACAAATGCAACATAAAAGAATGCAACATATCTTTGCATCATTAAAACAAATGTTCTACAGCATAAACAAATGTGACACATCTTAAAATAATATTCCACAACATTTGAGACTTTCATAAACACATACAATGTGTTGTATCACACTCACTGTTCCCAACTCCTATTCCTAAGTCTTCTCAGATCTACCCCAACATCCCCACGGCCCCTCTTAACTTCACATCCTCCCTCTCTCTCTTTCAATGACCCACAAAGTCCAATTTATGCCACTTGTGTACACATGGATGCGAGGCCACCCACTGGAGCACGGTTTACCTTCCAGAGGCCATATTCTTAAAAATGACACTCCCTTCCCTGGTAGCTGTCAACTGCCACCATGAGCCCCTCTCCTATCCAGGCTAGAAAGGTGACTGGATTGATCTTGTACAGGAAACCACAGCCACTGTGAGTTCATGGGCACAGTGGCTGTGTCATGTCCAGAAGAAGCTGTTTTCTCCGCCATCCTCCACCCAGCCCTGACCTCTGGCTCTTGTATTATTTCTACCCACTCTTTTGTGACGTTCCCCGAGCTCTAGAGTGAGGGCATGTGATATAGATATCCCATTTATGGCTGAGTGACATTACAGACATTATTCTTTGTGCTTTGACCAGTTGTGAGTTTCTGTAGTAAGCACCATCCACTTCACAAAGAAGCCTCTCTCATGAGGTTTGGGAGTATTGACCCATAGGTGTAGAAATACATGTTTAGAGGTCAATTTGATACTGTGTCCATTTATCAAAATAAAAGTGGTAGGTTCACCCTCAGGGCTTGTGAGCTCACCAGCCATGGGTTCTTTTACAGATTTACTGTAGCAAGCATGAGTTGCTTCCTGTGGACCAGGGCTTATCCGATCAGGAAGCGTTTGGTTACTTTTATAACATATGTACCCCTGTTACACCCATGGATGTATCTTGCCAGGTTGATTGTCATTGTAGCTTTAGGGTTTCACAGCTGGATAAAATTTTTGATGACTTTTCTCCTTCGGTGCCCTGCATAGCACCTTCTGGAGATGTGAGAGCTAGCCTGCAGAGGGAGATTGTCCTGGGAACCAGCTTGATTTCTCCATGTCCTGTGACCAAGCTGTGTGGTGTCTTCAGCAATAGAATCTCACCAACAAGGTCTGCTGGGCAACCAGGGGCAATGACAATGTTTTATTATTATTGTGAGCTTCTCCAGAAGACCCCTGGCCAACAATTCAATGGGAGGTATCCCACACCTACTACTTGGAATTTTATTTGCCAATGTATGGCTTCTGGGAGAAGTATTATTTCCTAAGAAGGGTCTCTCTGTGTCTGTCTGTCTGTTTCTCTCTCTCTCTCTCTCTCTCTCTCTCTCTCTCTCTCTCTCTCTAAAGCTTGTAAATAGTAGGTTTCTACATGGCTTTTAAAAACATCCTTAATGTTAGTCATCCCTCGTCCCACCCTCTCCTCTATCCTCCCTCCCACCCCTCCCCTACTTAGATCTTCCTTTCCATTATTCTGTGTTTCCCCCTTACATTGTTGTATTTCATTATCCTCCTTCCTTAAGATCTTTCCTTTTCCACCAATGGCCCCTCTCCAGTTTCCTGGCTTCAACAGGTATTATCCATTTACAGTTTTCTATTGAGAATTCTCTGTTCAGATCCATAGCTCATGCTATTTCTTTTCTTGAAATGTATGTATATTCTAGACCAGGAGGTCTCAACCTGTGAGTCATAATCCCTTTGGGGGTGGCCAAACAACTCTTCCACAGAGGTTGCCCAAGACCATTGAAAAACACAGATATTCACATTATAATTCATAAGTAGCAAAACTACAGTTATGAAGTAGCAACAAAAATAATTTTATGGTTGGGGGTCACCATAGTATGAGGAACTGTATTAAAGTGTCAAAGCAGGGCCAGGAAGTGGTGCACACGCCTTTAATCCCAGCACTTGGGAGGCAGAGCCAGGTGGATCTCTGTGAGTTCAAGGCCAGCCTGGTCTACAGAGCGAGATCCAGAACAGGCACCAAAACTACACAGAGAAACCCTGTCTTGAAAAACAAAACAAACTAACAAAAAGAAGTGTCACAGCATTAGGAAGGTTGAGAACCTCTGTTCTAGACCCTAACCCTCTGTCCTGTGTGTAGCTGGTGAATTTTCTCCCGTTCTATAGGTTCTCTTTTTACTTGATTAACAGTTTTCTTTGGTGAACAAAAACATTTTCATTTAATGAAATCCTACTCATTAGTTGTTGATCCTATTTCCTGAGTGACCAGGGTCAGATTCAGAAGATCCTTAACTGAGCCTGTATCCTGACATATACCCCTTACTCTTTCCTGTAGAAGTTTTGGAGTCCATGATTTATTTGGAGTTGATTTTTTTTTTTTTGCATAGTGAGATATACATTTTGAGTTTCATTCTTTTCCATGTAGCTTTCAAATTCCCCAAATACTATTTGTTTAAGATGCTGTGTTTTCTCATCCTGAGTGAGGTAACCCAGACTCAGAAAGACAAACATGGTATGTACTCACTCATAGCAGGATACTAGACATGAAACAAGGATGACTTGTCTGCTACTCACATCACCAGGGAGGCTACCTGGAAAACAGGACCCCAAGAAAGACACAGGGATCGCCCAATGACAGAGAAAGGGAATGAGATCTACATGAACAGCCTGGACATGAGTGGGGGTAATGAAAGTCGAGGGTTGAGGGAAAGAGAGCTTGGGGGAGCGGGAGATCCCAGCTGGATCAACAACAGAGAGGGAGAACAAGGAATAGGAGACCATGGTAAATGAAGACCACATGAGAATAGGAAGAAGCAAAGTGCTAGAGAGGCCCACAGAAATCCACAAAGATACCCACACAACAGACTGCTGGCAATGGTCGAGAGACAGCCCGAACTGACCTACTCTGGTGATGGGATGGCCAAACACCCTAATTGTTGTGCTAGAAACCTCATCCAACTACTGAGGGATCTGGATGCAGAGATCCATGACTAGGCCCCGGGTGGATCTCTGGGAGTCCAATTAGCGAGAATGAGGAGGGTTTATATGAGTGAGAATTGTTGAGACCAAGGTTGGATAAAGCACAGGGACAAATAGCCAAATGAATGGAAACACATGAACTATGAACCAATGGCTGAGGGGTCCCCACTGGATCAGGCCCTCTGAATGGGTGAGACAGTTGATTGGCTTGATCTGTTTGGGAGGCATCCAGGCAGTGGGACCAGATCTTGTGCTCATTGCATGAGTTGGCTGTTTGAAACCCGGGGCCTATGCAGGATTGTTTGGCTCGGCCTGGGAGGAGGTGACTAGACCTACCTGGACTGAGTCTACCAGGTTGACCTCAGTCTGTGGGGAAGGCTTTGCCCTGGAGGAGATGGGAATGGGGGGGGGGGTTGGGGGGAAGGTGAGGGGCACGGGAGGGGGGAGAACAAGGGAATCCGTGGCTGATATGTAGAACTGAATTGTATTGCAAAATAAATTAAAAAAATAAATTAAAAAAAAACGAAAAAAAAAAGATGCTGTGTTTTCTATAGTGTGTATTTTTGTCATCTTTAGTAAACAAATCAGGTGGATCTAGGTATGTGGACTTATATCTTGGGCTTCCATTTTATTCCACTAATTAATGTGATTGGGTTTTGTGCCAATACCATGTTGTTTTAACACCACAGCTCTAAGTTAAAATGAGGAATGGTAATGCTTCCAGCATTGACTTCATTGTTCCAGATGACCCTAGCTATCTTGAATCTTTTGTGCTTCCATATTAATTCTAATTTTTTCAGTTCATGAATATGGGAGGTCTGTCCGTCTTCTGTGTCTTCTTCAGTTTCTTTCTTTGGTGATTTAAAGTTTTTCATTGTACAGGTCTCTCACTTTGTTATGTAATTATATCTTTCCTTTTTTTTTTCTTTTTTTCCATTAAATGTTAGAGCACAGATTCTCTAGCTTTCTCCATCCCTAATCAGGTCACAACAACCCTACAGTCTATCAAAGAGTTGACAAGATACTTCTGTGACTCTTAAGATCACACACACTTGGCAGGAAAAAAAGGCCAGCTTTTCTCCTTTGCTGGCCAGGACAAAGGAAACTTTAAACGTCTGTCTCCCAAATAATGTGGTATGGAAATTCCTGCCATCCCTTGAGAGTCTATAGTAGTGAAAAAAAAATCTCAGGAGACTTGAAGGCTTCTCGTTCAGCTTCCCATCATGCTAAACATGGTGGATGAATGAGAATGAGCACATGACTACTCTAAGGCATGGTTGAGGAGAAGGATTTTATTGTACATATAAGGGAGAGAACAGTCAGAGGCGTATGAAAGAATCCAGACTGAACTGGGCCATAAGAGTGGAGGTGGAGGGGGTGAGAGAGGAAGAGAGAGAGAGAGAGAGAGAGAGAGAGAGAGAGAGAGAGACAGAGAGAGAGAGAGACAGAGAGAGAGAGAGAGAGAGAGAGAGAGAGAGTGGACCAAGAGAGGACACCAAGAGAGTGCATGGCTGAAGTGGCAGGTTTATACAGAAATGGGAAGTTGTGGGAAAGGAAGCAAAGCCCTTGGGATGGAGAATTACAAGGTAGGGGACAAGGTGAGAAGTTCTGGGAGGAGCCACAGGTACTGAGTGAGCCTTGTCCTGGGTTTTTTTTTTGACCTGACGGTGGCTATATGTCCCAATGCTCCCCTACTTCAAGCCCTGTCATTTCCTCCTCCCTTCATAGTTAACAAGGTTCTTTCTTCTAACAAACCTTATTCTGGAGGGTTCTTCACTTCAAGTCCTTTTGTGAACCTGTTGTTCTGGCTTCAGACATTAAAATGTATCAGAATTAGTGCCTCTGAGATCATGTGCAGGGAAATGCTGTGTTAGCTTCTGGGGCTTGTAGAGAACTTTGCAGGGCTAAGGAAAAATGAAGGGATGGGGTGGTGCATAAAATATCAGCATTGTACAGTGAACCCTCCTTGGCCAGCACAGAGCAGAAAGAGCTCCAGGGCACTGAATGGCCCGTCTAAGAGAGGTGAGCACACACAACCCCTCAGTCATGGGGAGACGGAACACAGACTTTTATTTAGTGTTTATGTGTGTGAGACAGGAGAATGGGGAGGAATCCATTCTAAGAATGGTGCTTCACGGCCTACTCTGGTTTGGAACATACTTCCTGGCAAGGAAGGAAGTCTGGCTGCCTGTGGGGAAGTAGAAGCCTAGCCAGTAGAGTTTCCATGGCACAATTAAAATGTATTACTTTTAAAATGTTTTTTTTTTAAGTATTTTTGAGACCAGATTCTCTCCAATCTGTTATTAGACCTGTTTACTAGACTTCGTTTTCTGGCTCAAAGCTATCTATTGCACAACACACGTCTTCGTACTGTGAGGTCACTCCCTTCTCCCGTTCTGTCTGCTTTGGAGTTGGTTCTGAGTCTCCTGTCCATATGTAAAAAGGGCATCTGCACAAAGTACTGAACTTCAAAAGACCTTAGATGTAAAGGATTAAGCACAAGCTCTTCCAAGTGCTGATGTTTACAACTGTTTCTTTTCTTGGTGCTTTGTAGCTGCCCACAATGTGGAATCAAATAGTAAAAATAAAGCAGTTCTGGGAATAAAAAAAAAAAAAACCAGCAAAAAACCAAAAACAGTTATTGTGCAATTTGAAAAAAGCAAAGCAAAACAAAACGAAACACAATAAGCCTCCTTATTGTCATCAAGTTGAATGTCTGTTCCTTTCCTTTCTTCCCTGACCCTTAAGCTGATGGCAGAGTCATGGATGCTGGCTACAAAAGGCCACAGGGATCATCTCTGGTGTCACTTATTATGTGAAAGGAAGCCAGCCCTGGGGGTTCTAGTCACTGAGCGATCAGCCAATAAGTGGCAGAATTAAGACCACCCCAAGCTTACTTGAGTCTGGGCAGCTACATTTTACTATCCTTGTTATTTATCATCACCATCGTTTTATTAATGTTTTGTGTGAGCATAGGTTTTTTATTTTTTACTTTTGAAGATTTATTTATTATATGGTGTTCTGTCTGCATGTATGCCTGCAGGCCAGAAGAGGGCGCCAGATCTCAGTACAGATGGTTGTGAGCCACCATGTGGTTGCTGGGAATTGAACTCAGGACCTCTGGACGAGCAGCCAGTGCTCTTAACTACTGAGCCATCTCTCCAACCCTAGCATAGGTTATTGACTACTTAATATGGGGCAAGGACCCTGCAGAAACATCTTAGTCATGACAGTGGTTTTCTGTGTGGGAGGTATTACTGTTTGCATTTCTGCAGATGAAGAAAGCAAGACTTGGTTTAAGTACAAGGCTACACACTGTCAAAACCTGTTACCAGACCTTCGGTTCATCCCTGTGTGGTCTCAAAGCCTGTGACTATAACTATACCAGTCACCGCACTAGAAGAAAGTACACTCGCATCTGACAGCGTCTCCAGGGAGGACTTCTCAAAGAGAACATGTCAGGATTCATGGAATCCTCCTCTTGGCAGTCTGGGCCAGTCTACAAGGATGAAGGGAATTAGAATCCCCTAGAATTTACCATCTGGTAGGTAGGTTCTTCTGGGAATAAAAGCAAGATAATGTCTTATTCTAGCCCAGTGAGTAGTAGGTAATAGGGCATGCTTACAACGACTTTGTCTATTTCTAGGGATAAGGAATACAGGGTCTCCCTGACTCTTCTCTGAAATTATACTCTGTTTACAGGATGTGAGTGACCAGACCAGCATGGACTGTCCCCAGCTCTATGAACCTGGACAACTGAATCTACTTTTTAACAAGCGTAGATTTTTCATCTGTGTGGCACATGGAATCTACACTTCCTTAGCGCTTTTCTTCATTCCCTATGGGTCCTTTTACAACGTGGCTGGAGAAGATGGGCAACACATTGCTGACTATCAGTCCTTTGCAGTTACCATGGCCACATCTTTGGTCATTGTGGTCAGTGTACAGGTAACCCTGTTCCTTAAAGCACCTCTGCCTTGATGTGAGAGGTTCAACATAGGTTAAAGTTCACTGTCAGGTGATTCCGCTTGGTAAGGTGCCAGGCAGGGAATAACCTTAAGAGAGTACAAGGAATTCCCTTTGTTTGTGTGTAGGCATATGCATTTGTGTGTAGGTCCTATTGCCTTTGTCCATGCTCGAGGAGGCCAGAGCCTGATATAAGGATGTCTTCCTCAATCATTTCTCTACCTTATTTTGGGGGATAGGGTATTTCACCAAACCTGAAGCTCATCATTTCAGCTAGACTGGCTATCAGCCGAGCCCCTGTGGTCTGCCATCTCTGACCACCCAGCACCGGGGATACAGGTGTGTGTGTTGCCATGCCTAGGATCTTACGTAAGTGCTAGGGATAAACTCAGGTCCTCCTGCATGCACAGCAAGTCTTTAGTCACTGGGCCATTGATCCAGCCCCAGAATTTTCTTTTTAATTGTGCATTTTGAAATGAAAGAAATAATCTTTAATAAATAATAAGATGTGCTAAATTAGTATTAGGAGTTTACAACCTTCATGTTTGTAGACATATAGCAATCACTTATTTGGGTTGGGTATTATATATAAAGAGAAATGATTAAGAGTTGGAGGTATAGCTCAGTGGTAGAGTGATTGTCTAGTATGCTCAAGGCCATGGGTTCAAGGCCCAGTACTGAAAAAACAGGTCTAACAGAGTGACACATCCCAGCATTAAGAGGCTGTAGCAGGAGGATTGCTCAAGGACAGGCTACAGTGTGAGACCCTGTGTCAAAATAAAAAGTCATACTACTGTTCCTTTCTTGAGAAGACGCATTTCCAAGGATAACAAAAGTTTCCTATAATTTCAGACGTAATAAGTCCCAGGTTCTAAAGTGAGAACTAGAACTTATTTGGTAATGCATTTTTAAAAATCACTCAAGAGATTCAGTGCTCTGTTCAAATGGCATGTTAAGAAGACACTCTGACGGGGGAGCTCTTGTGTTCCGAGTTGTGCTTTGGTTTGTTTTCTGGTGCAGTTGTGTTAGGTGCTCATGAGTTAGAGTTCACACACACTTCTGGTCCATTAATACCTGTAGCACCGGACTGATGTGGTGGGCGATACAACCTCTGTGTTATTTTGTTTTTGGTTATTGAGTGAACTATTAAGAATCAGATGATCTCTTTGTCACAAGTTCCAGTCATACACGACCATTTCTTGAGTATTGAGTGAATGAGGGAGATGATAAAAGGGATTTTCTCCCTACTGATCCTATCATAAAAAGAGCTTGTCAGGGTGTGCCCAACCATTAGAAAAGAATAATTAAAAATGACTTGCTTTTCCAGATTATATCTACAGTCTTCAGACATATCTATGGCCAGTTTACAAACAGCCTGAGAAGCAGTTCCCTATGCTGAACCTGGGACAACAACAGATTCAGCCATGTGCTATGGTCTCCTGTGAAATTCAGAAGCCTTTAAAAGCAAGGCCCTGCAGGGGAGCCCCACACAGAACTTGGGCCATAAGTGAACACAGAGTAAATCTGGAAAGAGCAGAAAAGTACAGAGAAAAGTTAAAATTCACCCACAGTCCCACACTACTGTTAACATGGCAAAAATAGTAGAAATCAATTTTGTGTGATTTTATCATTTTTTCCCACTGATCTTTGTTCATGAGTATGTATCTTGTTTTGAGATTATTCTCTGAAATGTCCTTTTCGTGGCTATAATACTTCAGCATATGAACATGCCATAACTTATCAACCAGGACAGTGTTAGATTGCTTCTACCATTTTCACTATGAAAAACAACACAGTGGTGAATTTTCACACGCCGAATTCTCAATGCTTCTTTATCGCCTTAAAGTATACTCTTTATTGGTATCTCATTTGTTTGTTGGTTTGAGAGAGGGTCTCACTGTCTGTCCTGGAACTCACAATATAGACCAGGATGGCTCCTAATTCACAGAGACCCACCTGCCTCAGCCTCCCAGGTTCTGGGATTAAAGGCATGTGCCACCATGCTCAGCCAGATGCTATTCTTAAAAGGAGTATTCTGGGTCCAAGGATATATGGAAGTTTGATGTTTCTTTTTTTAAAAACTTGTTGCAAAACATCTTCCCAAATAGATTATTTTCAGCAGGTGAGTATAAAATACCCTTCTCAGCCAGGCCTACATGGATAAGAGATCATTACTCTGATCACAACGTTAAGTCCATAGCCTCTGAGTACCTGGGAAATAATTGATGTGCATTGAAAAGTCTTTATTAAGTTTGTGATTTAAGCAAGAATAATTAAAAAAATTTTTTTTGCTTTTGAAATAATTATAGATTTGCAAACGAGTTGACACTGTAGTTCCTGTATCTGCTCAACCTGCCTTGTTAAGACCACACAAAACCATGATGGCACTTATGAAAATCAGGAGAAATTAGCATGGATACAGTTTTGTTACCTAAACTATAGGCATGGCTCAGACTTCCCTAGCTTTTCTGTTAGTAACTTTTCTGTATTCCAGTGACCAGCACAGGGTTCCACAGGGCACTTCGCTGTCGTGTTGCCACAGTCTTTGACTTCTGATGGCTCTGTGGTCTTTCTTCATCTGTAAAAAACGTTGAAGAACAGCGGTCAGATAGTTTGTAAAATGTTCTGATGATGTCTGAGCAGACACTGATCTATGAGTATGGCTGAAATGTCATCAGGAGTCAAGTTATTGCTACTTCTTTTGTATAACACTAGTATTTGGTTTTACCCTAGGTCCCTGCGCTGTCTGGTCTCAGGTTCTTGGTCACCCAAGCTGTGTCAGGCATGGGTTCCATCTCCTGGAGTGGGTCTTGAGTCAAATCAGTCATTGGTTAGTTATTCCCACAAGCTTTGGGCCCCCATTTCACCAGCATGTCTTCCAGGCAGGACACCACTTTATCTCAAAGGGGTTGTGACTGGGTTGTAGTTTAGGTAGGACTGTTTCAATTTTTCTTTTCTCCCTCTGCCTTTACTCTTATCTTCAATTTTGGTACATAAATGATGGTGTGTTGTTATTTCAGAATGCTACTGAATACTCCTTTCACATAAATTTTGAAGGTTCCAAATTCTTTTCAAATTAACACTGTAGCTTATGCTCATTTTATTATTTATTTAGAACTAATTATAAATTCACTAGAATCATTTTATGCCACCCTTTAAAAATTCTATATTTACAATTGTTTTGAGGTTTTTGTTTTAATTTATTTGGCTACAATAATATCTTTCAGAAATTAATAGAGAAAGGGTATCTGGATGTTAAAATTTTGAGCTTAAACATTCTTTATCTTTGTATTTAAAGACTATATTGGGTGAGAATAAGACTCTGGCTATAGCTCCTTCCACTCCAGCCCAAAGCCCTGTCAACTTTACTGCTATATTTCTATATCCCAGTTGCTCTGTGGTAGATGGATGTCAGCTGACCCCTTCCCTCTCAGATAGCACCCCTTTGGTCTAAAAGCTTATGCTCTTTATTTGATTTCTTCAGTGCTACCAGAATATGATCCCGCCACACACAGTAATTTGCCTGGGATTTGAAGAGTCCTCTCAGTCTGAAAATCTAGGCTATTGCTGGCTGAGAGCACGTTTCTTTTATCACATCTTTGACTGGCACTTCTTTATTTATTACTTATTTTGTCCAAAGATCTTATGAATTATATATTGGGCTCATGAATCTGATACCTACAGATTTGCAAATGGTTTCCATTTCTTATTTTGTGTTCCCTGTTTTTTTCATTTGTTCACTCCAGGATAAAAAGTTAGCTCTTGTCGGTGGTGATTCTTGTTTGGGTTTTCTGTTCAAGTTTTAAAATCAGAAGTGGTGTTTTTTCCCCTAAGGTTTGTTTTGTATCCTCTTAAGAGTTCTCTCAATGCTTAGCTGTTACTGTAATGCTTGTCTATCACATTTATTAGTTCCATTCCAATGGGAGATACCTATTCTTTTAGCTAGGTCTTTTTTATATGAGTTATAATTTCCTTTCCTTCTTGTAACATGGACCAGGCCTTTTCTTTTGCCAGTGATGAACTGACAGGTGATGGAAGAAAGAATTGGAGGTTCTGGTTTAGTGTCCTGGTAGCCAACTACACTAGATAATTAGCAGGTCTGGATGGACAGCAGGGCTGTCTGTCTTCAGTTGTAACAGTCCTGTAATTCAAATCTTCTGATTCCAGGGTCCTAATGCTACCAGTACTTCAGAGGGCAGCAAACTGCAGTGGGAGGGAACATGTTTCCATGTCTAGAGGGGGATATATCCATGTCACAGGAAGGGTCCCTTCAGGCAGAGAAGGAGTCTATGATCTTTTACCTGCACATCTCCTGAGGCCTCTGCCATGTAAATAACATTGTTGCTCCCACACAATATACTGGAAGGAAAGAACACACTCCCAGGTCACCACAAATTTTTATGACAAAAAAGTCAAACCTTTTTCTTTTGTGATTTGAGGAATCTAAGACAGAGGTCATCAAAATGAGTTGGAATGTTCACATAAAAATATCCCATGTGTAAAAAAAATCTTATAAAGTTTACACACAGCTCATAAAATGTTGCACTAGCCCACCACAAGGTTTTTTCCCCCATAGAAATATTTTGATAGCAATTTAGAAAATCATTCTTTTGTCTTATTTCTCATTCAAAAATAAAACCCTTAACATTCCACTTCCCAAGGCTGTTTCAACCTTGGCAGATACAGTTGCCTGTTTACCTACACTCTAACCACAAGTCTAACGCATGTCAGTCTACTGTGTGTGTGCAGAAGTGGAGGTGTGCAAGGTTGGGTGGTGATCTGAGAGCAGTCCTAGGGGCAAGCTTCTGTTTATAGTGACTCCTCTTTTGCATTTGACTCTATTTGCAGATAGCCTTAGACACCAGTTACTGGACTGTGGTTAATCATGTCTTCATCTGGGGCAGTGTTGCTACGTATTTCTCCATTTTACTGGCCATGCACAGTAATGGCGTCTTTGGAATTTTCCCACACCAGTTCCCCTTTGTTGGTAAGTGTCCCTTACTTTTGTGAGGCCCTGTGTCATACTGAAAGTTCTTTGTCTTTATAATGTTTTTTTTTTTGTTGTTGTTGTGTAGGGCTAGAAATGGCTAATCTTTTTTCTAGGAATTGACTCATGCACCTGAAGCCTTCCAGATTTGAAAGGGGTTCCAAAAGACTGCTATTTTCCTTGCTAGATGCAATTTATAGGCTCTAACAGCCCAGATGCAATAGGCTGTGCCCTAGAGAACAGCTGCACAGCCTGTGAAATGTTCATTTGTTTTACAGAGACAAGAGGAAGAAATACCCAGTTTTCCTTAGACCAGGTTACCACCAGTATATCTGTCAAAGTTCCCCCATAAATATTATCTGCATTTAGATAAAAGGGAAATGTTGCAGACTTTATAGCCCTCTGTAGATTTCTGAACATCCTTCCAGAAGAGATGGCTGACCTAGATAGTCAGGCTTCAAACACCATCTCCACCACTTAATGAATTGTGTGATGTTAAACGCATTTTATTTCCTTTCCACAATTTAAGATTTATTTATGAACTAGGTTATTAATTGTTCCCATTTTCAATAGAAAGAATTGAAGATCAAATGAGTCACTACATATAAAGTGTGAGGATGTATTCTGGTTAAATAAATATTAACTCTGATGATAGTGTTTGTCTTAGGTAGGATTTCTATTGCTGTGATAAAACGCCATGACAAAAAACAACTTGGGAAGGAAAGGGTTTATTTCTTCTTACATGTTCTGATTACAGTGCATTATGAAGGGAGGGCAGGGCAGGAGCTCAAGGCAGGAGCCTGGACACAGGAGGAGCCTGAGGAGCAGAGGCCATGGAGGAACACAATTTATTGACTTTCTCTCCATGGCTTATTCAATCTGATCTTTTTCTTCTTTTTCTTTTCTTATTGTAAAAGTATATTTAGTTTTTGTTGATTGGTGTTTCTCTCTCTCTCATTTGTTTTTTTTTTTTTTTGGTTTTTCGAGACAGGGTTTCTCTGTGTAGCTTTGCGCCTTTCCTGGAACTCACTTGGTAGCCCAGGCTGTGTCTTTTGTTTTTTAAGACAGGTTTCTCTGTGTAACAGCCCTGGCTGTCCTGGAACTCTTTGTGGACAGGCTGGCCTTGAACTCACAGAGATTCACTTGCTTCTGCCTCCCAAGTGCTGGGATTAAAGGTATGTGCCACCATGCCTGGCTCAATCTGACTTTTTTATAGCACCCAGAATGACTAGCCCAGGGGTGGCATCACTCACAATGGACTGGACCCTCCACATCAATCAAATTAAGAAAATGGTAGAGTCTTGCCTATAGGCCAATCTTATGGAGGCATTTTTCTCAACTGGAAGTCCTTCTTCCCAAATGACTCTAGCTTGTGCCAAGTTGCCATAAAACTAGCCAGGACAATATTATTATTCAAGAAATTGTGACTTGATGATTATGTTTGGGAGCATTGTGGGAGAATTTAAATGTCTGATGGGGTAGCAAGGAACCCCTAAAATTTCTTAAAGTCCTGAGTTTGCATTATTCAATAAAGAGGACATCTCCAGTGTTCCCGTGTTAAAGTTCCTACTTCAAAATGATTCTGGAAAGATCACTTTCTTTTACACAAGAACAATTAATATATTTTCCAAGAAGTTTGGAATTCTCTAGTACAGGTGAGTAAGTAAATAACAGATTTTTGGGGTTCACCTAAACAAACTAGAAAGGAATGATGCACAGAGACAAGTCTTGTGAGCTCAAACAGGCAGCACAGTGCTTCAGATCCATTCTAAGATTATCCCAGCCTAGAAAACAATTCTCACGAGACGAGACTGATCTGTGTAGGAAATGTCGCAGGATCAATTCTGAAGTGGGCATCCTCACTGATGCCAGGTTTCTATTTCCATCCAGCTGTGTGCGCACACACTGTTCTTCAACCTTGTCCCTTCTTACACGTACAGTAACCTCTTCAATCCTAACAGTCTTGCTCAATACACCACGTTAATACTTTGTTTACCAAAAGATTCCAGTCATGTAGAGACATGTTGGTTAGTCATGAGAACAAGCCAGTGAGAAAGGAAAACTCGAGAACTGTTCTTAAGTTTCATTTTATTTACTTTTGTGTTACCAAATCTGAAGGTTTAGTGCCTTTCCAATCCCAAAGACCACTTTAATGTGCAAAATGGGACTGCTTCCCCCTGGAGAATGTAGTTTGTGCATGGACTAATCCTTTTTAGTCAAGCACATGCCATCCGTGAATTAATTACTGAGATCCAATGAAAGTTTACAAAAGTTAGATCAACATTGGGGTTTTCTAAAAAAAAAAAATTTTTTTTCCTTAGTAACTATCGGCAAGGGGGTGTGGTTTTAAAGCAAAGCTTGTTTTTTTCAGAGTTGCCTGTGGGTAATGAGCATCAAGGAACTCCAAAAGACATCTAATTGATTGGATCGAGTTTGTTTCTGCCCTTGGCTTATAGCAACTGGAGTGGGCTGCTCTTTGGTAGACAGATTTACTTTCCGAAGCCAGAAAAAGCAGACATACCAATTAGTAGCCAAGCTCTCATACCCAAAGCCCATTTGAATGGTGTTACCATGGGTGCGTTGGGGTGAAGACCCGGCTGATTGAAGGTCTCATGATAAATCCCTAGAAAATGAGCTGGGGCAGGGATGGTGTCTTCCCATGAAGTCTGCCTGTCCACCCCCTTGCTGCCTCGTTTAGACAAATGATAAATATGTGAAGAATGAGTTTAAAGTCTGGAAGTTGGCTTCAGGCTTGGCAGTGAGTTTCTCTGGCCTGCCCTCTCTCATGTTGGGTGGCTGTGTCAGTGGTCATGGGGAACTCTTCTCATCAACTCAGGAGCCTCCAGGATTTCCTTAGATCTTTAACTCACAAGCAAGGGAGCATCAAAGAAATAGCAAATTCCTTTTGAGGCAGCTTTTCTGGGCTGTTGCCTAGAATTTCAAAGGTTAGCCTTGTGCTAGACACAGCACATCCCTGTGACATAGGCAGTCAGTGAGGCCATTGTTTGAGAATGGGCCTGAGTTCAAATCATTAATCAAAAGTTCTAATCTGATCATGGATTGTGAGGTTGAAAGAGGAATTGAGTCAAGCTGAACGGAGCCTGGAAGAGAGGATGCCTGGCCATGCCAGCAGTTCCCCAGGGGTTCGTAATAGTTTTAAAGATTTTTTTTAAAAATTTACATAATTATCAATTTAATTCATAATCACCAACTATAATTGTAAATTAATTTATATAATTATAAAGATTTTATAACAATTCAGTGTTTTATAGCTGGGATGTCTATGTCTCTCTGATGGTAGGAAATGCAGTGCACTCCCTGAGTCAGAAGTTCGTCTGGCTTGTTGTTCTCTTGATAGCTGTGGCTTCCGTCATGCCGGTGGTGACATTCAGATTCTTGAAGATGTGTTTATACCCAAGCCTAAGTGATCAGGTATGTTACTATACTCTGAGTACTTGAAAGCTGGTTGGTGGCTCTCGTGAATTTTGTCCTTCTCTGTCTGAACAGAGGCACAGGGACTGACTATTGAAATTCCCATAGGTCCATAGCACCATGACACAGTAGATAGTGCTCTCTCCACACGTTAGTGTACTAGACCTGAATGTCAGTGAAGAGAAGTGTATTAGGCTAACTGTGGGTATGGAGTGATGAACTGTAAGTATTTTCACCCCTGACTCTGGGAAAAGAAGTTCACTGAGATAATTTTGGAGTATTTCTTTAAGAGAAGGGCAAGCTATAGGGAAAGCTAAGGGTACCATGCAAGGAATCCGAACAAGTCACGTCAAGGGGTCTCATCGTTTGGGTGGAAATAGAATATTGCCTTGGGAAAAAGCAAGAGATGTTACCTGTTGAGCAGATTTGAAAAGGGAACAGCAGCTTTGAGTGGACTGGGAACACAAAGCTAGAAGAAAAACAGAAAGAACATGGTATAGAAAATAGCCTAGACCAGAGATTAGACCAGTTCTCTGTGGCTCCTGGGAAAAACAGTACAAATAAAGTGATGCCTGGGCTGAGACTCGGGGCAGAGAGAAGAGGATGAGGGGGGAGACATAATGGCACCATCCCACGAGGAAAGATAACATGTTTCTGGAGGGAGTCGGGCCGGAGCAGTGATGCCGAGGTAGCCTTTTCTTACTGTGATGTCCCTTACGTTCTGGGGGCAGAGTATAAGATGATTGGCAGAGTCCTGTGTGTCTGTTCTTTTGTGTTGGTTCTGAGCTGAATCCAACTCAGAAAATGATGGACAATCTGAAGATGCTCAATTTTCCTGTGTTAAAGACAATCGTCATGATTTGCTTAATGAGTGTCTTCAGACCTGAAAGTCAGAACTGAGCACTCGTGCAAAATCTCTGGTCATTTTCTCTGCTCACCTTTACAGGGAGATGGGAGATAATGTTGGCAACCCACCCAAATGATGTTTAGTTCTTAAAAGAAATTTTTTTTGAAACTTCATATGAGCGCTGCGTCCAGATCATTCTTCCCCTCCCCCTCTTCCACTTCCTTGTGCTCCCCATCCTGAACCCGTAATTTCTTCTTCTGTTATTGTGCCGAGTCTGTTTACTGTTGTCTGTCCATACATGTGCAGATACTGTACACACATGTCTAGGGATGACCACTTGAGACTGAACAACCTACACGGGGGCTTGTCTCCAGAGAAAATGGATTCTTCCTTTCCCGGTAGCCACTGACCAGCTGTAGCTCTTCATCTGGGATATGACTTTGTGAAATTTGCGATAGGTGTAGTTCCTGCCCCTCATTAAAGAAACTTCTTTGCAGCAGGTGGAGACCACTTCAGAGAGCCACACTTGTCAAAACCCGGAGAAAAGGTTTCTACGGGGTGCCCAACTCCAAATGATACAACATCTTTAACACAGTCCTACACCTGAGGCCCAGGAAATGTTGCTGAGGCGGGGTCAGAAAGAGCCAGAGGAACAAAATCCCTCCTGCTAGATAGGGTCCTTGAAACATGAGAGAGTGAATCCACCCATCAACTCACAACAATATGTTTAGTTCTTTAAAAGTCCTCAATCCACACATTCATATTCATGTAACACACACACACACACACACACACACACACACACACACACACACACACACACACACCAAAACAGAATAAATAAAAACCCCGAAAGTCTCATGGTAAGTTGACCTTCTATAAGAGAGGAAAATTCTGATTCCAATTTCCCAAATTTTCTCCTAATCCAGTTATTAGTAACTCCAGGACCCAGACAGACTCTAAAAGGGGAAAAGAGGAGAGAGTCTGTGAGTACTGGAACTATAGATGTAATATTGCTTTGCAGAAGTATGCTCCAGACTCTGGACCCTGTTCCCAGCACTGCTAGTAAAGCAGGCAACCACCTCACCAAAATTCTCCATAAGGCCAATGAAATGGAGACAGCATGAAATTTATTGGCACATTTCTTGTTTACATGAGAATTTCTTGATAGGAATAAAAAACCTGATTAGTGCCTAGTGTGATCTTTGGGGAGCGGGGGAGAATGTCATGGCTTTTAGGCTTAAAATTTCCTTTTCAGTGAAGGTGGATGTTTTCTTGTAGCAGATACTCAGTCTAATGTGTGGATTCATCATTTTCCCGTGCCTCTCTTCCTCCCCAGATCCGCAGGTGGCAGAAAGCTCAGAGAAAGGAAAGGCCCATACGAAGCCGAAGGCCTCAGGTCCGCAGGTCCAGCTCCAGAAGATCCGGGTACGCATTTGCTCACCAAGAGGGCTACGGAGAGCTCATCACATCTGGAAAAAATATGCGAGCTAAAAGTCCAGCCCCAACATCAGGGCTGGAAAAGACGCTTTATAATAACACGAGCTGGATTGAAAATTTATGTAAGAAAACCACAGACGTGGTGAGCGGCTTTAGTCACGATAAGACAGTGAAGCTGTGAGTCAAGACGGGCTTGAACCACAAGGTTTTCTTTTCACCTCATCTGGGGCTGAGCCTCGGCTGCTCAGGGGCCAAGAGCAGGGCGGATTGCCTTGCTTAACTTAAATCCATGGCCTCCTGTTTCCAAGGCCTGTCACATACTGGTGTGTTCTGCAGGAAACCGGGCCAGATGGGCACCATCCAGTTTGTGATTCTGTGGACCAAGCCCTCCCTCGTGGGACAAGCACAGATTTTTATTAACTTAAACACCAATTGATCTGAACTTTGAATCTTATTTATGAAAAAAAAAAAGTTTGTAAATTAGCATCTATACTGGATGGGTCCTGGGTATGTAAAAAGTGCATTCCAACAGTGTGTCTGAACCAGAAAACACATGTCTACAGATATACTGTGTATGTGAAGAGCTGCCTTTCCCAAATGTAAGTGCAGAATTTAAAGTATGCAGTACGGTGCTCTCTCTAGTTATGACCTCTACTTGCCAGTCCACCCTGGACAACAAACCATGACATGCCTGAAGAATACCTTAAAAAGCCTGTGGGAGATTCCCTGTTTTTCAAATCGCTCCAGGGACGAAAGAGAGTGAACATCTTTGCAGAGGGGCTGCTAATGGGGTCAGATGTATTCAGAAAGTGTTCAGTCTGTTCTAGGTAGGGACGAAATACCAGCGTGGCTCCCCAGGAAGTCTCCTAACGTTTCAGTGACTTGTGGTGGAATGCCACACTTTTTTGATAGTGTTCCATACAGTTCACGGGCAAAGGCTGCTGACAGAGCCCATTTTAAAAACTTGAGAATTAAAAGGAAGTGAGTGAATAGGCCATCTCTACTGTTATTTACTCAGGTTTAGGTCATGGAGACTCAATTCCTTTTAGTATCTTGTTGTTGTGTTTATAACTCAAACATCTAAATGTATAGATGTATAAGCTATTTTTTTTTTTTCGAGACAGGGTTTCTCTGTGTAGCTTTGGTGCCTGTCCTGGATCTCACTCTGTAGACCAGGTTGGCCTCGAACTCACAGAGATCTGCCTGGCTTTGCCTCCCAAGTGCTGGGATTAAAGGCATGCGCCACCACCGCCCGGCGCTAAGCTAATTTTTAAAATAGACATTACAGCCCAATTTTGGGATCTCTGGGTGAGCCACTATTTTATAAAGCTCTGTGTTCAAACTGCTGCTCTGCTGCCTCTTACCTCTGTGATGGGCAGGTGATGTGCCTTTCTTGAGACTCAGTTTCCTCCTCTACCTACCTACCTCATGTGGTTGATGACCATCAAGCACAAATTCTCAAACCATTAGAAACACAATTCTCACATGAATGTATGAATTAGGCTCCAACTAGTTCATCATCAGAACAGCAGAGCAATATGGGAAGAGACTGCAGGACCTGGGCTGTCAGTCCTGAGTAGAAGGACCTCAAGGAAATGTAGTTGCTAAATATGATAGAAAACAAGTAAAACCTAGCCCAGGGAATATATTTATGTGAACGGAAGTAAAATAAAGCATCTGGTCTTACTAGTTTTCCAAAATCAGTCTTCGGCTTTCCAGGCTCCTTCCTGTGGTCCCTACTCAATTGCTGATCAAACACAACTACTTTCCACAAAGAGCTCGTTAATCCTTATGTGGCCTTGATAGATGATGGGTTAGGATGATATTAATAGGTCAATGTCCCCTGTCCAATTGGTCTTGGTTTCTCAGGGTGATTTTTTTTGACTAGTACTCAATGAGATAATGTGTACACAGGAGCCTAATACCTAGAGCCTACACCAATAGCAAATGCTGGTAGCTATTTCTTATTCCTGTACGTATCTACCTAGACAAAAGTAAGACTTTTGTGTCTAATGATCAGCCCCAGTGTGCTTGCTTATATTTCATAACAATTGCAAAAACTTTGGAAACTTTCAGTAAATGTTTTGCCACTCTTAATGCTGGATGTTTTGTTTCATTATCGGGAACTCACCGGGGAAATTTTTTGTTACATTGTTCTAGCTCTCTCCCTTTCTCTCTCTCTCTCTCTCTCTCTCTCTCTCTCTCTCTCTCTCTCTCTCTCTCTCTCTCCCCCTCCCTCCCTCTCCCTCTCCCCCTTACCCCCCTCTCTTCTCACTCCTCACCCCCTGTCTCCCCTTTATATGCCTGGGGAAAATATACATCCTTTTTAGCATTAGAGTCAAGAGTTAGATGGACCGATTGGATTCATGTATAATACTAGAAATGGTCAATTTTGACAAGTTCAGTTCAAGTTTTACACTTGATCTCAGCCAAAAGGCTGAGAAGTGATCAGTTCAAATTGAAAAGGCCATTTATAAACAGATAGTGTAGAGGATTGTGGGAGAAACATTCTACTAGTTTACTTTGGTCATATGAGAACCAAATAAACTTATGCAGCCCACCGTAAGATACTGAACCGTATGGGGTAATTTTGAACCTGAAGATGAAAGTTGGTGGGGTGGTGGTGATATAAATAAAATAAATGCAATTTTACTTTTACATGAAGGTATCCGATTATTTGGGGAGTCTCCCTTTTCTAAATGTACTTAGAACTTCAGTTGTGCTGATCTTGACTTTCACAACCTCAGGCCAAGTTTGAACTACTACAGGCAAGAGCAAATTGTATTTCCCTGGGGCAGGTGTGCAGACTTTGCTGCTGAGAAAGGAAAAGGGAGAGAAAAGGTGAAGCAAAAGGAGAGGAGACAGAAAGGAGAAGCCAGAGGTGGGAGGAACGTTCTTAATTATGTCTCCTGAGACGGTATGATTCTGCAAAGCAAATATGATCAATCTCTTGAAGGAAAAGAACCCATGGGGTTAGAGACTTGAATAACAAAACTTCTTTACATCCTGTGTGTGCTCATGGAAAGATCTTTTGGAACAAAGCCAGGAATTCTGGTTTCTCATATCAGTAATGCCTTGATTTGTGTGGCCAAGGCTTGCGGTTGACTGCTGTGGGACTTTGTGTCTTCATCCACCACCTGGGAAGCTGGAAAGGTTGGTCTCCAAGGTCCTTTCTCATTTGCCCATTCTGTGAACTGTTTTGGTCCTCTGTACTGCTATGTGCAATTGGCTTTGATTGTTGCGAGTGTGAGGAGGAATGGAGAAACGGGGCAGGTGTGGGGAATCAGACTGGATGGATGCTCTCTTGAGGGGAGGGCCTATCTGTTGTTTATGTTCATCTAGAACAGTCACTGTCTTGGGGCTTCTGACAGAGGCGCCTCTCCCAGGTTTTGCTGGAGACAGACCTCTCTTACATTCCTTTCCTTGCTACCATTTTAATATCAAACAGGTGCAGACCAGAAGGTCAGATCCTCCTGCCAAGTGAGAGAAAGGCCCTTTAAAAGTATCTCTGCTTTATCTGGAGTCAGGTTGAAAAGCAGCGTCTGAGTGACATTCTTCATGGTCATGGAGCACTGGGCAGTATGTGCATGACTTCAGACTGTATTTTCTGGGCCTTACAGCCTATAGTGTTCAGCACATCCAAACTCAGCCTGTTTTTAGCAAACTGAAGCCTGGTGAGATGAAGTGCTGACTTCTTAGCTATTTTACAGAAAGGCCCACTCCCCAGTCACTCACAAGATCACACACACAAGAAAAACAAACATGTCTCAGAGAATTATTTTAAAAATCATTAGAAAAGATACAGCAAAAAGCCTTACTTACCATTTTATCATAGTAAGGCTCACTCTGTTTGTACCTGATCAAAATCCCTAAGACTGGTTCAACTGGTAATACTGTTAATGAAGTGATTGTGTATCAATGCATAGGGATTCAGGGAGAATCCAGAAGTGATGACTTGCAGATTTTAATGGGATTTTTGCAGGACCTGGATAAGACAACCATGAGGAACTGTGATTTCCAGTTTTGTTCTAACATCTGGTGTTAAAGGTCTGTAGTTCACTCTACTGCGTCATATCCCGATTCCTCACCAGGAAATCACAGACTTTTGCAATTCTCTAAGCTAAGCCTTCTGCAGCACTGTCAGGAAGCCAGAGATACACTGCCCTTGTATTTCAAAGTGCTCCTTGTGACAGACTTGGAGCCTTGCTGGGAGAATCTCTGGGTTTACAGCTACGACTTCACCAAGAAAGGGACCTATCTGCCCTGAAATTTCAAAACTCCCTGGAAGATCTATCCTAAAACTCATGCAGAATGTAAACCAAGTTTGGAATGCATGCAAAAATGTCCAGAGTGAAAAAAAAATGATGAGTTGGCTAGAAGGCTCTGGATATCTCAATTTGATCTCTATAAAGCTCAAAGACCAGTTCAAATTTGTAATGAATTACAGCTCTGGAAACATACATAAGAATCGATTGAAGCAACATGTAGGGTGAAAAGGGCCAAGGAAAAACACCCTGCCCTTATTTAGGAACAGGGATTGAAATCCCACCAATCCCTGAAGTCCCTGAGCACAAAACCCCACCAATCCCACGACACCCCGGTAAGTTCTGTCCACCCCACCCCCACCCCCTGCCACAGAACTCTATATAAGCTCTGTACCCTGTTCAGTTGGCCACTGCCTCACCCCAGAGGTGGCTGCCTTCCTGGATTCTTTCCTCCCAATAAATCTCTTGAATGAGGTTTGGGCGACAACCTTCTTTCCCAGGAGTGGAGCAGAGTGGAGCAGAACTATAACATTTTTGTTGGGGAAACCTTCTGCTAGCTGAGCAGAGCTGTTACACTCTGGGGGACCTAAGCAGAGCTGTAACACTTTTGCTAGTGAAACCCTCCCTTGCTGGGGCAGAGTTGTTACGTTGGGGAAACGTCTCCCTGGGGCAGGGTTGTAAGCTGCTTTGCTTACAGTGACTTTGTGATATTCCTTGGCTTCATTCTGGCTCCTGTTCTGGTCATCTCTGTGTGGTAGGCAGCGTTACAGAGATATTTAAACACAAGACATAAGAGAAAACACGGACAGAATTTAAATTTACACAATGAGAACTGATAAAAGGTGAAAGGCATCAAGATCAAAATGAAAGTCAAACTCAATGGGAGTAGTTAAACGTACAGAAATGTGCAAAAACCAAAATTCTACAACATTTTCATCGTTACTGATTAGTAGAGGAAATACTGTTATGGAGATACAACTAGTGATGACTACTCAGATACAGTTTAGAGACAATGAACATCTCTATTCCAGCCAGCTGATACTACACTCAGGTTTTCAGGTCCTAAGTGTAGTCCTGAGTGTCCAGAGTATAGAGTTTTTGAAGGCAGAAACCACATCTTGGAATCTTGCTTGGCAGCTACAGGGGAGCCTCACACAAGCAAGCAGTTTAACAGAAGCTAAGGTAGGGGGTTTTCTGCACAAGTGAGCAGTTTTACAGAGGCTAAGATGAATCATCTGGGGCATCCTGACCTTGGGTTCCTAGAACAGAGCTGGGTAATTTTCCACGGGATTCTCCATCAAGGAGCTCAACTTCTAGTTGAAACTGAAATGGCCTCAGACAGAGTACAAATGGAGGAATCTCTGCACTGTCTTGCCCTGTCACAATATAATAGGAAGTACATTTGAGCAGCAATTCTTAACAGAACATAATTGGGGATTTAAAATATCTCACACACAATCATGCTAATATCATCAATCACAGCCTTTTAGGTTATAAATGCAGGATAGAAAACATTAAATGGGATTAATTACAGAGTAATTCTCTGTTATTGAAAGTAATCTTTTCCCTCACATAGGCCGCTGCCTGATTTCCTGAAGTCAGCCCTCCCTCACTCCCACATAGATACACATACATCAAAGATTAGAAACTCAGATCCCCATATGAGAGAGAACATACGCTGTTTGACTTTCTGAGCCTGGGTGACATCATTTAATGTAATACTTTCCAGCTCCATCCATTTTCTTGCAAACTACATAATTTAATTTTTCTTTATGGCAAAATAAAATTCCATTGTGCATAGGTACCACATTTCATTCTCCACTAATCTGTAGATGGATGCCTTGCTGTTGTGCAGAGAGCAGCAATAGACATGAACAAGCAAGTATCTCTATTTCCTTTGATGAACTGGGGTCTTTTGTACTCCAAAGTGAGTTTTAAAACCATTTATTCTGTGCCTATCAAGTTGAAGTTCATATTTTGATGGAGACTGCTTTAAATCTGTAGGTTGCTTTTGGTAAGATGGACCTATCCACAGTATTGATTCTTCCAGTACAAGAGGATTCGAGGTCTTTCCATTTTCTAGTGACTTCTTTAATTTCTTTCTCCAATTTTTTAAAATTTTCATTGTAGAAGTCTTTCAGTTTAGGGAGATGGTTATAATTCTAGGGTGAATTTCTTTAAGGCTCTTGTGAATGGGATTGTTTCTTGGATTTCTTTCTCAGTATATTTGTCATTGGTTTATAAGAAGACTGATTTTGTGTCCTACCACTTTACTGAGAACATTTATCAAGTCTAGGGATTTTTTTTAGTGGATTCTTTAGGATATAAATTATTATCTCACTTTGGTTTAACTTTTGTAGTTCATATTTATCTGGAAATTAATTTATCCCTTTTATATTTTCCAATTGATTAGAACATAGCTTTTTAAGATATAACCTGGTGGTTTTCTGAGCTTCATTGTTATCTGTTGTACTGTGATGGATTTCCATTTCCTTCTCTAATTTTATTAATTTGGATTTAATTTTATTAATTTCTCTCTGTTTTAATTTGGTTAATTTGGCAGAGGACTTACCAAGTTTGTTTATATATTTTCAAAGAACCAACTTTAGTTTCATTGATTTTAATTATTTATTTAATTTCTGCTCTGATTATCATTATTTTTTCCAGTCTACTGCTTTGGGGCTTGTTTGTTGCCATTTCCCTGTCTTAGGGTTTCTACTGCTGTGATGAAAGTACTGTGACCAAGAGAACCTGTGTGGGAAGGGGTTTATTCAGCTTACAACTCTCAAGTCATACTCCATCACCCAGGGAAGTCAGGACAGGAACTCAAGATAGCAACCTGGAGGCAGGAACTGATGCAGACTGTGGAGGAGTGCTGCCTACTGACTTGCTCACAGGTCAGTCTGGTGGAAGCATTTTCTTAATTGAGGTTCCCTTTTCCAAATGACTCTAGCCTATGTCAGACTGACACACAAACTAGTTAATGCATTTTTGCAATGTCCTAAGGTATATAATTTGGCTGTTTGTTTGAGATCTAATTATTAAATGTCTCTACTTAGAGCTATTAAACTTTTGCCTTACGACTGCCTTCATTTTATCTTGTTGATTTTCATGTATTCATTTGTTTAACTCTAAGATATTTTTGTTTTCCTCTTTGATCTCTTCAATGGCCCATTAATTATTCAACAGTGTGTAGTTTAAACTCTATGACTTTGCATATTTTCCATATTTCTTTTGCTGTTGAATTCTAGCTTTATCACATTATAGTCAGATAAAATACAAGGAGTTATTTAAATTTTCCTGTATTTGCTGAGACATGTGCTCTGTGTTTCAATATGTGATCTGCCTCAAGTTCTACTGGCTCCTGAGAAATATGTGTATTTTTAGTGTTTGAGTGGAGCATTCTATAAATGTCTGTTTGATATATGATGTTACAAGTTCTAGCGTTTCTCTATGGTTTTTTCATCTGGATAATCTGTCTAATGGTGAGAGCAGGATATTGAAGTTGCACACCGGTACTGTGCTGAAGTTACTCTGTGACTTTATGTTTACTAATATTTTAATTTTATGTGTGTGTGTGTGTGTGTGTGTGTGTGTGTGTGTGTGTGTGTGTGTGCCTGAGTGCATGTATGCACACTGCATGGTGTGCAGAAACCTGAGGTAGTCAGAAGAGGCGTTGGATCTCCTAGAACTGGAGTAAAGGTGGTTGTGAGCTGCCATGTGGGTTCCAATGAACAAATCTGTAGGTCTTCTTGTTCACTGAATCATCTCTCCAGTCATGGGTCTGCCTGTGTTCAGTGCATATATGTTTAGAATTGTAATGTCCACTTCTGAGATGATTGAGACAGGTTTATGACATGAATGGCTTGTCCTCTTTCATACCAACCCATAGTCTTCAGATCACCTACATCCCCTTCCTCTTTTGAGCTGGCCTCAGTTACCATCTGTGACTCCCCTTTAACATGGTTTCAGGTGATGCTCCTGCCCTGTGATAGGGGATTGTGTACTTTCTACTTGATGCAAGTATCACCTTAGGATAAATGGATACCTGCACTCATCCTCTGCTCGGTTCTCCCAGTGATGCTGTGCTGCTAAACTCAGGGTAGCATGCAGTGAGGCTGGATAGCCCCAGTGCTGAGGGACTCCCCTGTCTCTTGGCCTGCAGTGTTTCCTGATAGCACGATGCACTCCCTGTTTCTGCCTATGAGAAAAGATGCTAAGTCTTGCTTTTATTGACTTCCTGTAATCTTTAAGGCAGTCTGTGTTAAGTTGGACTAGTTCCCAACCTCAAAAATGTTCTAATCTTTCTTAGAAATCCCAGCACGATCTGGGAGGGAATTCCTTAAGGCTAACAAACTATGGAAATAGAGAAACCAAGGAAAAGATGGTAGCTGAAGAATAGTTTCCAAATCCCGCCCCCACCAAAAAAAACCCTGAAATTCAAATAGGAAAGGAGTATAGTGTGCAATCCCCAGTGTTCTTGGCATAGAAGAGTTCATGAACAAGTGCCATCAACAAAAAACACCTTTTGGCATGTTTGGGCAAGAGGAAGGGCTTGAGGATCACGAGAACTTTTTGTTTTTGCTTGATCATGAGAAGTTTTTAAAACAGGGCATCATTGTGAGAAAGTCATGGAGAAAACTGAATTGTAGGAAAGAAATGAAAGGAAATCCACACTGTACTCTGGTAAAAGGAGGAGAGAAGGCAGGTTGTGGCTGTCACTTGGAAGGTCCTTAAGTCACCTGAAAGACCTGTATAGCAAAGATGCCTTTTCCAAGCCTGTTTACCCATCTGGAAAAGCAGGGACTGATGGACAGTTCTTGATAGAGTAAATATTGTTACATTCAATCCAAACCGCCCAGTCAGGTTAATACTTGTATTTCCCCCATTTTCAAGTGAGACAAACTCATAGCAGGTTAAGTAATCTTCTCAGAGACACATGATGGAGGTGCTGGGCTTCAAGTCTTGCTGTGGGATGTTCTGTGTGGCAAATGTGTTGCTCTGATTGGTTAGTAAATAAAACACTGATTGGCCAGTATTCAGGCAGGAGGAAGTATAGGTGGGACAAGGAAAGAGGAGAATTCTGGGAAGTGGAAGGCTGAGTCAGAGACACTGCCAGCTGCCACCATGACAAACAGCATGTGAAGCTGCTGGTAAGCCATGAGCCACGTGGCAAGGTATAGATTTATAGAAATGGACTAATTTAAGATATAAGAACAGTTAGCAAGAAGCTTGCCACGGCCATACAGTTTGTAAGCAATATAAGTCTCTGTGTTTACTTGGTTGGGTCTGAGCGGCTGTGGGACTGGCGGGTGAGAGAGATTTGTCCTGACTGTGGGCCAGGCAGGAAAACTCTAGCTACAAAGTCTTGGCATGTGATTCTCTTGTATCACGTACTCTCAAACTAATACCATTTCTCATAGACCTTTAATGCATGGATTTAGTCGTTTTAGTTCCCAGTGGATTAGTTTGGGGGCACAATATGCATATGTCTTTTGAAGGGCTCCTTTTTAAACTAATTTTCTGATAATAAAACATTCTACAGCTTTCTTTAGCTTTTTCACTTTTTTTCCCCCAACTTTTCAATGTTGCAGGTCTTTCTTGTTGGACTTTCTTTAGGGACCACCAGCTCCCCAATAATGACATGGAGAGCTAATATTAACTATGAAAGCTTGGCCTTAGCTTAGAACTTGTTCCACTAGCTCTTATAACTTAAATTAATCAATTTCTATTAATCTACATTCTGTCCTGTGGCTCTTTACTGCTCCTTCATTCTGTATATCCGACTCCCTCCATGTCTCGCTGGCTAATCTTACTCTCTTCATCCTAGAGTTCCTATCTCTGCCTGGAAGTTCCACCTATTTTCTTCTGTCTAGCTATTGACCATTCAGCTATTTATTAAACCAATCAAGTGCCTTAGGCAAGCAATGTAAAACAGGGACACATCTTCACATAGTGCTATCAAATATCCCACAACATTTCCCACAATGATCCAGCATAAGGAAGAAAATAACTATTTTCTTCAAACATTATTATATTTGCCTTCATTTCTGCAGCAGAAATACAGCTCTTGCCTTAGGACAACATTAGCAAGTTGTCATTGTCCATGAAGCCCTTTGCTTTGGGGTTCCTACAGACACAGAAAGGAAGCCTGGCAAATTAACTGAACTCTGCAGGTTGCCTTTTCCTATATCACTTTGCAGATTCTTTAGCTTTCACACTATTGTAGTTATGTAACATTAACTCTAATCTATTCTTTGCAACGCCCCAGTTCGTGGTCAACCATCAGAAGTATGCATAGAAATTCTAGAAACAATTGATAAGCTTTTAATTTGCACATAGTCCTGAATAGGATAATGAAGACGAAGCTGGTATTGATCTTTCTTGCCTAATTATCCACCATCCCTTCTCTCGGTGTATATGTACTATGTGTGTGCTACTTGGCTTGTGGCAGTTGAGAGACTAGCCATGTTTGCATAACTTCACTCCAGCTTATTATTATAACTGTCTTAGTTAGGGTTTCTATTGCTATGACCAGGCACCATGACCATGGCAACTCTCATAAAGGAAAACATTTAATTGGGGCTGACTCACAGTTTCAGAGGTTTAGTTTATTATTGTCATGGTGGGACATGAGATGCAGGGAGACATGGTACTGGAGAAGGAGCTGAGAGTTCTACATCTTGATCCACAGGCAGCAGCAAGTGATCTACCACACTGAGTATAACTTGAGCAAAGAAGACCTCAAAGCTCATCTCCACAGTGACACACTTCCTCCTACAAGGCCACAGCTACTTCAACAAAGTCACATCTTTTAATAGTTGCACCCCCCTTGGGGGGTATTTTTTTTTCAAATCACCACATTACACTCCCTGGCAGTCAAAGGCTTGTAGCCATATCACAGTGCAAAAAGACATTCAGTTCAACTTCAAAAGTCTCCGTAGTCTACAACAGTCTCAAATTTATTTAAAAGTCTAAAGCTCAAAGTCTTTTCTGAGATTCATGCAATCTGTTAACTGTAATCCCCTGGAAAATCAAAATTAAAAAGCAGATAACATAGCTCCAACATGTAATGGCACAGGAAATACATTACTGTTCCAAAATACAGGGAAGGGAGCATAGTGAGGAAATACTGGACTAAAGCAAGACTGAAAACCAGCTGGGCAAACTCCAAACTCTGCTTCTCCATGTCTGATGCCAAAGCACTCTTCAGATCTCTAACTCTGTTAAGCTTTGTTGACTGAAACACACTTCTTTCTCTTGGTTGGTTGCACTCCTTGTTAGCAACTTTCCTTGACAGGTATCCCATGACTCTGACATCTCCAACACCTTGGGGTCTCCAAGTCAATCAAAGCTTCACTTTTTTTTTTTTTGAGACAGGATGTAGCTAGAGTTTTCCTGCCTGGCCCACAGTCAGGACAAAGCTCTGTCACCTGCCAGTCCCACAGCCCCTCAGACCCAACCAAGTAAACACAGAGACTTATATTGCTTACAAACTGTATGGCCGTGGCAAGCTTCTTGCTAACTGTTCTTATATCTTAAATTAATCCATTTCCATAAATCTATACCTTGCCACGTGACTCGTGGCTTACTGGCATCTTCACATGCTGCTAGTCATGGCGGCAGCTGGCAGTGTCTCTGACTCAGTCTTCCACTTCCCAGAATTCTCCTCTCTCCTTGTCCCACCTATACTTCCTGCCTGGCCACTGGCCAATCAGTGTTTTATTTATACAGAACGATATCCACAGAACTACAGGGTTTCTCTGTATAGCTTTGTGCCTTTCCTGGAACTCTGTAGCCCAGGCTGGCCTTGAACTCACAGAGATTCTCCTGCCTCTGCCTCCCAAGTGCTAGGATTAAAGGCATGTGCCACCACCGCCTGGCTAGGCTTCACTTTCAGAGCTCCATGCAATGGCCTCTCTAGGCCTCTGACACATGTCTGGCTTCAACTGCTTTCCTTAGTCATGGAGATAGATTCCATAGCCCCTTTCTTCTAACCTTGACTCTAAAACCAGAACTATGTGGCCAAAGCTGCCAAGTTCTACAGCTTGCTGGGGCTGGAACATGGTCCCCCTCGTTCAATTACAATTTCACCAGCTTTCTGTTTTCAATGGTTTCCTTTACTGCCTAAGCTTGGCTGTCCTGAACCTAGATCTGTAGACTAGGCTGGCCTCAAACTCAGAGATCTTCCTGCATCTGCCTCTGGAGTGCTGAGATTAAAGGTGTATACCACCACACTTGATTCTAAGCTTTTCTATACATCCTTTTCACAAGTTGGAAACTTAGCTGGGTGGGATCTTGGTCTGAGGTCACCACTCCCTTTATTCCATCTCTCAATCTTTTTATTGTTTTAAACACAGGACTTAGCTCTATTCCACTTCCTGGTGCCCCTTTTCTCCTCAAATTGTACAGTTTGTATTTTTCTTTGCTCAGCTTGCTCCTTTTCATTTTAATATTCATTAGACTTAACACTAATAACCACATAACAGAGTCTATACTAGGCTGTTTTAAAATTTCCTCTGCTAACAGAATTAGTACAAAACTCTTCACTTTAGCCTCAGGCAGACTCTTTGGACAATGGCAAAAAGTAGCCACATTCTTCACCAAAATGCCACAAGAATGATCTCTAGGCAACATACTAAAATTCTTATCCTCTGAAACCTCTTGAGTCAGGCCCTCACAGTTCAAATCTTCCATGCTTCTACTAGTATGGCCCATTAAGCAGTACTTAAAGTATTCCACTGCTTTCCTAACCCAAAGTACCAAAGCACAAATTCCTCCAAACAAAAACATTGTCAGGCCTATCACAACAATACCTCAGTCCCTGGTACCAACTTCTGTCTTAGGATTCCTATTTCTGTGAAGAGATACCATGACAACAGCAACTCTTATAAAGGAAAACATTTAATTGGGGTGGCTTACAGTTTCAGAGGTTTAATCCATTATCATCATGGTAGAACACAGTGGTAAGCAGGAAGACATGGTTCTGGAGAAGGAGCTGAGAGTTTTACACCTTGATCTACAGGCAAGAGAAAGTGAACTGTCTACCATACTGAGTGTAGCTTCAGCAAAGAAGACCTCAAGCCCACTTTCACAGTGATACACTTCCTCTTACAGGGCCACACCTACTCCAACAAAGTCATACCTCCTAATAGTGCCATTCCCTTTGGGGGCCATTTTCTTTCAAACCACTACAATAACCATCCTATTTTATTATTTATTATTGTTAATCTCTTACTGTACCTATTTTATAAATTGAACTTCATCATAGATATGTGTGCTGGATAGTTTTATGTTAACTTGACACAAGCTAATGTCATTTGAGAGATGGGAATCTTAATTAAGAAAATGTCTCCATAAGATCAGGCTGTAGACAAGCCTGTAAGGCACTTTATTAAGGGCCCAGCCCATTGTGGATGGGGCTGTCCCTGAACTGGTGGTCCTGTGTTCTATAAGAAAGCAGACTGAGCAAACCATGACAAGCAACCCAGTAAGCAGCACTCCTCCATGACCTATTCCTGCCCTATTTGAGTTCCTGTCCTGACTTCCTTCAGTGATGAACAGTGATATGGATGTGTAAGCCAAATAAACTCTTTCATCACCAACCTGCTTTTTGGTCATGGTGTTTCATCACAGCAACAGAAACCCTAAGTAAGACAATATGTTTGTACCAGAAAACAACAATAGTCTTGGCATTACATATAATTTCATGTATTTACTGGGCATTAGAACATATGCCTCAAAGACAAGGGAGGGCCACTATATATTTCTTTTGGCTACTAAAACAATCTTAATCCAGACCAGTCAGAGCAGGAAGACTATAAACTTTAGAGTTTGGTAGTGGAGCTTTGAAAGGTCAGTGGTTGTTGGCTTTCAGTTTTTTGTGCAAATCATTAATAGACAAATGTCTTATTTCTATTCTCTCTCAAGATGCTAGACTTTGTTTAAAATTTGACTGTAGGAGGTTTGAATGGATGCATAGTTTCCCAGAAAGCTGATTTCAATACTGATGATCCTTTTATCACAGGGAAGAGTCCCAAAACTAGTATGCCCATTATGCCAAGAAGTCAGCCTCACTAACCTGGATGTTGCAAATTATTTACTACACATTTCTCCACATTTTTCCATCCTGTTCATTCTGACCAACATTTTAACCTGTCACTGCTCCTTTTCCCCTGCCTCATTTCTCTACATAATCAAAACAGAAATATGGGCACATTTAGCAAGTCACAAAGGTATTCTATGGCTCCCTTGGGGTTATTTAAATAAGGACAGTGTCTTCAAGCAAGAACCCCTGTGCCCTTGTAACCAGATATGTTACAAAGTGCATTTACCAAGCTTTGTCTGTAGTTCAAGTTTTCCTGGTTCTGCCCAGCTCCCATGGCCCTGTGGCCACTTGGACCCAAGTAAACACACAGAGGCTTATATTAATTAAACTTCTTGGCCATTAGCTCAGGCTAACTATTGACTAGCTCTTACACTTAAATTAACCCATAATTCTTATTTATGTTTAGCCATGTGTCTTGGTACCTTTTCTCAGTTCTGCCTTCATATCTTGCTTCCTCTGTGTCTGGCTGGTGACTCCTGACTCAACCTTCCTGTTCCCAGAATCCTCCTCTCTGCTTGTCCCACCTATACTATACTTCCTGCCTGGCTACTGGCCAATCAGTGTTTTATTTATCAACCAAATCAGAGCAACACACATTCGCAGCATACAGAACGACATTCCCATCATTTGTCTTTGCTTCTGCACTCTCTTGAGTACATACCTCTGTAATCACACCTGTTACATGCATACTAATTGCATATTTGCAAGCCTATGTTCTCCTCTAGAGAGGAAAGTCCTATAGGAAATGGCCAGTGTCTCATTTGTCTTTGGATTTTTCAGCATATTGCATAGTTTCTGGCATAAGATTTATTGTCAAAATACTTGTTAAATGAAGGAACGATTATGATTCAGGCTTATTGTTGAAATAAAAGGCATTGACGTGGTCTTTCTGGCAATGCTAGACTTGGAAAACCCATATGCAAATTTACCAAGGATGTTGAAATATTTTGTGCTGACCACATCCTGAAGATAAATTCTATAGTTTTGTTGACCTAATCATTCTGGGTATATAACTGTCATGGGGGAAAACCCCATAGCAGTAACTGAGACCTTAAAAATATCTCACTGACTAAATTACATGCATAGAAGGTCTATTCTACCACATGAGTGGAAGGTCTATTTTAAATGTGTTTCAGCCTTTGGGAATTTAAGTATTTCTTCCTTTCCAAATAATGAAGTATTTTCCTTGACATGACTTTTATATTTATGTTTTTCTGAGCCTTGGTTGACTTCATTGTTTATATTTTAGCACCGTTATTCTATGCACTCATGCTGCTGTGAGTCTTTTAGGACAATTTGGAAAGGGAGCTGGAGTATGGCTAAGTAAGAGACACTGCTGTGTCACAAAGATTGGAGACTCTGGGGGGAAGTAGGTAGAACTTACCTCCTTTCCCACTGGTGTTTGTCGGTCCATCTGGGATCATAGACAGATCACCCAATTCATTATTGCTTTTCCTTTTGCTAATTCATATAAACAGTTGGTAATCATTCCTTTAAAGACTAGTTCCAGGACAGTCAGAGCTGTTACACAGAGACCCCTGTCTTGAAAAATCATAAAGAAAAAAAGAAGACTGTGACTGTATCATTCCTTGCTCCCCCCTCCAAACAGTAACTTAATCATGGCACTAAAAAGAACCCACAGGCAGGCCTACTCAACTGTTCTTTCTAACTCCCAAAGAATTGCTGAGTTCTGTGTTATAGGACTGTAGGACTGGGGTGGGTCATTACAAAGTAGCAGATTGTTGAAAAGTTCACTGAATGAAGCAGCAGGATGTATCTTTGAGTGGGATGAACAGGAACAGTATCAAGGTTTAGGGGTCAGGAAGGAACATAGCACGGTGCATGGCTCTTTTGAACAATGGAAATGGCCATGCAGTTTGGCTCAGACAGACTGCTTGGCTCCATTAATAGGGTATTGGATCTTGAACTTATTTTTTTTTCTGCACATTATTCCCCGACTTGTCAGTTAGAGTGAATAGTGGGTCTAGTAATGTTAATAGTAATAGCAATTAATAGTAAGATTCATTCCAGAAATGCACAGATAGGCATATATATATATATATATATATATATATATATATATATAAAATTAAATATAATTTGTCACATAAACTGACTCAAGGACAGAAGCCACATGATCATCTCAATAGATGCAGAAAAGGCCTTTGACAAGACCCAACATCCCTTCGTGATAAAAATCCTGGAGTGGTAAAGAATGGAGAAAACATATTTCAACACAAGAGCTATACATGAAAGACCTATAGCCAACATTAGAATAGATGGAAAAACATGTGAAACGTCCTCATTGAGACTGGAATAAAATGACAGTGTCCAGTTATCCCATTCTTACTCAATGTAGTATTTGAAGACTTAGCTACAGCATTAAGACAAGAGAAGAAAACACAAGGGATGTAAACAGGAAAGGAGAAGTTAAGGGACTCCTATTGCAGATAACATGGTTCTTTTTCTACATTAAAGACTCCATTTAAAAGAACTCCTGGAAGGCTAGGCATGGTGATCCACACCTTTAATCCCAGAACCCAGGAAGCAAAGGCAGGTGGAGTTCTAGGAATTTGAGGCTACTCTGGTCTATATTGTGAGTCCTAGGCCAGCCAGGGCTGCATAGTAAGATCCTATTTCAACAACAAAAAAGTGGCAGGATACAAAATTAACATACAAAAATCAGTAGCCTTCCTATATGTCAATGGCAGACATACCCAGAAAGAAACCAGAGAAGCAATTCCATTTGCAATAGCCTCAACGACAATAACAGCAGCAGCAGCAGCAGCAGCAGCAGCAGCAGCAGCAGCAGCACAAGCACCTTAAACTCCAAGGCTTAGAGTAACCTAATCAGAGAAGTGAAAGACCTCTGCAGTGAACACTTTAAAACACTGAAGAAGAAATGGGAGGTGACAGTATAAGATGGAAGGACCTCCAATTCTCATGGGTTGGAAGAATCAACACTCTACCAAATCCACAGGTTCAATGCAATAAAGATCCCAATGCCATTATATTTACAGAAACAGAAAAAAAAAAAACCAAACCAAAACAAAAAAAGCTATTGTTTTACATTCAATACGGTGGCTGTACCTTAAGCAACTGCTGTCCCAACAGACAGTTGCAACTCCACAGCTACCAGCAGCAGTTTGGCCATACAGGCCGCAGCCAGGTGGGAATTCCATTCCCTCAGACACTGGCTCTATCACTTTGCTAAAGGAAACTTTATCTAAATCTCTATCCTTCTATAGAACCCAGGATTCAAACGTTGAGGTGAAATTCTTCTCACTCAGAGAGGCTTAATAGCAAGTAGTTAACCTTCTCACTTTGCTCCTGTCTCCCAAAAATAAAAGGGGCATCCTTCTCCTCAGCTCCCACTTAAGAACCCTGGATACACTTAGTTCCTCCCTGCTACTTCCTGTCAGCTAGTTGCTGACTCAGCCTCTTGACCTCAGGGTAATTTTATTTAATTAAACAAATGTAACATGTCTTTGTATTGTTAATAAAAGCAGCAGAAACAAATGTAACACACCTTTGCACTGTTAAAATAGTATTCCACAACATTTCCCCCTGTTTGTCTAAATAAAAAGAGAGGGCTTTAACTTAAACATAGTAAGACTATATACAATAAGAACAATTATCAAGTAAGGATTGGATTCACAATGTCCAGTCCATTTGTGTCTGGCAAATTTAAAGAAAATACTCCATTATATATCCTATCTTAGTGAGTACAAAGTTTTATACCTAATTTACTTTTTATCATAACTAAGGAAAACTGCAACTATAACTATCTAGTCTTCAACTCTATCAAAGACCACAGAAGGACATAATATTACCTAACAACAGAAACATCTGGCTGCCTGGGCAATCACCCAAAGTTCTTCTGCAATGTTGGTGCATCCATCTTTGGCATACAGGCCTAGAATATCTGGCAGACTTTTAGGTGAAGCAGGAAATTTGAAGGACTGTTCTGTCTTGCCTCAGCAAAGTTAGCGGTCCTTTTCCTGTGTCCTTACCACATTGAAAGCAAACTCCATTTGGAGTTTCTTCGATGCCCATCATGCCTTTATGAAGCAAATTGGTGCTGCCAGGAGCAGATGTGTCTCCTTGTCATAAAAAAACCTTAGGTTATTAAACATCTTAAATTACATATTCTGTAAGTCTTTGAAGTGTTTGAAAATCATCTCTCTGTCTAAAGTATACCTGTTTAACCTTGGAAACATACCTAATGTGACTACAAGTTTGATTGCTATAGATTAACTACTAACCTTATTTATTAATTATACTTTGCATTTTTAAGTGAGCTGCATAAGCACAATACCCCAAACAAGATTTGAAACATATATATAATATATATATATTATATATATTAACAAAAATAACTTTAAATTTGTATCACTGTACCAAAATCCATGCCAATGCAAAATATCTGAGATTAATAGTTGTCTTTTTATCCTATATTGCCCCTAAGTGGTAACAAATATCCATAACCCACCAAATAACCAACAACCACCCATACCCCAACTCTTGGGAATGTGGGCATTGTTTTCTCTAGACTGCTTCCTGTTGTCTGTAGGTAAAGGTATCTTTAGGGTTCCCTGAGAAAAGTAAGATAATGGCCAAGTCCTGGGAAGACCAGCTATAACCTTTGTTGATATATATCAGCTTTCAAGATTCAGGAGGTCTTCCCCTATCAAATCTGATCCATATCAACCTAGAACTAATGCACAGTCTCTCGATTCCTGTGAAAACAAAAGCAAAGCCTCTTCCCCAAACATGTTTTTTTATTCACTTAAGATAGCCCTACGGTTTCTAGGTTGGTTCAATTTAGCAGTCCAGTTTACAGTCCCATGTCTGTCAGCAGCTGTTGTTTGCTCATCAGCATTCAAAAAATTCAAAATCAACACAATACTATATAAGATCCAGACTCCCTGTATATTTTCTATCAGTATGTGGCTTTTTTCTTTTATATTACTTTTACTACCTCTTTAAAGACTTTATTATTTTCAAACTATTTCTTTCTGTCTTTGACTGTCTATACCCTTTTTCTTTTCTTAAGTTTACACACATTGTTAAACACACAGGAACCTGCTTAGAGGTTTTTTCTGTTTGGATCTGTCTTTACTGTGTATCTCTAGTCTTTTTTGTCTGCATGAGCCTTTAAACTGTTAGGCAGCACCACTAGAACCTCCACTGCAGGTTTAGCAGCTGTCTCCACCCACTTTTCATATTGTGAAAGTCAAGCCGAAGCCCACTGGCCCAGTATGGAGGTTTGTTTAACCTGGAAGCACATTCAACCCCCAGCTCTGGATTACCAGTCCCCTGTACTGTGGCAAGCATGGTTTTTGTTGTTTAACTTAGTTTTTTGTTTCTATTTAGCACAAGAAAGGCTGTTTAAGTGCTCTGCTGTATAGCAGAGTTTCTTTTTTTCTTTATTAAGAAATTTTCTACTCACTCCACATACCATCCACAGATCCTCCCTCCTCCCTCCCCTATACCCCCAGTCCTCTTTCCCGAGCCACCCCACATCCCCACATCCTCCAAATCGAGGTCTCCCATGGGAAGTCAGCAGAGCCTAGCACACTGAGCCTAGGCAGGTTTAAGTTCTTTCCTACTGCACAAAGGCTGTGCAAGGTGTCACACCACAGGCATTGGATTCCCAGAAGCCTGCCCATAGACCAGGGACAGATCCCAATCCCCCTGCTTGGGTACCCCCCCCAAACAGTTCGAGTCAAACAACTGTCTTCCATATCCAGAGGGCCTAGTCCAGTCCCATGGGGGCTCCACAGCCACCAGTCCACAGTTCATGGGCTTCCACTAGTGTAGCCAGTCATCTAGCAGAGTTTCTTAAAGGAGCTGTATCTTTTCCCCCCAGCTTTCTCAGGCCCTACCTAGATGAATATTCAAGGCTCACGTTAGTATGCCAAAATGTAAATTTTTTTTTACTACTCTTTTACTCTTTGGGGTCCTGATACCCAGCTCCCAAATAAATACACGGAGACTTATTCTTACTTACGAATGCCTGGCCTTAGCTTGGCTTATTTCTAGCCAGCTTTTTTTTAAACTTAAATTATCCCATGTACCTTTTACCTTTCTCTCTTCTACATGTCTTTCTTTACTTCTTATTCTGTTGCTGGCTATGTGACTGTGTGGCTGGCCCCTGATGTCCTCTTCTCCTTCTCTTTTTTTCACTCCTCCCTTTATCCTTCTCCTTCTATTTATTCTCTCTACCTGGCAGCCCCACCTATCCCTCTCCTGCCTAGCTATTGGCCATTCAGCTCTTTATTAGACCAAACAGGTGTTTTAGGCAGGCAAAGTAACACAGCTTCACAGAGTTAAATAAATGCAATGTAAAAGAACGCAACACATCTTTGCACCATTAAAGAAATATTCACAGCATAAACAAATATAAGACACCTCTACACAGTTAAAATAATATTCCACAACAAACAACCTTGAAATCTATATAGAAGTATACACAAAAACAAAGGTAGCTGAATCAGTTCCAAGTAAACAGAATACCATAGGAGTGAACATCATTACTGATTTCAAGGTTTATTACAGAGTCATACTAGTAAAAACATTATGTCATTGGCACAAAGATAGATGGATGGATCAATGGAACAGAAGAAGACTTGGGGCTGGAGAGATGGCTCAGTGGTCAAGAACACTTGATGTTCTTGCAAAGGATGGATTTTCAATTCTCAGCATCCATATTAGGTAGCAAAAAATTTCCTGTGACTCCAAGTTTTGGGATCCAATGTCCTCTTATGGCCATTGTGGATACCTACATGCATTTATGCATAAACACACTCACACACAATCAATTTAAGAATTGATGATGGATCTGGGGATTGGGGGAGAGGAGAAGAGTTAACCAAAACTAAGAGTGAAAGAAAAAACTCTGTAGAAGTCTAATAGTTTGTAGTCTATTAAAAAACATAATTTCCCCTCTCTGAGCATCTCTACAATGCTATATTCACAATAAATTAAATATAGTTCATTTCAGTTCTTTTTTACCCACAGACATAAGCATAGATCACTCCTACAAAACTAAAAAAATTGTTTCAGAATTTCATACATGTAAATAATATTTTTAACCATATATATCCATTCCTCCCCCTCTAATTCCTCTCTTATCTTCCCTACTACTTTTCCCTCCCAACTTGATGCATCTTTTTTTTAAACTAAATACTGTATTTTTAAAGTTTGAGTGGAGGTACTCTTCATGAGTGGATAACACTCCTCCCAGATTTTTATCATCTAAGATTATTAACCAAAAATCCTCATAAGCTGTTGTTGAGGGAATCCCCAAAGACTTCCAAACAAATATGAGCTATTGCCAATGTCCTTAATTGTCTACAAGAAGTAGATATTAAGACCTTTTTTTGCTGAAGACACTACACCCTTGGGTTTTAGGACATTGAGAAATCAAGCAGGATCTGGGGCAGAAATTTCCTTCCTGCTGCCCAGTTTTCAAAGTGTTGGAAGGGGCTGTGAAATCTGGTGGGGGAGAAGTCATCAGCGGCACTACCCAGATGTGGACCCAATGAACTACAAAAATGACCCTCCTTACAGGGTGTATCCACCAGTGAAGTAGTGGCATGACCATTATGAAGGTAACCAACTGTTTTCTTACTGGATTAGAGGCCTGATACACAGGAGAGAACTCATACCTTGTGTTGTATGCCTGTTCAAAATACTTTGGCCAGGATTATCATGGGCTTTAGGGAAGAACATACTATTGCTGCTTTGCTAAATAGACATGAGGTCATACTGCTTTCTAAGTAACTGTGTTTTTATCCATAGACTGGTACTACTCCCAGCCTTCATCAGAGAACTCCTTTTTTTTAATTAAGAGATTTTCTATTCACTTTACATATCAACCACAGATCCCCTGTCCTCCCTCCTTCCACTCACTAGGCCCTCTGGATAAGCGAAACAGAGAACTTATGGCTGTGTACAGATTAATATAGAGACTTACAGCTGGCCAAAGTGTAAAGATTAAGTTACTATGGAGTGCTAAGTCCTAAGCAGGACATTTGTATCACCCCCTGAGGTGATCATGGCTCAGGAAACATCATGGAAGAGGATATGGAAAAAAAATGTAAGAAGGAGAAGTCTGACAAAACAGTGTCTCTTGAACATGACACTTCCATCACACTTGTGAACTCACTGCAGCTGTGGTTACTTGTGCAAGACATGCACAAGACTGGCCTATCACCATTTCATCATTCATGGTTGAGGGGCCCAGGAGACCACACCACTCACTGTAAGACAATGGGAAGTTAATGGGTGGTAGAGGGATGGAGTATCATCTTGGATGATGTGGCCACTGATAAATCACTGACATTCCAGTAAATAACCCCCATCACTTTCCAGTTAGCAACCCTAATTAAGTTCAGTGGGTCAAAAAACATCAAAGTAGGAGGGGGTTGATTGAGAAAAACGTGTTTCAATTGATAAAAAGGGTAATGAGAAAGAGGAATGCTGTGAAATGATCAAAATTCAGTACATTCATGTATGAAATTGTCAAAGAAAAAAGTTTATAATGTAGTGTATTAGAAGTAGATGTTATAATTAAAAAATAGTATTTGCTTTGATACCAAAAGATATTTAGTATTTGAGAGGCAAGACTTGGCATCTATAAGATAAGTATGGGGGATTTTTGGAGGCAACATTTGGGAGACATAAATCAGAGTGGCTGGCACACAGCATAAGCTGAATAAGTAGAAGCTTTCACCTCACTATTTCTGTAGCATCACTATAGAAATAATTTATAATTGGTGCCAGATCACTTATATCCTGTGGGTAGTACAGACCTCAGAGAGCAAGTGTGTGAGCCAGCTGCATCTGGAGTCTGGTGAAAGCCCTGGTGGAAAGGCCGTGGGTAGATGGAGACTTGCAAAGGTGTATGAGCTTTATGTGGGTGGGAGAACAGTAGGGTTTATCTAAGTTAGTTTATCCTCTGGCCACAGACAGGGTAGTCCTATCAAGACACATATATATTGTAGCATGATGTTATTTACATACCTATCTGCTTCCCTGTGAGCATGGAAAAGGATGTGTACTACTGGCTCTTAGCTCCATGAATAACCAGCATAGAATTATTACTTTTTAATTAATTAATTAATTAATTCTATGTGTTTTTTACATCATATATCTTGATACCATTCATTTCCCTGTTCCTTCACATCTGCCCTCTTCTCCCGCACACCCCCCAAATAAAACAAAATTTAAAAGGAAAAAATAAATAAAACAAAATTAAATTAAAAAGGGAAAGTCTTAAAAAACATCTTATCATGGCAGCTGCAGTGTGACACAGTGAGTCATGCAGTAAACCCTTTGTCCATATAACTTTTTTAAGCAATCTTTTTTTTTTTTTTTTGGTTTTTCAAGACAGGGTTTCTCTATGTAGCTTTGTGCCTGTCCTGAAACTCACTCTGTAGCCCAGATGGGCCTCGAACGCACAGAGATCCGCCTGCCTTTGCCTCCCGAGTGATGGGATTAAAGGTGTGAGCCACCACCGCCCGGCTTTGTCCATATATCTTTATGTGCAAGTTTTCATTGCAAAGAGTCATTGGTCTGATTTGAGGCCTCTGGTTTCTACTACACCATTGATGCTGGGCTCTCACTAGGACTTCTCCTGGATATCCTGTTGCTGCTCTGTGTTTTGGAGAACTTGCAGCTTTGGGCCTGCAGGTCAGGTCCCTTCCCATGTTCCAGCAGATCACAGATGAGGTGGATTATGGGGCCAGCCAAGTCATAACCTTAGGTCTGAGCTTAGGCGGTTGTAGGGTTGGTCTGCCACATGTGTGATCGGGGACAGCTCTCCCCTACAACTCTGGGGCTGGCTCACCCACATCTGAACCATAGGGTTGATTCTCTCACTCTCTGACCACAGGGCCAGCTTTCCCCCTTGCCCCATGAGTTGGGAGGAGGAGGGCAACTCTCCCCTGCCCACGCTACTACATGACACATGGATAATGGAGACAGCTCTCTCATGCTCACATTTTCATAGCTGGCTCACCTGCTATGGATTATGCTCATTGTTAATAATAAACCTGATTGGCTGATAGGTGGGCAGGATGAGATTGAGCATGAAAGTCAGACTAGCAGAATTTTGGGAAGAGGAAGGGTGGAGTCAGAGAGTTGCTGGCAAACTCAGAGAAGCAAGATGAGATTGTCCTACTGAGAAAAGGTACCAACCCATGTATAACATAGAGAAGAATTATGGGTTAATTTAGGTGTAAGAGTTAGCTTGTAACAAGCCTGAACTATTGGCTGAGCATTTATAAGTAATATTAAGCCTCTGACTCGGTTATTTGGGACTGGGCGATTGGGACAAAAATATTCAGTTATACTCATCCACACCTGCGCTAACAGGGTTGGCTCTATTGTCCAGCTCTGGTAAGGTGCAGGGTCTGCTCTCCCAATGGCATACAATTCTTAAGAATGTCTATCCTCTGGTCTCAAGCCAATCCATTTAAATTGGATTGGAGTTGCAGGGTTTGAGGAAGCTTGGGTGCTGCTGAAATAGTCTATGCTCATTCATGAATCTAGGGTAAGAAGTATTGTTTTAAAACTTCAGTCACACACCAGTAAGTGCGTGTTCAAAGGTTTAGATGGTTATATGACATGGACTATTCCAGAAGGTACACTGAACTAGATTTGGGTCTAGGATTTGAATAGGTTATAATTCAGTTAACCTGGCTCTTCAGCCTGCCCTGGCTCTGTGTACTGTGATGGATAGAGGGTGTATTCTACATCTCTTCAAAGCCGTATGTTTGAGATGTGGCCAAACAGACACTGCTTCACCTCTACTCTGGAGAACCAAAGAAAGTGGAGTTGTGTGGGAACACTTCTTGCTTTTCTTCTACACTCTCTCCTAACTTGCTCATGCCAGACCTGCCCAGAAATGCATCAGAGGAGCTCATAAGGGGCATTTAGAAAGTGTCTCCTCCTGCAGAAAAGCCGTGGCATCATCATTCTGTGTTCATCTGAATGCTAATGAATGAAATGTGCCTGTTTTGGTAGAAGCACATTATGGGAGGAGGCAAGGGTGTCTCCCTGTACCTGGCAGCCGAAAACAGAGCTGTCAATGCACCTCACCTGTCCCCATAGCTGAACCAGACAAGGCCCCAAATGCTTTCCATACATAAACCTTTGTGAAGGCTCCATGGACATGGTACAGATTGAGCCCCATGTGCTGATTTTGGACAAGGTAACTCAAACCACATGTCTAGAGGGGAATCAAGGCAAATACGGTTCTCCAAGAGGCAAAATATAAGCAAGTGGCAACTCCTCATCTGAGCCAGGGATGAAGAACACAGCCAGGAATTGGTCCAGCTCATAAAGTAGTCACTAATGCCAGTCCTTAAAATCACCATAGAGTTAAAAGGGCTACCTATGTTCTGTTTATTCTTTACAATTCTTTAATTAAAAAAAAACACAAAAAAACAAGAGAACTGGGTATTAGAAGGAAGAGAGCAGACAAGTGCAGAATTTCCTTTGGGATCATAGCTTTCCAGTCTGAGCTTAGGGCCAACAAGTAGAATAAGACAGCTCCTGTGCCCAATCCTTGACTCCTCCCTGGACTCTGAAATCAGCTTCAAAGAGACACACTGGGTGTCATGGTACACATATGGCCTTGAGTCACCTGCGGGAAAGTCTTTGGGAGGGTTGTTAACCAGTGGAAAGGTGAAAGCCTCAGCCTTGGAAGGAAAAGGTGTCTGTGTCCTGCACAAAGCTGAACTCCCCAGGTCCTCTAGAAAACTGTTTCTGGGGAGCTTTTTTGATGATTTGTAAATAATAATTTTTGTGATCTATCCCAACCAAGCTTTGGCTCTGCAGGATGCTATGGAAAGAGCTCAGAGCAGAGGCTCACCCCTCCCATCTCAGCTAGTTGCTACTAAGGTAACACCAGCATCAAGCACTCCCAGCACTGAGCTGAATTTACCATCTGTGAAGCTCAGTGGTGATCTCAGCAAAGAAGTCTTGTAAGGATCATGTATTTAAATAGGTTCATTAATAAGCTCCAAAATCAGTTTCTAAATCCCCCATTACCTCCTCTTCTAGCTCTGCTTGCCTTAAGCAAGTTAATAAATTTATTCTCCCTCTGCCCCACTGTGGGTGTGTGTGGTTTGTAAAATGGTAATAGTAAAAGGACCCACCTCACGGGGTGGTTTTGAATATTAAAGGAGTCAGTGCTTGTAAGGATCCTGGAATCATGGCTGGTACAGAGAGAGGGCTCAACAAAGGAGAGAGTTCACATTTGCTATGCATTACAGCTCCGAGCGAGCGAGCGAGTGCAGTGGCTGGCATACCACACACGTCAATGACTGCTGGCTATTATGACTACTCGGACTATTATCCACTTAGCTGAGGGAAGGATGTCTGTCCAAATCTCTTATTTCCTCACTCTTGACCTCCTGGTATGATTCAGACATAAGTCCCCTGAGGTGTCATTCGGTTCTGAGGGGGAGAGAAGGAATAACTATGAGAACAAATGAGGAGAGAAAAGATGTCAGGCTAGCAGTTCAGACCCCATGGGGTGCCAGCAGTTCAGACCACATGGGGTGCCCAGCCCAGGACATCTGACCTTTCCACAAAGAAGAGAAACCACCACAGCAGCCCTCACTTTCCCTGGACTCCCATGAGTCATCCTAAGTCATTCCCTTGGCTCCCAATCCACAAGGAAAGATGTTTGAAGCACAGCTAGAATCACAAATGGATTAGACCAGAATGTTCTGATGTGGTTAACTGGGCAAAGAGGAAGTGAAGCCCTGCCTTCTAGGGGCCTTTACTTACTGCTGGTATTTGAAGAGGCTGGGTAAAAGTCTCAGAGACAAATGGTATCTTTGAGGCTAGAAAGGAAGGTAGCCAGATAGTCTCAGCTTGGCTCTTACACACAATTGCTATTTTTCCTCTGAAATCAGCCAGTGCATTATAACTCTAGACAAATACTTTTGGTGTACATTTTATAAGTATCAACTGTGTACTGGGTATAGTACTGGGTTAGACCCTCAAAGAGGATATGAAGTCTTAAGTAATTACCACATAATATTTAAAGCCTATAATGTAAGTGCCATCAAATCTGATGTGTGCCTAATGAATGGGGAAAGTCACAAAAGTCTTCTTAGGGGGAAAAGATGTTGGAGTAAAATTGCTGCTCTCAGAGAGCAACCACTGAGTTAAAACTCTACCCCCACTTACTCTACTCTTGGGAATATTTCTCACTCATTTGGGGTCTTATTTCTTCAGTCTGCAAAATGAAGACAATGGTACCTTTGAACAGGATTCTGTGTGTAGACTGATCAAGGTAGCAGAGGTACAATAATGTGGCAATGTGCCGGGAGCCTGGTGAACAAATGGCAGCCATTTTTGTTGGGGGAAGTCTGCCTATGCTTAAATGTTCCACATGTGTATCTTCCCAGGGTTGTACACATTTGGAATTTATCACTAAAGTTCACATCCATAGATGGCTGCGTCTGAGCCCAGAATCCCAGAACCATGCTTCTGAAGAGTTCCTCTGCTGCCTGGGACTCATTGGAATCCTGATATTCAGAAGTGAGTTTAAGATGGGAATCTCCAAGCATATCTAAGGACATCTGATCACACACATTCCTGACTAGAGGCCTCCCTTGAGAAGCTCACACACTGTCTCTTCTGCGCATGCCTCCTAGGCTTACAGAAGTTCTGGGCCCATTTCCACTACTTGGCTTCACCCTCAATCTAGAGGGAAGAGGAGAGAGATTAAGCTGTGCAGTCACCTTTTGAGTTCACAGGATGGTTGCTTCTAGGGAAATTTCTAGACTACTTTGGATTAAGAGCTTTCTGTATGATGGATGACCTCTCATCAGGTTGTTCACCAGGTGTTTCCTGAGTGCTAATGTATAGAAGGCATGAGTCAAGTGTGTTTTCCATCTTCTGTCATTTCCATATAAAAATGATCAAGATGGCTGAGTCAACCCCAAGAAAACAGCATAGGTTTCCATGTACGTGCCCTTAGTCCCTCTACCTTATCATCTGATCCCAGTTTCATGGGACTTTTGCCTCCTCTTCTATTTTATGAGCTTTCTTCTCTCTTAGATGTGCTATAGTGCATCTGTGCTGGTTAGCCTTATGACCACTTGACACAAGCTAGAGTCATCTGAGAGGAGGGAGCCTCAGGTGAGAAAATGCCTTTGTAAGAATGGGCTGTTGGCAAGCCTACAGAACATTTGTAAGGCATTTTCTTAATTAGTGATTGATGTGAAAGGTCTCAGGCCATTGTGGGTAAGGCCATCCCTTGGTCTGGTGGTCCTCATCCTATAAGAAAGCAGACTTAACAAGTTATGAGGAGTAAGTAAGTAGCGTTCTTCCATGGCCTCTGCATCTGCTTCTGCCTCCAGGTTCCTACCTTGAGTTTCTGCTGTGACTTCCCTGGGTCATGAACTATAAGCTGTAAGATGAAATAAACCCTTTTCTCTCCAAGTTGTTTTTGGTCATTGTCTTAGTTTGGGTGTTTATTGCTCTGAAGAGACACCATGACTATGGCAACTCTTATAAAGAAAACATTTCATTGAGGGGGCTCACTTATAGTTTCAGAGGTTCAGTCCATTGTCATCATGGCAGGAGCATGGCGGCGTGCAGGCAGAGGTGGTGCTGGAGCTGAGCCTGTTACATCTTGTAGGCAAGAGGAAATCAACTGACACACTGGGTGGTAGCCTGGGTATATGAAACCTCAAAGCCTGCTCCCACAGTGACACACTTTCTCCAACAAGGCCATACCCACTTCGACAAAGTGACACCTCATAATAGTACTACTCCTTGTAAGATTATGGGGTTACGGGATTATGGGGGCCAATTACATTCAAACTACCACAATCATGGTGTTTTATCACAGCAATAGAACTAACTAAGTTAGTTAACTAAGACAACATACTTTAGAAGGCAGCCAAGCAGAGACTTCAAAGTGGGTGTGGGGGGAGCCAAGATTCAAGAGCAATTCACTCTACATGTCTGTCCCATATTCCACATGAGGCTAATTAATTTTAGTTCTCTGTGGCCTTTACAGATTAATTTTGCTATTTTGTGTGTGGTGTGTTGTGATTCAGAGACTGTTACCAAGGACCCCCACCCCCCACCCCATAAGTCCCCTAATAGAGTAACACTCTCAGAGGTCAGGGCACTTCTCTTTTCATTCATATATAGTTCAAATTTCTTGTAAATGTGTCTGCAAAAGCTGGATGTTGGTGTATTCCTATTTCTCGGTTAGCTGTTTGTCAACTTTACACAAGCTAGAGTCTTGGGAAGAGGGCCTCCAACTGAAAAAAATGCCTCCTATAAGATTGGCCTATAAACGAGTCTGTCATGTATTTTCTTGATTAGTGGCTGAGATGGCAGAGTCCAATCACGTCAGAGACCACTGTGGATGGTCCCAACTCTGGGCAGGGGGGACTGAGTTGAATAGGAAAGCAAGCTGAGGAAGCCACTAAGACCCAGCCAGTCAGCAGCACTCCTGCATTGCTCTGTATCAGCTCCTGCCTCCTGGTTCCTGCCCTGGCTTGCCTCAGTGATGGACTTATAAACTACAAGATAAAAGAAACACTTTTCTACCCCTTGCTTTTAGTCTTTTTTTTTTTAATCACAGCAATAGAAACTCCAATTAAGACACCTAGCATCCCAAAATTTGTGAAGTAAAGGCAAAGGACCAGGAGGTCAAGGCTACACAGAAAATTCAAAACCCACGTGGGCTACGTGGGACCCTGTCCTAGAAACCAGAAGAAAATAATTTTTTAAAATTAATGTCCTCTATTATAGGTCTTAGATGCTAATTAACAGCATTCTTAGCTTTGGGGTTATGGAAGATATTCCAGAAGACTTTCCTAATGATCATAGGATGTTAGGTCACACACAGAGGTGGACAATGAATGAATTACTCAAGGGGCCAAGATAGCCCATGATAATCTGTAATTTTGCTCTGGACTTGCAGAATTGTAACCACTCCTCAATCTCTAAAGTTCTAATCAGTCAGTCAACAAGCCTTGCAGAAGGTTTGCTTCAGATACTGTTTCTTTCTGGGAACTCCCCTGCTGCCAAGTATCACATTCTGTGCGTGTGGAGGCCACATATTATCTTAATTTTCTTGTTTGTTTCTTGTTGATGGGGCCATGATCCCCATTCCTACCATCTGATATATATGAGGCAGGGAAGTGGGCTTTAGGAAAGAGAAATAGCTGGTAAAACCATCAAGACACTCCTGGGTCAGGTCAAAGCTCTTTGCCAGATAACAGGGCAAAGGCGGGATTTGGAGGACTCGGCACGTCTTCCACACCTGTTACAAAATCAATGAGAAGACACAACCAGGCCTGTTGTTCCCAGGCTTCATAGGGTTCCTGCCATTCTCCAACACTTGTCATTTCCATGGCCTTTCCACAGCCTTTTCTGAAAGTCAACAGAAGTTAAAATCCTATCAGTAGTCACTAGAGACTGTTCTTCCCAAAGATTGGATTCTGACTTAGTTCATTTGGGCTGCTATAGCAAAATATAAAAAGATGTGTGACTTATAATCAAAATTTATTTCACACAGCTTGAGAGATTGAAAAATACAAGATTGAGATGCTGTCAGGCCTGGGCCCAGATGAGGACCCTCTCCCCATTCATAGAGACTGTCCACTGTGTTCTCACATGGTGGGAAAGAACAGCTAACTCTTTGGAATCTCCTATAAGGACACCACTCATCCAGTTGCAAACTCTCATGACCTCATCACCTTCAAAGGCTGAATCTCCCAGTGCCATTTCCATAGGGGTTAGGATCCCCACATATGATTTCTGGGCACACCTAAACTCTCTGCCAAACTGTGTTGATTAGGAGAAAAAGAATGTTTCCCCAAAGGGTCAAAACTATCACCTCAAACATAGAAAACTCTTAGAAATTGCAACCCGTTCTGCCTTGATTTCTTCTTGCTGAACAAAAGAATTGTCTGTATAAATCTTGATCTCCTAGCAACACTGTGACTTCCCAGTGCTATCAAGACCGAATCTGGTTCAGCTGAAATTATGTGTATTGTAGCATGTGGGAGAGGACTGTAAAGGAACATCAAAGAAGGGATTCTGGGGGCTATAGGAAAGCTACACTTCCTCTGCCAATTGATGCATTGGCTCTGTCCAAAGCACTGGATTAAAGCCTGGAAGATGAGCCCTCAGGTGGGAGTCTCCATTCTGGCATCTGTGATGAGTGGGTAGCCTGCACATTTGAAGAAGAACAAATTCATGGTTCTCTTTACAAATTGTGGAGGACTGACTAGATCAAAGAGAAACGAACATTCTGGAGCATCATTCCACAAGGTGCTTGAGCTAAAAGGAATCTGTCAATAGTTCTTGTGAAGGATTGGAATTAGGAAACCAGACACTGAGGAGCAGGCAATGGTCGCTCAGTATGGAGCATACCCCTGATATCTTGTTTTTTAGAATCCCTGGGTTCATACAGGCCTTCCTCACAATCCTGAGTTCTTCAGGAGGAGCATGTGGTGAGCACAGAGATCAGTATTGTCTCTATATGTGTTTACACTGCAGTTCAGAGCACCCAGTTTTACCATTTTCTGCTTTAAATCTTTTTTTTTTCATTTGAAAGGGAAGAATAACATCTGCCCTGCACACTTCACAGTTACTGTGGAGAATATATATTAATTCTAATACGTGGGTAAAATCTACTTCATAAAATGGTTTTCCCACCATTGCTGCTTCTCCAGTTTCTTATTCATTCACTCAATTGTTCAATGTTTATTCATACTATATCACTTGCTTGACTCCAATGCCTATGATGAGTTAAGGATAGCCTAGACTACATACAGCATTAGAGGTCAGCTTGAGCGACATGAGACCCCATCTCAGAGAACAGAAACAGATTCTAATAAGCTCAGCATGTTGGCCCATTCTTGTAATTCTAGCACTTGGGAGGCTGAGACAGGAGGATTTAGAATTTCAGACCCCAACTGAGTAACAGGAGACCATGCCTCAAGAACAAACCAGAACAAGATGAGATGAAATGAAATGAAAAAACAACAGATATAGACTGCCCGGTGCCTATTCACTACTCTCTGATTAGAGTCCTTGGCAGTGGATCAGACAACCTACCTGATAATTCCTCCTCTGTGTAATTCCAACCATACACACTTGAGGATCACCAACTAAAATTTCCTTTCCAAAAGAGCTCTGCAGTCTCCTCCATGTTCTTCAAACTTTAATGAGTCCTTTGGAAATCATATCAGAATACAGTTTCTGGTACAAGACAGCCCGTGGTAGGGCTTGGTAATTTGCATTACTCCCAAGCTCCTGGTAGACGCTGAGGCTTTGTGTGATATTGCAGGCCACACAGTTGGTGGATTTATTTGGGAGGGTGGTGATAGGATCAAAGGACGGAAACGGTATGGATGGCTATTGCAAAGATTTGCCTGGCTAGGGTGCAGCCTCAGTTGACACCTTGTGTGACATTAGGTTCTTATGATAGCAAAGACATAGCTTTGGGGTGATTTAGTTAAGTCTCTCACCCTGTCATTTATTAGTCATGAAGTTAAGCTTTCAGAGCCATAAGTTCTGAGGCCAAAGCAATTCACCTCACAGAGTAGCTGTGGATGTTAAATGTAAGTTCATATATCAAACTCCAGCCCTGTATCAGGCACCCTGGGTTCTCTGGGGGCCCTTCCTAAGCTTTACTTAGATCCCTGTCCATCTGTGGTGCCTCCCATCACCTGGAGAGCTGCAGGCTCTTCACATGAGAACACTTGACTTTCAGAGACCGCAGGGTGATTTATCACAGGGCTGTTCTCCCAGATTCAGAAGGCTGGCAGTCTCCCTGCCAGAGACAGACGGGAGAGCTGGAGTCCAGCTGCTGTCAGTTGTGTGCAGTGGATACATTTATAAGGCTTTCCACACTTTCCTGGCATTCTCCTTAGCCATACACCAAAGGCAGCCCGCTGCACACCCATGTGCACACGTGCTGGCTTCCATTACAGCTTCACGTTTTCTCCTTCCCCCTTTCATTACTCAGTTCTGTGTGGTTGTGGTCAACATGCCACTTGGCTTCTCATGCTAATCTTTGTAAACTTTTCTGACAAGAATTCCTGTCATTCCTTCCCCTCAAAATAACTCAGTAGGCAAGACATGAGTTGCAGTGCCATCGACATAATAGACAACTTTTCAGCTCTTCATGGTAACTTGAACATGGTATCAATAAAGCTTTATTTATTAGTTGCAGTGTACCTAGCAACATCCCAGGTGCCCTAGGAAACCTGTAATCAAATTGTTGATCAAGCTATAGGAAACATGAAGAGGGTTTTCCTTTTCCTTTAGGGCTATAGTCTTCAATCTTAGCTTGGAACACCTTATGCAAACTTTAGAGATTACTGAAGTTTACACTTCAGTCTTGTCTTGATTCTTGGATTCCCCCACGGTGGCAGGAAAGAATTGACTCCTACCATGACAGTTAGGGTGTTTGGCCATCCGATCACCAGAGTAGTCAGTTTGGGCTTTCTCTCGACCATTGCCACTGATGGAAGCAGATGCAGAGATCCATGGCCAGGCCTCAGGTGGAGCTCCAGGCGTCCAATCGGCGAGAAAGAGGAGGGATTGTACAAGCGAGAGATGTTGAGACCATGATTGGAAAAAGCACAGGGACAAATAGCCAAACTAATGGAAACACATGAACTATGAACCAATAGCTGAGGAACCCCCATGGAACTGGACCAGGCCCTCTGGATAAGTGAGACAGTTGATTAGCTTGAACTGTTTGGGAGGCCCCCAGGCAGTGGGACCAGGACCTGTCCTTAGTGCATGAGCTGGCTTTTTGGAGCCTGGGGCCTATGTAGGGACACTTTGCTCAGCCTAGGTGAAGGGAGGAGGGGACTGGACCTGCCTCCACTGAATCTACCAGGCTGAGCTGAATCCCCAGGGGAGTCATTACCCTGGAGGAGATGGGAATGGGGGGGAAATGAGGGGTGGATTGGGGGTGGGGAGGCAGGAGGAGGGAGGACAGGGGAATCTGTGGCTGATATGTAAAATTAAATTAAATTATATAAAAAAAGCAAAACCCAAACAAAAAAAGTGCAAAAACATCCCATGGAGTCCAATATGTGCTGGCCATTGTTCCTGAGAAAGGGACCTGATCTGTAGTATGGCTGATTTGTCCAGTGTCACTCCATTAAAGAAAACTGATTTTCCTGTTCTGATTATTAAAAAAAAAAAAAAAAAGAATTGACTCCTAAGAGTTGTCCTCTGACCTCCACATTTGCCTTGTGTATGTGCAAATAAGACTAAAATTTAAAAACCAAACAGCTCCATCGAATTTCCTGGGACAGATAGCTGAAAAAAGCATGGTTACTGCTTTATCCCATGTGTGTTTGCGCTCCCTCTTCCTTTGACTACTTTGTTGCTACCTCAATTCAGATTCTCCTGTTAGGGAATTGCTCATTGGCCAATATGCATCTCTTCTTTAAATTGTGTAAACATTAAAAACAATTCTCTCACTTCCCTATTGACTGACTTGGGTAAAGCTAGTAAGGAAAGACCTGTGGTACCAATGAGATGATCAGGTCCTCCTGGTTTGAGACCAGTGCATGTGCTTGACACACAAGTTGAGTATCAAGAGACTTTATACATTGAAGAAGCCAGTGTGTGCCAGAAGTTGTGATGCACAGATCTCATCCCTAGGAGATAACCTGAGTCAGAGAAAGACAGCATCATCCTTCTTTCCATGCTGAGATCCTCCTACCCTCTCTAGAAAGTAGCATGGATCTTTGTCTAGAGACAGAATTGCTTGTTGATTGGCATAATTTCAGGAGTTAGATGGAAAATGGAAGTGTGGGTAACCCCCACACTGCTTTGGAGCCTCTGTGTCTGAATTATTTCTCACTTGACAGAAAACAACACAAGTATTTAAAAAACGTCTGTGTTGACTTTGTGGTGGTGGTGGTGGGGTGACATGAAGTTACTGTTTCATCCACAGCTCTTTTCCTGTGTTGACTATGCCAGTGTGGAATGGAGCAGTACTGAACATGGAAATACAGTGACCTCTTTGAATGCCATTAGGTATTCTAACATTTGTGTGTTATGGTCCTGACTCAAGCCAATGTTGTGGCCAATAGAAAGATAGCTGCGAGCCTTGGTGCAGTGGGGAGGGGCTTGGGCCTGCCTCCACTCAGTGTGCTGGGCTCTGCTGACTCCCCATGGAAGACCTTGATTTGGGGGATGTGGGGATGTGGGGTGGCTTGGGAGGGAGGGCTGGGGGTGGGAGGAGGGAGGAGGGAGGATTTGTGGGTGGTATGTAGAATGAGTAGAAATTTTCTTAATAAAGAAAAAGAAAAAAAAGGAAGAAAAAGAAAGGTAGCTGTGAAAGAGCATCTACTGACTCATGAATTAACATGGGCAGAAATGAAATTAGCAGGGGTTGGTCCAGTTAGGTTCCATGGCCATTCAGGCTGCAAGGACATCATGCACTCCAATCACTGGTCATTCTAATAGTCATTTGAATGGATTCCAATATGCAGTTTGCAGCCATTTCTTTTAGTGTAACTTCTGCATCTGTGTGGATACAAAGAGACAAGGTATGTCTATTAATCTTTCAAGTATGTTGCAGAATATTTGATCACACTGTGTGAAAATGTGCCTCTATCCTTCTTCACCTGCTTAAGGCACCTACTGATTGGTTTAATAAAGAGCTGAACCACCAATAGCTAGATGGGAGAGGATAGGTGGGACTTCTGGGCAGAGATAGGAACTCTGGGAAAGAATCTGAGACAGGGAATTCACCAGCAAGATGGGGAGGAAGTCAGACATACCATACTGAGGAGAGGTAATGAGCCATGTGGCAGAATGTAGATTAATATAAATGGGTTAATTTAAGTATTAGGAGCTAGTTGGGAACAAGCCTAAGCCAAGGCCAAGCTTTCATAATTAATAAGAATTCTCCGTGTCATTATTTGGGAGATGGTGATCCAAAGAAAGACTAGTTATACAAGTAGAACTGTTAGAATTACTAAGACCATCCTAAAGCTCAGGAGTTAACAAACGAGCTAAATGACTCTGAAATGATCCTGTTGAGTCATCCAGTAACAATACATTGAGATGGAAGAATCGTTTTTCCTATATACCTGTGCTGGTGACCCGGGCCCACTGTAAGTACTCTCTAGTGTCACTGTCTCCTGCTACTTGTCTACTCCCTACTGCTTTCCATTATTCTCACTGAGCAACTCCTTAAAAAGGCTCGGTTTTTAAAGAACAATTTTAGGTTTACAATGAAATTTAGGGTAAGATGTAGATATTTCTCATACACCACTTTTTCCTGAAATAGCCTCCATGTTAGCAATACACCCTCCTAGAATGGCACATTTATTTCTTTTTTGAAATGGACAAAATCTACTCAACACTTCTTAATCAATACCGTAGTTACAATGTGCTATTAGTGTTACATGAGTTTGAACAAGTGTGTACTGACATATATTTGCCATTATAGTTTAATGAGGCATATTTCTACTGATCTAAAAGTCTGTATTCTGCCTATTTGTCATTCACTCTACCTCTAGGTCCTGCAGGATTCTTTATTGTAAAAACAGTAAGAGAAGGTGAGGAAGGAGGAGGGAAGGAGGAGGAGGAACATTACATTAGTGTCATGTTGTAGATAAGAGTATGGGCTGTAGAATCAGACACCCAACCAATTCCTGGATTTGCCATTCACACTACTTTTTGAGAAGTATCTTGGATAGTACATACCCAACTGTTAACAGTGTCAAGCTATACATGGAAAACTAAGATTGGTCAAGAGATATTTTTGCTTTTCCTATGTGGATTTTTAAAATACAATGTGTCTTACAGGCATATCCAACTTGTGGCTGGGGCCATGCTACCCAGGAGAGCTATGAATGTGGCCCAATATAAATTCATAAAGTTACGTAAAACATTACCAGGCTGCTTTTGTCATCTGATCATACCATTCTCAGCCCTGAACTTCATAGATGACAACAGTGTGTTGCCGTGTCTGAAGGCTCACACACCTGCAGGTGGCCTTTGTTCAATTAAAGACAGACTTCTGATAATTAAGAGACAACTAAGATAAAGGTCCAGTTACTATTTCATTGAGTAGAAGTACAACAATTTACTTAACCATTGACCTGTGTTTGGCAGCTCTATCAGACTCTAGTCCTTTATATTACAGATCTTTATACACTGCGGCTTCTTTTTCTCCTTTTGATTTATTTCCTTGGGATAATTTCCAAGAGTGGGATTACTGGTTAAAGCAGCACAAATATCTTTCTGGCTCGTGACATGTTTTTCCATATGGCTTTCCAAAAATGAGCCTTGTTTCCCGTACACACATGCGGGGAGGTCTCCCATTTTGTTCTTACCTGTTTTCTCTCGGCATTTTCTAGTTCTCCAGAGTATGCACTCTTCTCTTCAGCTTTCCACCTGTTTGGGAACTGAAGTGTCCTAGAGACAAGCCTCTTAAACTTCTCCACCTGTGAGCCATCTTTAATGTGACCTTGGCTATATAGGTATATAGAATTGATGCACACTTACTGATGGTAGACAAAAAATTCACTCACAACAATTCATTGGTCTACGTATATTTCTACCACTTATTAAAGATGAGACCAAATTTGCATACTAATAAGATGGATGTACTTGTTTATTTTTACATAAACAATCGAATCTTTGCTGAGAGTATGAGCTGCTGCATCTAGAGCGTCTTGGATGATTCTCAGTGTCATCTAATACTGTGAATGTTACTTCACATAAATGCATAATTTGAAAGGGCAGAAGAGGATGGCTAGGCCCATTTCAGAAGTTGCTAGAAATTCTACCCTAATTCTAAGTCTAAATTTATTAAAATTTTTACAGTAAAATTAGGTCAGCAGGGCCTCAGGAGTTTGGAGCATTGGCTGCTCTCCCAGAAGACTCAGGTTCAAATCCCAGGACTCACATGGTAGCTCAGACATACATCCAGGCAAGTACTCATACATATAAAAATAATAAATATATATTAAAAAGAATTTCAAGTCAGCCACTCAAATGACAATTTAAAAGATTTATTACATTTATTTATACATATTTATTTATTATTTATTTGTTTGTCTGTGTGTGAACCAGGCACATGGCATGATGTGTGTGTGTGTGTAGGTCAGAGAATATCTTACAGGAGTTGGTTTTCTTTTTCCAGCATCTGGGTCTGTGGACACAGGTTTTATGCTTGGTACAGGTACCTCTACCCACTGAGCCATCTTGCTGGCCCTCAAACAGCAATTTTTAAAATGAAACATTCTAACACAGTACAGTCCAAAGATAAACTAACTTAATCCGTGTTGAGGAATGGGAGTAGGGGAATTATCAGGTCCTTGTTTTCCAACGGTGAACTGTTACGTTTTCATAAGAGCAGAAAACATTGTACACATGTTACTACAGCCTGTAACACAAAGTATGTTGCATTGTGGGTCATGTGTTTCCCACAGTGACTGTTGCTACTGTGTGGAGTGAGAACGCAGGTAGTGCTGAGTGTCCACAGTGAAGTTGTACATGGAACATGGACTCATACTAAGACCTGTTACACATTGGATTTTGGATTAGTTTTTGGTCGCTGCATGTCTAGGAACCGTCTATTGTTGTCAAAATTTTCTTGATCCTCACATTTAGTTATGAAACCCCAATTTAAGGAGCTATGGATTAGAAGGACTTTTCTACTCTGCCTAGAGTATGCACATCCCTACGAGACAGATGCAATTAATAATCGCATTTTACAAATGAGAATACCAAGGCTCATAGAGGCCAAGTTACCTTGGTGCCAAAACTGTCTTCATTTTCTCTCCATATCTAGGCATGGATCTCTCAGAGCTGCCTTGAAGCCAAGTAACTCTTGATTACTCCAAGAATCTACTTCGATCATGGCCTTTTTCAACCTATCTAAACTCTTTGTACAGACCTATATACATGCCATCACTGTTTATCTGCCTGTCTCCTCTCAGCCTGGGTCTCTGGTTGTCAACTTAAAATATTCAATTTTCATTTCCATCTATTTCATCTTTAACATGAAAGGAGAGCACATCAGCGTCCAACCCTGGCTAGATAGTAGAAACTTCAGTGAACCAAAGTGAAGCCTGGAGTGAGTGTAGATTCAGCTGATCTGTAGTATGGGTTTGGTTCTGAGATTTTGTTTTCAAATTTCATTGGGAGCTTTGGAGGAGGCTCTAACTCAGATGATTCTTAGTGTCTTCCTGGGTTTATAGAGCGGTGTTTCTCTTTTGATTTCTCTTTCCTTCCCTCCTTCCCGTCTATCTGTGATAGAACCCTTGGCCACAGCCACCTCTTGCAGCCATGTACCCGTCTGCCTCAGCTATCATTTTTTCTGTCCTGTGCTTTCCTTTGGTTTAACTATTAAATCGCTTCCCTTGCTACCACAGCTGTTAGTAACTTTCTTCATTGCACTCTTAAAGGAGCATCCTCCACTGGGGACTGTGCACATCACAGCCTGTACCCAGGGCTGACTCTTCTGACCTAGCTCACGTCCTGTCTGCTTCACCCTAGTGGCTTTTCAATTTCCCATGGAAAGTGGAAAATTATTTCCATGTGTGGCTGGGTGCAGCAAGACGTGCTGTCAAAAGTCTGCTAATTCAAGCTCTCAGAGGGTAGATGAGAAGAGGCTGAGTTTGAAAGCAGCCCGAGCTTCCTAAGGAGACCCCGACTCAAGACAGCTGCAAGCCTGGGGAGGTACCCAGTGCTTGAATGCTTGCCTGGCATGCATGGGACCTGGGTTTGATCCCAAGCACCACAAAAGAGAGGAAAACAAAACAACAGCACAGTTAAGAAAATGAATCTCTAAAGTCTAGACGGGCAGTCAGTCTAAGCATGTCTTCTTTTTCATTTTTATATTAAATATAAGTTAGAGGTCACATATGGTTAAATAATTGTAGTACTTATAGTGAATGTGCATTTAATGAAAAATGTATGTGTGTGAGAGAAAGCTAAAATGAGAGAGATTAATGTCTGATGGGAGCATGCAGGAGAGTACCTGATTTGAGATAAAAACTAACTGTGAGGAATGGCCATGTAATACGTCCTGGACATCACGAGTAACACAACCAAAAAGAAATGGGCCACTTCTCTCTATTCACTGCCCCATAAATATTTGTTATATGACTGAACAGGAGATGCCCACTACTTATAATGTTGCTGCATTGTCCAAATCTTTTCCAACAATCCTCTTTTAGAACTGCCTGCAGAGCCAACACATGAGTCAGAAAGAAAATGGGCCTTGTTCCTCCACTCTCTGCTTGTTTTTACCAAAAAAGGCAATGCCCAATTTCATTGCCTACTGTGTTCATTAGCTTTGGTGCCAAATGATCTTTAGTGATGGGCCGTCCTTTTCCCCAAGTTCATTCTACCCTGAGGAGGAAGATGCTGCTACTAAAAATACACACAAAACGTGTTACGGATTCATGAGGTAATTTCAGAATAAAAGTTTCCCAAATCATACCCCAGACCCAGGAAATTGCAAATGCTGAATGTAGGGTGTTATCTGCAAGGAGGGGATCTTAATTTGAAGTTCATGAGAGTTGGGTACAGACTTTAACCTTGTGTATTTTTCTCATTAGAGAGTCTGTAGCTTTATTATTTTCGTAGGCATTTATAGCAAAACAAGGATAACAATACCATTTTAAAGTATTTGATACGTGTCCAGACTCTTGGAGCAATGTGCTATATTGTTAGGAATAAATGTAATATTTAAGTCACAGAAACGTGCCATATCACACATTGTAAGACAATGATAGTCTTCTATCTTTATAACACATACCATTTCAACCACAGAGGATGAGTTTGAATGAAACTGCATTCCCTCAACTGCTCCAGTCTCCCCTCATGTGTGCATCCACAGAACAGCTGCTACAGTCCTTATATAGCATGTGACCTTGGAGCAAACACTACTTTTTCTCTTTGAAGAAGGTTGGATTGTCAGGATTGATGCTGTGACTTCTCGTTTAGAATTTGTTGGTGACACTTTCTAATGCAGTGCATTAACTAATGCAAGCGACACTGGACTCACTACTTGAAAGCACCAAGAAGTTACCCTTCTTCCTGGTTCCCAATTCTGTATTTTTAGAAACGTTGTTTTTAATGGTAAGAGTCCAAAGGAGAGAACTGCTGTCATGATTAAAAGGAAAAAAAAACAGAACCTGCAAGCTACAAGGGATATTCTTTTTACCACTGTGGGATTTTGCTTTGGGGAGCATTTCTGTGCAGGAGTATACTAGAAAACCAGGTCTTGGGGGTAGGAATTGGGGGTGGGGAAATGAGCCTTGATTGCATTGTTTGCAATGTGGTATGAACACTCCCATCTGGCAACCTTCAAGTTACCGATGTGAGAGATTTAAACACATGGGAACAGATGCACAGAATATGTTCTCATGGTCCAGTGTGTGCTGGACCTACGATGCTGAATACCCAGAATACATGGAGGACCTGGGGAAGAGCTTCTGAAGTACATTCAGTTTGACAGCACCACCCTCTGGAAGAAACAAATTGAGTAGGAATGAATTAGAAATAAATTCTATTGAAAGTTATTAAAAGAGATTAGAACACAGTTTAAAATGCAGTTCCCAAGCCCTTTGATAAAATTCACCCGTTTCTATCTAATGCACTAAGATTTTCTCTTTCTTCTTTTTTTTAATCTTCAATCACCTGAATTCCCCATTGTTTTTACATTTTATTTTTGAGACTGTAAAATAATCACATTTCTTTCTTCCCTCCAAATCATCCCATATACCGCTCCCTACTCTCCAAATTCACGGCCTCCTTTTTCACTGATTGCTACTGTATGCATATATGTATATTATATAGTATATGCATATACATATATGATGTGGAATATTAATTCAAGATGTGTTACATTTGTTTATGCTGAGGAATATTCATTTAATGATGCAAAGATGTGTTGCATTCTTATATAACTCTGTAGAGCTGTGTTACTTTGCCTGTCTAAAACACCTGATTGGTCCAATAAAGAGCTGAATGGACAATAGCTAGGCAGGACAGAGAAATAGGTGGGAATGGCAGGCAGAGAGAATAAATAGGAGGATAAATCTAAGGAAGAGCAAGGAGCAAGAAAAGGAGGAGAGGAGGGTGCCAGGGGCCAGCCATCCAGTCACACAGTCAGCCACGGAGTAAGAAAGAAACAAAGATATACAGAATAGCAAATGGTAAAAAGCCCAGAGGCAAAACATAGTTAAAGAGAAATGGGATAATATAAGTTAGAAAAGCTGGCTAGAAAGAAGCCAAGCTAAGGCCAGGCATTCATAAGTAAGAATAAGGCTCTGTGTATTTATTTGGGAACTGGGTGGCGGGCCTCCAAAAATTAAAAAAAAAAAACAACTACACTCATATATTCCTAAATATAATCTGTTCAGTTCATACTTGTATTATGTTTTTAGGGTTTACTCTTTGGTACTGAACAACCAAGTAGTATGTCCTTCCCTGGGGAAGACCACCTTTCTGGCTCCCAGCTTTCCTTAGTTGTCTATAGTTCTTTTGTAGGGTTGAAGCCTTGCAGACTTTTCTTTATCCAGTTTGGCATATAAATGGTGTCATCATTGATCAGCTCATGTTTTGGCATTATGTTGGTGACTTTATAGGTACAGCTTCTGACATTCCTAGGAGACATACTCTTAGAGAAAAACTCCCTGACCCTTTCCATCCCCTCTTCTGCAATGTTACCTGAACCTTGGGTTCAGGAGTGTTTTGTAGGGGTGTCCATCTGGGACTGGGCTCCACAACCATACATTTTGATTGGTTGTGGCTTTCTGTAGTGGTCTCTGGAGCAAAGAGAAGTTTCCTTGATGAAGGTGAAGACTACACTTCTCTGTGGGTATAAGGAAAATATTAATAGATTGTTGTTAGACATTGTGGTGGTTTAGTACATGAGTGGTTGTAGATTCTCCTCCGATAACCATGACTTCACTAGCACTGAGTTGTTAGCCAGATTTCCAACACCAGGCATATTTTCCATCATGTTAATCAGGTCTTAAGTTCAATTAGAAAACTGTTGGTTTGAGTTTCTCTCCATTTAATTTGATGTTGGCTGTTGGCTTGCTGTAAGTTGCCTTTATTATGTTTAGGTATGTCCCCTGTATTCCTGATCGCTCCAAGACCTTTATCATGAAGGGGTGTTGGATTTTGTCAAATGCCTTTTCTGCATCTAGTGAGATGATAATGTGGTTTATTTTTCTTTGAGTTTGTTTATATGGTGTATTACATTGACGGACTTTCGTATGTTGAACCACCCTTGCATCCCTGGAATGAAGCCTACTTGATCATGGTGGATAATTGTTTTGATGTGTTCTTGGAGTCTGTTTGCCAGTATTTTATTGAGTATTTTTGCATCAATGTTCATGAGGGAGATCGGTCTGTAGTTCTCTTTCTTTGTTGTATCCTTGTTTGGTTTAGGAATCAGGGTAATTGTAGCCTCATAGAAGGAGTTTGGTAATGTTCCTTCTGTTTCTATTGTGTGGAACAATTTAGAGAGTATTGGTATTAACTCTTCTTTGAAGATCTGGTAGAATTCTGCGCTGAAACCATCTGGTCCTGGGCTTTTTTTGGTTGGGAGACTTTTAATGACTGTTTCTATTTCATTAGGGGTTATTGGACTATTTAAATAGCTTATCTGGTCTTGATTTAACTTAGGTATGTGGTACCTATCCAGAAAGTTATCCATTTCTTTTAGGTTTTCCAGTTTTGTGGAATAGAGGTTTTTGAAGTATGACCTGATGATTCTCTGGATTTCCTCAATGTCTGTTGTTATGTCCCCCTTTTCATTTCTGATTTTGTTGATTTGGATGCTCTCTCTCTGTCTTTTGGTTAGTTTGGATAAGGGCTTGTCTATCTTGTTGATTTTCTCAAAGAACCAACTCTTTGTTTCATTAATTTTTTGTATTGTTCTCTTTGTTTCTATTTTATTGATTTCAGCTCTCACTTTGATAATTTCCTGGCGTCTATTTTCCCTGGGAGACTTTGCTTCTTCTTGTTCTAGAGCTTTCAGGTGTTCTGTTAAGTCACTAGTGTGATTTCTCCAACTTATTTATGTGGGCATTTAGTGCTATGAATTTCCCTCTTAGTACTGCTTTCATTGTGTCCCATAGGTTTGGATATGTGGTGTCTTCATTTTCGTTGATCTCTAGGAAGTCTTTAATTTCTTTCTTTATTTCTTCCTTAACCCATTGGTGATTCAGTTGGGTATTATTCAGTTTCCATGAGATTGTAGGTTTTCTGTAGTTTTTGTTGTTGTTGAAATCCAACTTTAGACCATGGTAGTCTGATAGAACACAGGAGGTTATTCTAATTGTTTTGTGTCTGTTTAGATTTGTTTTGTGGCCAAGTATATGGTCGATTATAGAGAAGGTTCCATGGGGTGCTGAGAAGAAGGTATATTCTTTTTTGTTAGGATGGAATGTTCTGTAGATATCGATTAAGTCCATTTGAGTCATGACATCAGTTAAGTCCTTTATTTGCAAATCAAAACAACTCTGAGATACCACCTTACGCCTGTCAGAATGGCTAAGATCAAAAACACTGAAGACACCTAATGCTGGAGAGGATGTGGAGCTAGGGGAACTCTCCTCCACTGCTGGTGGGAATGCAAGCTTGTACAACCACTTTGGAAATCAATATGGCGCTTTCTTAGAAAATTGGGAATCCATCTCCCCCAAGATTCAGCTATACCACTCTTGGGCATATACCCAAGGAATGCTCAACCACACCACAAGAGCACTTGTTCAGCTATGTTCATATCAGCATTGTTTGTAAGAGCCAGAACATGGAAACAACCTAGATGCCCTTCAACTGAAGAATGGATAAACAAAATGTGGTACATATACACAATGGAATACTACTCAGCAGAGAAAAGCAATGATATCATGAGGTTTTCAGACAAATGGATGGATCTAGAAAAAATCATCCTGAGTGAGGTAACCCAGACTCAGAAATACAAACATGGTATGTACTCACTCATAGCAGGATACTAGATGTAGAACAAGGATGACTGGACTGCTACTCACATCACCAGGGAAGCTACCTGGAAAACAGGACTCCAAGAAAGACACGGGGATCACCCAATGACAGAGATACGGAATGAGATCTACATGAACAGCCTGGACATGAGTGGGGGTAGTGAAGGGCGAGGGTCGAGGGAAAGAGAGCTTGGGGGAGCGGGAGATCCCAGCTGGATCAACAACAGAGAGGGAGAACAAGGAATAGGAGATCATGGTAAATGAAGACCACATGAGAATAGGAAGAAGCAAAGTGCTAGAGAGGCCCACAGAAATCCACAAAGATACCCTCACAACAGACTGCTGGCAATGGTCGAGAGACAGCCCGAACTGACCTACTCTGGTGATGGGATGGCCAAACACCCTAATTGTTGTGCTAGAAACCTCATCCAACTACTGAGGGATCTGGATGCAGAGATCCATGGCTAGGCCCCGGGGTGGATCTCTGGGAGTCCAATTAGCGAGAATGAGGAAGGTTTATATGAGCGAGAATTGTTGAGACCAAGGTTGGATAAAGCACAGGGACAAATAGCCAAACGAATGGAAACACATGAACTATGAACCAATGGCTCAGGGGTCACCAACTGGATCAGGCCCTCTGAATGGGTGAGACAGTTGATTGGCTTGATCTGTTTGGGAGGCATCCAGTGGGACCGGGTCCTGTGCTCATTGCATGAGTTGGCTGTTTGAAACTTGGGGCCTATGCAGGATCGCTTGGCTCGGCCTGGGAGGAGGGGTCTGGACCTAACTGGACTGAGTCTACCAGGTTGATCTCAGTACGCGGGGAAGGCTTTGCCCTGGAGGAGATGGGAATGGGGGGCGGGCTGGGGGGAAGGTGAGGGGGGAGAACAAGGGAATCCGTGGCTGATATGTAGAACTGAATTGTATTGCAAAATTAAAAAAAAATTAAAAAAAAAAAACTGTTGGTTACTGCCAAGGTATGTATGCCGCTACTGCACCCTTAAGGTTATTTCGTCACGCTGGTCACTGCTCGCATGGGGCCTTCTGGTACAATGAAAGCTAGTCTTCATGGAGGAATATGCCACATTTTAAAATTGGGTTGTTTTCTTGATGTTTAGTTCTTTTGGTTAGTTGTGTAATCTAGATATTGACACTCTGTCTGATGTATAGCTGGCAAAGACTTTTTCCTATTTTTTATGCTGTCTCTTCACTCGAATGATGGTATCCTTTGCTGTACAGAAGATTTTTAGTTTCACTTTCCAATTTTTGGTCTTAATGCCTGTGCTACTAGAGCTCTGTTTAGAAAATCTTTTCGTGAATAAAAAAGAAAAGAAACTCTTTTCTTGTACCTATAAATCCCAGTATATTCCCTACATTCTCCTCTACTAGAGTTTGCATGCCTAAGGTATTAATTCCAGGTTCTTGATTCCATTTGGAGTTGAGTTAAAAATGTTTTTAAGTATCTTCTTAGTTTTTTGGTAGTTCATAAGCACTTAGAAATTCATTCATTTCTTTTAGATTTTACAATTTGGTGGAATATACTTTTTTCAAATATGTCCTTATGATTTTCTGGATTTCATTACTGTGTTGCAATGTTTCCTTTTCATCTCTAATCTTATTAATTTGGATCTTTTCTCTCTTTCTTTTGGTTAATTTGACTAAGGGTTTATCAATTTTGTTTATTTTTGAAAGAACAAACTCTTTCTTTTCATTCATTGATTTAATTTTGTTGTTGTTTCTATTTCATCAATGTTGGTCCTGATCTTAATTATCTCCCTCTTTCTGCCAGTCTTGAGTTCAGTTTGTTCTTGATTTTCTGAGGCCTTGCGATACATCATTAAGTTATTTATTTAAGATCTCTCTGATTTTGTAATACAGGAACTTAGAGCTATAAACCTTTCTCTTAAGACTGCCTTCATTTTGTCCCATAGGCTTTGATATGTTGCGTTTTCATTTTCATTTGAAACTTTTGAATTTCTTTCCTGATTTCTTCCATGCCTCAGACATTGTTCAGCATTATGTTGTTTGGTCTGTGTGAGTTTGTGTATTTTCTGTGGTTTCTCCTGCTGTTGATTTCTAGCCTTACCTCACTATGGTCTGATAGAATGCAGGAGATTGTAATCTTCCTATATTTTGTGAGGCTAGCTTTATATCCTAAGATATTATCAGTTTTAAAGTATTTCCTATGGACTGCTGAGCATTCAGTATTATTTGGGTTGAATCTTCTGTAGATGTCTGTTAAATCCATTTGCTTTATGGTGTCATTTATTATCAATGGCTTCAACTTTCCAATCAAAAGATGCAGGCTAGCATATTGGATCAAAAATCAAGACTTCTCTTCATGCTGCTTCCTAGAGCATACCACCAAAGACAGACACCACAGGAAGAACAAATGTATTCCAAAATAAATGGAATAAATGGATTAAAAAAGAAATTGCTATTCTGGTATCTGACAGAATAGATGTCAAATCACCACATGTCAGAGGAGATGAAGAGGCTCATTTCACACTGATTAAGGGAATAAGCCATAAGAGGAAATTATCATTTTAAATACATGAATACCAGGAACAGGTGCACTCAGTTTCACAAAGTTTACACGGGTTAATCCCAACATAGTAATCAATATTAGGTGACTTTAATAGTCAACTCTCACCAATAAACAAGTCATCTAGATAGAAACTGAGTTGAGTATTAAAGTTAAGACCATTGATACCCACAGTTACTACTGAAATGTGTTTATTAATTCATGCTATTTTTGTTTATTTTGTAGTATTTGATGTTTTCTTAGTTTTCATTTATATTTTGACTTCTTTATTATTTTTGTATCTTCTTGAATGTGTTTGCTACTCTCTATTATTTGAAATATACTTCCATCCAGTGTCCTCTATGGGCCTATCTTAGTGCACATAAGTTGATTCACATTGCTTTTATCATGGAGCATTTCTCTTTCTCTTTTAATTATGATTGACAGTTTTGCCAGGTCTAGTAGTTTGTGTTGGTTCTATGGTCTTTCATGGCTTGAAGTACACACATTGCTCTAAGATCTTCTGGCTTTTTACAATTTCCATTGAGATATTATCTATTATTCTGATGAGCCTGAGTTGGGCCTTCTTTCTTGCAGGTTTCAATAAATTTTCTTTATTCTGTATATTTAGGGTTTATTTAGTTTCTTTTCTGGTCCTGTCTATTTAATTCTGTATGTCTCTTACACTTGGATGGACAACTTTTTCCCTAGATGTGGAAAAACCTCTCCTATTATTGTGATTATATTAAAAAATAATGTCTATGCCTTTGGCATGGGATTCTCCTCCTTCTCTCGTAATTTGTATATTTGGTCTTTTCACAGTGTCACAGAGATTTTGTATATTCTATTCTTATGCTTTCTTTTAACTTGTCATTGAGTTTAACTAAATGACCTGATTTCTTCTACTTTGTCATGAAGCCCTGATATTCTGTCCTCCTTATGAGTTTTTGAATTTTCTTATTGAAATTTTCATTTCTGGTATCATTTCAGTTTTGTTTTTATTCAGATTTCAATCTCTTTGTTGAATTACTTTCACATCCTTAATTGACTTTCTTATTTCATCCAGCTGATTATACTTTTCTTGGAAACAAATTTGTCTTTGAATTCATTCACACATTTATTTTCATGTCGTCTCTGAAATAGTTGAACATATTTAAATTAATTCTTAACTATAGTCCTAAATAATTAAATGAATCCTTTGCCTTACTTAAATTTTGTCCAAGTCATTGTTGTTGGCAGCCATTCTTATGGTATTGGTAGTTGGGATGGGTGGCATTTCACCTTGGCCTTTCATGTTACTGATGTTTTCTCATTGAGCTTTTCCCATCTTCAACTGGTCTTTTGAGCTATTCTTTTGAGCTCAGGCACACCTGAGTTGAGTGAACATTTGTTTCATTGCTTGGGTTTTCTTTTGCTTGGTGGATTTTGGCTTGACTCGGTGTGGCTTAAACTTCATTTAGAGAGACTTGATATTGACTCTTGGATGGAGTTATTGAAGATGATTTCAACTTGGTGGAGGATGGCATGCCCTCTGGCCTCATAAAAGAGAGTTAGTGTGGAGGTGGTGGGTTGCATCAGGGGCAGTGTCTTCATATGCCATCTGATCATTAAATCCAGGTTTCCTAAGTTTTTCTGGGACTGTGTGTCAAAGCTGGTATCTCACAACTGCTAACTTCATAACCTAGGGTGCATGTGGAGCAGTGTGTGTGTGTGTGTGTGTGTGTGTGTGTGTGTGTGTGTGTGTGTAGGCAGGGAGGTCCAGAGGCCTCTACTCTGTGTGAATCGGGTGGCATACTGAATGGCCAAAGTGTATGCAGGAGGAATAGGGTTTTAGAAGCTCTTGCTTGTCTGTATCAGGTGCCAGAAGGACAAAAGAGTGTGCATTGGAGACAGAGGGGCTGTGTACCTTAAGCTTTCTGCATCAGGAGCTGGGAGGCAAAAGTGTTTGCAAGAGGCAGAGGTTCCTGGGATCACTTCTTTTTCTGTACTTACTGGGAGTTTGAGGTGCTTCAGAAGTGTGTGTGAGAGGCTGGGGACCCAGAGATCACAAACTTGTTGGTACTGAAAGCAGAAGTTAGTGTAGAAGGTGAGATTCTGGGGACCCCTGACCTGTAGGCGCAAGGAGTAGAAGGATGGGAGAAGTGGAGACTGGAAGCTGGGGATCCAGAGACCCTTTACCTGTGTTTACAGGGAAAGAGGCCTAACAATAATGACAGAAAGACATTCTTCTGTGGTTGAGACAACTCACGATTTTCTCCATCTATTTGGGAACACAGACACGTGACTTTGAAAGCTTGCACAGAGATATGTGGGGTTATGGAGAGAGTTGTGAAGAAAGGGAGCAGTGACAAGGAATTTACCAGATGGTGGGCAATGTTCCAAGAAGAGGTCATGTGTACATGATTTATACTTCATGGCCATCTTTTAGAAGATAATGCCAAGAGGAACCAGAGCCACATGGGCCTTCTCTGTTGTTTCCTTGCCCAGAATCTGAAAGCAGAGATAAGGCTCAAGAGCTTCTCAGCTCAAGTTACTTGAAATCATTTCTCGTTTCTACTAGTCTGGTTGTGTCTAATATAATTCCTAAGCATGGTCAACACAAACATCCACCAAACAAAACAGATGAATATCCATTACCCTCCTCCACTTCTTCCTCCTCTTCCTCAATGATCGATTCTTACCTACCAAATAGTTGAGTGTTTGCAACTTGGAAATCAAAAGCCATTTATGGACACTTTAATTTTTGAAAAACATTTTAATGCTTTTTGAGACAAGATTTCATGTATCATGTATCTTTGTCTGGTCTTAACAAGCTATATGGCCAAGGACCACCTTTCATATCTGATTCTCTTACCTCTATCTCTGTGGGGGAAATTTCCAGTTTCCTCTGATCTCAATTCTACCAGCATTCTCAGGTCATGTTTTCCTTGAAGAGAAGAATTCAGACAGGATAAGGTAATAGTCAAAAAGCCATGACTTTAATCAGACCCATCAAGGAAGCCAAGGACATGCTTTAGACAAGAGTAGGCCAAGCTGGGACTCAATGGCCTTGATTCACCAGGCCTGGGGTTCTATTTTTCTTCTTCTTTCTATTGTCACTTCTAATGTGTCTCTCCCAGAGTGGACACTTTCAGAAAAGGGCAGTGCAAGAATCTATTTAGGGGTTTAAGTACTTCTGAAGTTGAAAGGTCCAGTAGAGGAAAGGGCAAAAGCACTCTGCATTCTTCCCTGGAGAGAGAATCTTGAAATTGCTAATAATCTGACCTAGCTAGTATGGTCCACTCTCACCTGTTGTCCCCTACATCCTCTTTGGAGGCCTTGACTGAGCTAATCCAAGTAACACCGAACACTGCCGTTATTTTATATCTTGACCACCACTACTAACTTCAGACTCTGTTTCAGTGCCTTGAGTCCAGCCATCTAGTTCTCTTTACATCCCATATTTGGCAGCCTATTGCTCAGTCCCTCCATGAAAGCACCTCCTGCCTAATACGATCACAGGCATGTATGATGATGCTCTGTTTATGTGATGCTGGGGATTGAACCTAGCGTTTCACTCTACCAATCAATCGATTTGCATCCCCAGCCCTGAGTTATCTTTAGATAACTGCCAAAAATGTAGGCTAAACCTAAACTGGTGATTTCCCTTTTAAATCTAGGCAATAGAAAATAAAACATACATGGGTCTGGAGGGAGAGGGTAAGAGTGATGGAGAGAGGGAGAGGGATAGGAAGAGGTAGAGGAAGAGGGAGAGTCTAACAGCCAAATCTAGTCAGACCAGAGCTGTGGAGAACACTGATTTTACAGACTGGGCTGACTTGGATGATCTTGTTATTAACCCCAAGAATCTTATGCCATGCATCAGCTGGCAGATTGCATTTAAATTGGAAAAGAAAGATTGTCACTTGTGTGACTTGTGGTGACAGAACAATCCATCTACAAATTCTGCGTAATAGAAAAGATGGTACCTTCAGATGAAGAATTAAATCCACAAAAGAATCAGTAAAAACAAATGTCTAAGTTTTAAAATATTCCTACCAGAAAATGAGCAACAAAATATATTGCAGATCAAATACAGATGGGCAAGAGAGGAATTGCAACAGCGGATTGGCAGAGGAGTTAAGGACCTCTGTCCTGAAGGGAAGCCAGTACAAGGCAGAAGGGCCAATTTCTCTGAAGATTGGCACTTAAATTTCTGTAATAATCAATAAAAGAAATGTTGGATGCCTAGTCTCTGGCTAGTGTGAGATCATCCATGTGCCTTAGGGTGAGACACTCAAGCAAAGGGAAAGGAATATGAGAAAGACAAGACCTAGAGCCAGGGAGAGGCATAGTATCTCAATACATCTAGTCAATTCCCTTTCCATATGGTCCAGGGTTGGACCAAAGCAGGGCAAGGATATTTTCCAACATAAATAGCATTCAGAGACTGTGTGAATTACAGTTGTTTATACTTTCATTGGACTAACCCGTGTGTGTGTGTGTGTGTGTGTGTGTGTGTGTGTGTGTGTGTGTGTGTGTATTTCTGTACACACAGTGGAGTTGTGTTTTTATATCTTACACATTTCTCTTCCCGCCTGTCGGCAGTAATTTGTTCTGAGTCAAAGGAGGTATTATAGGCATGGAATAGAGTGTAGAGGACTTCCACTTACATCTTCAGATTCTTGTATCCCCAAACAAAGAATTGGATCACATACACATGAATAGTGATAGAAATAGATACAGTTGATTAAGGAAGAGAAAATTATTTATGGGAGTGGAAGTCAGAGAACTGAGAAAGATAAGCAGGTGTACTGGCCTCAGCCATGAGCTTCCTGAGCATAGCTGGTCATACCCATTCCCGAAGCTCCTACGCCTTCTACATTTGGAGATCTTGAGCTTTTCTAGCAAATGCTCTGTTTTATTACATGTGTGATCCTGGTCCCTTTGAAATCCCTTTCTTGCCCATCCCCTCTAACGTGTGCCTTACTGTCCTTGTGACAGCAGAACCAGTGTATCCGAGCTTTCATCAGGAAGATGGAGAAGGGGCTCTTCAGGAAACATTCTGGGATTGCGACCGCTGAGGCACCCAGCCTCGTGAACTAGGTAATTACCAGTTGTCATCCCCCAGTGATGACAGCTATTGGGGGACTACTCTGTTGAGCACCCTGCCTTAAAGACTAGTGTCTATCAGTCTCTCAGTTTCTTGGGTGTGATTAAGCTGTTACTATTTTAAAGATGACTTAATAAATTCTCTCTCTCTCTCTCTCTCTCTCTCTCTCTCTCTCTCTCTCTCTCTCTCCCCCCCCCCTTTGGTTCTGTTCCTCTAGAGAACCCTGACAAGTACATTGATTTAAATTACAAATGCACAGTTTAAAATGTTAAATAATACTGTGAGGATTCTATAGGACAAATGTCTCCTCTCCCACTCTCATCCCTTTGCTTTCTTCCTCTTCCATAGTTGAAGTTCATAGTTGAAGTTCTATGCCTGTCCTCTTGTCTTCATAGTCACGTGCTTTAACTGTACCCAGGTGCATTCATACTGTGGGAGATGAGGGGCTTTGTTGTCTTTCCTGTATCTCTTTTCTGCTTTCTAACCATTTATTCTAACTCTCAACTTCACCTCACCACTTTTCATTAAACAAACATTCAAAGTATTTAAAACAAACTGTTTTAAATAGTGTTCACTCATTGTCAGGCAAAGTGAGTCCTAGAACCATCTCTCTCTCTCTCTCTCTCTCTCTCTCTCTCTCTCTCTCTCTCTCTCTCTCTCTCTCTCTGTCTCTCTCTCTCTTTGGTTTTTCAAGACAGGGTTTCTCTGTGTAGCTTTGCACCTTTCCTGGATCTTGCTCTGTAGCCCAGGCTGGCCTCGAACTCACAAAGATCCACCTGCCTCTGCCTCCCAAGTGCTGGGATTAAAGGCGTGCGCCACTGGCGGACCGTCTCTTTTATACAAATTCATTTTGACATTATTACCACCTCATGCTTATTGTTTGCTTAGTTTCTATGTACAGTCCACAAAAGAAACAGCTCTCTCCTGAAAGACAAAAATGATATGGTTCATTCTGAAGCCAAATATGAGTGACCATAGTCCAGGAACACTGACCCTGATACCGTGTTCCAATGTGGCAACAGTTCTATGTTTTAGGATAACAGAATAAAGAAAATCATAAATCAAGATACCTTTCAAATTAGTAGAAGCATTAGGTAAGTGGGTCACAGAACAGCAGGGAAATCTCAGCTATAGGCTTTGGTGCTACCTGATAGCATCCTTAGCCTTTCGTTGGTGGAAGCTGTAGATCTATTTGTACATTCCAAAGCCACACACAGGGGTAGGAAACAAATGGCTACTAAGCAGGCAAAGGGTAGCCCAAGATAATTTGTCCCTGGACCTGAAACATTTCATCCTCTCTGCATCATTAAGATCTAATCAGCAGTCTTGAGGTAACAAGTTTCTTTCCAGAAACTCTCTGTACAGTACCTGTTTGTATAGTATGCATATTATTTTAATTTCCCCAAGTTTGGTGATAGATATGAAAATAACAAAAACCATTTCATCTCTGTAGTCTCTATCCAAAGCATCATTCCTTGCATTCCCCCCCTTTCCTGATTTCTCCTCCCTTCTTCTTTCCATTCCTCCTCCCCTTCACTCAATCTCCTCCCTTCTTTCTTTCTACCCATGGTGCTTTCATTATCACCTAGTGTGGTTTTCATTAGGCACCCATGGGACGGCTCTCATACGCCTGTAACTCCAGGTCTGGGGAATCCAATGCTCTCTTCTGGCCTCTGTGAGCAGCAGATATCATGGTGCTCACTGTTTCTGGTTTTCAGTGTTGTTGAAGAACCCTGCTGCCTTCCTTATTCAGTCCCCAGCTTGCTGCCTGCTGTGGCTGCTGCTGTTGATCTGTTTAACTCCTTTTAGAAACTTAAGCATCTGAAATTTTGCTGTCATGTTCCTTGATGATTTTTTTTCCATTTTCATTCATAATTGTATGTAACTTAAAAAAAATACATTCATTCTGGAAACTTGTGTCCTACTGTGAACTTTAGATATTATATAATTTTATGTTCTCCCTCTGGATTTCCCATTAGTCATACGTTGAGTTTTCTGCTTTGATTGTCTATCTTAAAAAATACTTTTTCCTTTCTATTTTTTCTATTTTGTTTGCTTTTTGGCTATAATGCTTTCTAAAAATTACCCACATCTTCATATTTTATATTTCAATTTTTTTATTTCTTTTCTTTTTTGCTCAAATTTTATTTTTATGAAAAGTCTTTCTTGTGTACTGATTCACTATTTTCTTCCCAAAGCATTCTGATTTTATACTAGAGATAAAATACCCTCACTATTGCTTTCTGGAAATATTAATTATAAATTTTCTTTTTCAATCATCACTATTTTTGTTTTAATTTTCATTTATATTTTTCATGTTGAAATTATTTGATTGTCTCTCATACTTCAGAAGATCTATGAAGCTAGATGGATCCTCTTTGTGCTCATAGGAGTCTGCCAAATAGTGATCCTGTAGTAGGGTGATCTCGGGAACCATGTAGATGTCTGTAGGAAATTCCTCTGGGACCTCCATTTGTTTTCAGAGATAGAATCTTTGAATCCATTAAAAACCTGAGAGTACAATAGTCTAGATTACTTTAGAAATAGAGCCCAGTTTATTGACTACCCAGATGTTTCCTTAATTTTGTTAGAAACTCAATAGCCCCTCTTGTTCTCTTGGTATCTAGGTCCCCTCATAGTCAATATTCAATTTTTACAAAGAAAATACACTCTGTTTCTTACATTCTTCAGAAATGTTAAGTCAGAATGTAACCAACCCTCTTTGGAAAGCCTTTATTTTCAACACGTGCTACTGATAGTTCAGATTCATGTACTTAAAAATTAATTTCTAAAATAGAAATTTGATCAGTAACCAAGTTTAAACTGAAGAGTTTGAGGATTGATGAGTGAATAATTCAGATATTCATGAAAATTGCTACATGTCTAAAAATTTCCCCTTATGACAGCTCCCTTATCTCTATTCATTTTTTTTTTGCAATTCAAATCTTATCAAATCTTTCTATTATCCTGAGACATTCAGTTCCAAACCTTTCCAGTGGAAAGAGACACAACAGAATGATCTTTCTCCTGAAAACAAAGAGTTTGTTTGATATTTTAAAGTTATACCATGATTGGTATACCATTGATGGTATAAAGTTATACCATCAATGAATTGAGACTTTGTTGTCAAGAATTTAATCTAATTCCATCCATTTGACTGCAAATTTTATGATATCATCGTTTTTTTACTGTATATGTGCCACATTTCTTTATCCACTCTTCAGTTGAGGGGCATCTAGGTTGTTTCCAGGTTCTGACTACTATGAATAATGCTGCTATGAACATAGTTGAGCATGTGTCTTTGTGGTAGGTATGACAAGCATTCCTTGGGTATATGCCCAAGAGTGGTATAGCTGGGTCTTGAGGTAGATTGATTCCCAATTTTCTGAGAAACTGCCATACTGATTTCCAAAGTGATTGTACAAGTTTGTACTCCCACCAACAGTGGAGGAGTGTTCCCCTTGCTCCACATCCTCTCCAACATAAGCTGTTATCAGTGTTTTTGATCATAACCATTCTGACAGGTGTAAGATGGTATCTCAGAGTTATTTTGATTTGCATTTCCCTGATGACTAAGGATGTTGAGCAATTCCTTAAATGTCTTTCAGACATTTGAGATTCTTCTGTTGAAAATTCTCTGTTAAGCTCTGTAGCCCATTTTTTATTTGGATTGTTTGGTATTTTTTTTTTTTTTTTTTTTTTTGGTTTTTCGAGACAGGGTTTCTCTGTGTAGCTTTGCGCCTTTCCTGGAACTCACTTGGTAGTCCAGGCTGGCCTCGAACTCACAGAGATCCGCCTGGCTCTGCCTCCCGAGTGCTGGGATTAAAGGCGTGCGCCACCACCGCCCGGCTGTTTGGTATTTTGATGTCTAGTTTCTTGAATTATTTCTATATTTTGGAGATCAAGCTCTCTGTCAGATGTGGAGTTGGTGAAGATCTTTTCCCATTCTGTAGGCTGTCATTTTGTCTTATTGACTGTGTCCTCTGCAAACTTTACAGAAGCTTCTTAGTTTCAGGAACCTCCTGGCAGTGGGATCAGGATCCATCCCTGATGCATGAGAGGACTTTTTGGAGACCAGTGCCTATGGTGGGATACCTTACTCAGCCTTGGTGCAGGGGGAAGGGCTTGGACCTACCTCAACTGAATGTACCAGGCTCTGCTGACTCCCCATGGGAGGCCTTGCCTTGGAGGAGGTGGGAATGGGTGATGGGTTTGCGGGGGGAGAAGGCTGGGGGTAGGAGGAGGGAGGAGAAGGAGACCTGTGGTTGATGTGTAAAATGAATAGAAAATTTCTTAATAATAAAAAAAAGAATTTAATTATAAAGTCATTGCCTCAATGGTGAATTTTGTTATGGTTTGGGTATTAAGTGTGCCTCCCAAAATGATTCTGTACTGGGGGGGGTCAGGGTCTAGCTAGTGATGATGTTTGGGGTTCTAGGAACTTGAGAAGGTGGGATCTAGCTGGAGGAAGTAGGTTACTGGGCTGAGTGAGATTAATCTGGCTCTGTCACTCTGATCACTGTGACTGATCCGGCTGACTTTGATGGGTCAGCAGGTACCTTTTCCTCCCTCACCACTCCCTGTGCATTCCTTTTAAACTTGGATGCTTGGAAGATGAGGATGACCTTCCCAGACAGAAAACTGTTCTTCTGTCAAGAGTACAATAACTTTGTGCCCTTGCTAAAATCTCCAAACAAGCTGTCAAAGAAGTGGGTCACTGGTAGACAGTCCATGGGTCATCTTGTTCTGGCTCCTGCCTGTCTTTTTCTGCTTCCTGACCACATTAGACAAAGAAAATCACTCGTCACATGTTCCTTCCACCCTGATGCTCTCTTCAAGTGCATGGGCTAAGCAATAGTGGATGAAACCTTTTGAAATCATAAGCCAAAATGTATTCTTCCCCCTCAAGTTATTTATGTTAGGAACTCTGTCACACTTATGAAAGGGTTTCTAATATTAATCCATATTGAAGATTTATGTGAAATCAGAGAAGTTTGAAGTGCATTCAGCATGTGGTGGTAGCCATGGTTGTCTTCAGATGTAGTCATTAACAAATCTACTTCAGGAAACTGCTCAGTGTTAGGGAAATGTTCACCAAAGGCATCGAAGGGAAGAGTACTCAGTGCTCACACAAATATAGACGTATTGGAAATATTGGGGAACCTAATAATTCATGGAGAAGAGGTGAAATAGTCAGGGGAGACTTGCCTCAGTTGTGAAGAATAAGTAGCCAGATGATCAGCATTGCTCTGTTCTCACTAGCAGATTCTATAAACAACAGCCCCCAGATCCATTTCCATGTAATTTAAATGCTCTATAAATAAAGTCCAATAATATTTGCAGAGTTACAAAAATATCCAGAATCTAAGAAAAGAAACTCCTGAAGACTTTAATATAATTATGTTTACCAGGCATAAAAAAAAATCAGGAAAACTAGGACAAGGAAACAAAACCTAAGCAAACCAAGAAGTTAAACTGGCATTGGAATTTTTAAAGAAGTGAGTACATGAAAGCAGACTTCATGATTTTGTTTCCTATGTTCCCAAAGTTAGACATGTGAGAGAAAAAAAAAAGACTTGGAAATGAAAACTACAGCTTCTGAGATTAAAAACACATTGAAAGGGATTAACTACAAGTCAGAAGTCAAAGAGCAGACATGTGAACTTAAAGGCATTTCAGTCTAATAGAATTTAGTACAAATTGTCAAAAACTAAGCAGGAGGGGAACAAGGTGAAGTGAACAGAGCTTAAATGTTCTGTGCAGCCATTTAAATGGTCAAATCCTAGAGCTCAGAGTGCCCGAAGGAGAGGAAGGAGGACATAGGAACCTACCGGTGTCAATAATGACCAGGAATTGCCTAATTTGCTAAGATCTGTAATCTACAGACCCAAGAAGCCCAGTTACCCACAAGCACATAAATGCGATGAACACAATATCAAGAAACATCAAAATCAAACAGCTCAAAACTAGTAACAGCACCAAGTCCCACCCCTTGCCGAGAGGCCGCTTCCAATTGACACCCACTGGCAGAGGGAAAATCAGTTTTCTTCAATGAGAAAACACTGGGTATACCAACCACACTCCAGGGCAGGTCCCGTGCTCAGAAGCAGTTGCACAAAGTAGACTCCATGTTTGTTTGTTTGTTTGTTGTTACTTTTGAAGGAAAAAAATAACATGAAGTAGGGTGAGTAGGGGGACAGTGGAGGCCCTGGGAGGAGTTGGGGGAGGGAAAAGAATATTATCAAAATAAATTGCATAAATTCTCAAAGAATAAATAAAAACATTATTTAAAAAAACTAGTAATAAAGAGAAAACCTTATAAATAACTACAGGTGGGGGCAGACTCAGTGATTAAGAGCGTTTGCTGTTCTTGCCAAGGACCTGGGTTCAGTTCCCAGCACCCACAGGTTGGTTCACAACCATCCCTAACTCCAATATGAGAGGATCCAAACCTATCTTTGTCTGACTTGGGTGGACACAGATGCACACACAGTATGCATACATACACGTAAGCAAAACACTTATACACATAAAATAAAATAAAATAAAAAATCTTTAAAAATATTTTTAAAGTAACTGCAGATACTGACATTAATTTTCTAGTTATCGATGGCCTAGAATTTAGACCGAATCAACAGCCAGATGTGGATGAGCCCAAAGACCAGCCACCATTCCTAGAGACTCTGACTTAGTAAATCTAAGGGGGAGTTGTGGGATCCACCTATGAACCAGCGTTAGAAATGACTAGGCAAAATTAGGATGGAGCCACGCTTCCTCGCTTGTTTCTGTAAGAACCCTCAACCACCTCCTGCTCCAACTACTGTCGCCAACCTCACTCCTCTCCCACTTGCCTAATTCTCACCTATGCCAAACATGCTAATATTTCAGGATATATGGACCCCAATACCTATTTTTATTTTGTAATTAAGCATCTCTTCCCTCCCTGTTTCTTCTTATGTCTTCAACCACTGTAGCACCTTTGATCTCTGAAATCAAAACAATGTGAAGATCCCAGGATAGTACAAAGATCTTCCTTGACTTGGAGCCAGGTCAAGGGCACAGAAGGAAACACATCGGCTGCATGGCAGGAGGGTCCTGGGGTTTCACAGGGAAGATTTATTTGTGGAAACATGGCTAGTCTACGTGCAAGGCTCTGATGGATTCACTAATGTAGCCCCGTTTCCCCCACTTTCTCACTGTATTTGACTCCAATTATGGACAACTAGGACCTCCCTTACCCTGTTTTGGTTTCAGAGAAATGATCACAGCTTACAACAGAGTTGTTTATTTTTGTCATCCAAATTTCTAAAAAGATGTTTTAGATAAGCAGCTCACTGCTGTCTTTGATCTCAGCTATCAGCTTCAAAGTATAACATTTAAAAATAATTCGGTGTGGTTTCTATTATTTTTGCTGTTTTGCTTGCATGGAGGCTTATTTGAAGACGCTTCTTCTGTTTTTCAGCATTTTTTTAAGACAGTCAATTTATATGTTTGTCCTTTGTGGTAAAATTCCATTGTTACATAAATATCCCAGACTTTATTGATCACTACACTGTTCTCGCTACATAAAATTTACAGAGAATTGAATTAATGCTCAATCATAATGTTCCTCAATGAGCATAGGATTTTGGTTTCCTCTCTTTGTTATGAGGATTCTTGAAGGAAAATGATTCTTGTGTGTGAGCGTGTGTGTGTGTGTGTGTGTGTATATGTGTGTGTGTGTATTTGACTGGACTTAGAATATTTAACCATGTTTTTTCTATATGATGGTGAATAAACTTCTTCTTACTTTAAATATGACATTCTTTTAAAACATTTCTAGTTATTTGTTTTTATTTTATATGTATGTGAGTTTTGCTTGCACACATGTATGTGTATCATGTTTGTACCCGGTACCCACAGAGGTCAGAAGAGATCATCTGATCACATGGAACTGGAGTTACTATGAACAACCATGTGGGTTCTTGGAATTGAACCTGAGTTCTCTTGAAGAGCATCAAGCACTCGTAACTACCGAGTCATCTCTCCAGTCCCAACTTTTCTGTTCTTTATGTCAGGTCTAAGGGGAAAATGTGTTAATGGATAGTCTGTTGTGAAAGGTACCCAAATATGTCTCCAAAGTCTAGTTAGTGATACACAATTTATTTGAAATTTCTTGGTTTGTAATCAAAGTCATAGTTTAAAGAGTGGGTGTAGTCAGGAAGCAGTAGAATCATCAGCTGTCCTGGGTGATGGGACTAGTTTCCATATCCTGCTAGTACAGCAATATGACCTTGGGCAATGTTCTTCATGCTCTGATTTATTCATTCACACATTGCACTTTAGGATCTTCTAGTAGAACTTGTTGAGAACAGAAGTTCTGCTTTTGTAAAGTGTGGATTGCATGAGATGTGACCTATTTATCTCTAACTGTGGTGGCAAATGTGGTTGGGTCTCAGATTCTGGACTCTGAAATCTGCTGAAAGTTTACCAAGGCTATTCTTTCCTTATAAGACACTGATGGAGGTGGGGGCAGTCTTGTGAGGCTTAGCCTTAGCACCATGATGTCTTGCTGAACATTTATAAGGCTACACCCCAGTCTAGTTGACTTGCCTCAACTTTCCTTCCATCTTTCCACTTAGTGCCCAAGTTATTCACACTCTGATGTCCCTTTCAAACTTATACTCTGTCCTTGCTTTCTCTTCCAGGCACTAACCCTAATAAAAATCCTAGCAGGTCTAATCTCATCTTGGTGTTTGTTCTTGTAGAATGTAGACTTGCTTGTGGAGTATATATCCTCGCAGATGGAATAAGAAAGAAATATGTAAATAATAAGGTATTTTCAGATACTGATAATTGTTCAATGGTGACTAAATATAGTGGGATGGTGTGATTTCCAAGGTGGCCAGTGAGGGGCATTGTTCTTTAGCTTGAATGGCAGATAGGATTTCTCCAAGGAAGTGACACTTCTGTGATGACTGAATGATGAGGTGTACAAGTGTATGGGTTTCATTTTAGATTTAGCTAGACTCCTCTTATTGTTAAGTGATGAGAAGTGCAAAGCATGATCCATGAATTAATCTTTTTACTTTCAAGTTTTTATTAAGAAGTGTTGAAAATATATTCAAAATAAAAGGGAGTGTGTGTGTGTGTGTGTGTGTGTGTGTGTGTGTGTGTTTACTCACCTTCAAAGCAGCCATTTTCTTCAATGAGAGCATCACATAAGAGGAAGATAAAGCATCTTAGTTTAAAAAGCATTTAATAATGATTGCGATTTTTTAGATCATTAACTTTCCCTTGGATAGCAGTGATTAAAAGCTAATAAAGATATATGTATACTTTAGTCCATTAAAGGATCAGAAAATGATCAAAATAACAACTAGAGGAAACTCTTCTTGGATGAGGAATTTTCATGAATGACATTTGAAAGTTCCCAGGCTCTTTCTTGCACAGACTTATCAGCAGGGAACAACCATCTCATTGGTTTGGGGCTTTAGACACAGTTTAATAAAGGTAGGACTGGACATTAAATGGGTGATGCTGAGGGAGAGAGATGCAAAGAGAGGGGACCACAAAGACCACAAAAAGAGGGGACCACCATATAAATTCTACTTAAAAGCCTTGGCTACACTATACATCTGTAAAGAGGATACTAGACCAACTTGACAAAAGAGTAAACTCTGGAAGCTAAATGACCTGAATGGAGAGCTTATCTGCTGCCCTCCATAGATAGAGTTGGGATTTCAAATAGAACTACCTGCAATACCTATTAAAATTAAAATTGCTCTTCAGAAGAACAAAGCAGAATCCCAAGACATTACAGTTTAGATTAATAATCTCCAGTTGCCAATCAAAGATTACTGGCTGTGCAAAGACAACTTTAAAACAATCTTAAAAATGTTTAACAAAGCACCCAATATTAACTGACCCTGGGGAGGATCCAGGTGATGGGAATTCTAGACTTTAAAACAGCTATAACAAGTTTATCTAAAAACTTAAAATATACCCACAAATATGAAGGAGAATTTTAGCCAAATTTAAGGTTCTATTTATTCCCAGTTTCTTTAATTTGTGACTGCGTTTGAGAATCACCTCTAAGGAACTCGCACCTAATTTACTAAAGATCGTCTAGGAATTATAGAGACATTATCAATACTGGCCATCATCACATTCTCCAGTTGAAATGGGCACAGTGTGATCTGGGAATGGTGGATGGTGTGTTAATAGTCTGGGCAATAATGACACAGACAGCACTGAGATTCCTACTAAGTACATGATGTAGGGGAAAATCTTACAGTCGCTGCTGTATTTAATTGAGCTCCTCCTATGTCCAGGGTATTTCCTAGGAATGCTGGAATTTGATGATGGCCTGAATTATGTATTTCCTCCAAGATTTGTTGAGAAATGGTTGGATTCTCACAATTACTATGCCCAAATACGAGAAAATTTGGTGTTAGGCTCCGATATTCTAACAAATTTGGAAGTAAAATACTATCCTCAGAAATCTGGTTTTTAAACTTTAAAATAAGAAGTAGATAAGGAAATTAATCTCTTATAGTTATGACTTGTGTTGTTTGGGTAATGCTAAGCCTGTTTTAGGCCTTATTTCATAGTATCTTTTATCTTTGTAATATCTGCGCTATTTGCTCCATAGAGAAGTTAGGAAGAACAAATGGAATAATCATACCAGCAGCGTGTGTTCGAGAAGTTCCTACTTTACAGACATGGTCTAAGCATTTCCTTTATGTGCATCATCTGGCACTAACATCCAAGTGGTACTATTTTTATAATACCAATTTCACATGAAAAGAAATGAGTTAATTTGCCCTTTTGAAATGAGATCTTTCTGGTAGTCTAGAATAAAGATGTGCAGAACCATGTCCCCAACTCCTGTTGTAAAGAATGAAAACTGGCACAAACACAACTTGGAACACAGCGTGGCAACAGTTGTACAACTAGATGTTCACACCTGCTGTAGAGTAGGAATTCTGTTCTCTACGATTCATCAAGAGAAACTCTTGAATGTGTATGGCAGGCAACAAGATAACTGAAATGTTCATAGAACAATTATTGGTGGTGGGGAAAAAACTAACATCATCATTAAGTAAAAATTCTATCAATAAGAAAACTGGTGAATCAGTTGGTAAGTGTGTGTCAGGGTGGTTTAGCAATTTTCAGCACTTAAATCATTATGTGCTGATATAAATAGCTAGCATTATGGCACCCAGTATCAGAGTCACTAGCCACATGAGGCATTAATGCTTGAAATACTGCTAAATCTTTATGGGGATTTTTTTTATTTTAAAAAGTATGTTTTTAAGAATTCTATACTTGTTTACAGTGAAATGTGTACTTCCAGTGTCTCATCGATGGGAGTCTTAATGTGTGTTCCACTTATGAATCCATTCCCAGTGTCATATTCTCAGCCATCTGGCCACTATGCATCTCTCCACTGACTTCTGCCCATTGCAAATATAAGCTTTAATGTACTAATCGATTAGTTAATTTACTCTCATCCAAGGTTGAAAGCAGCCCAGGCCCATGAATATGTAAAAATATGTAAAAATAACAACAAAAACAGAAAAATCCCCTCAAAAAACAAACAATTAGACACCACGATCATTGGGCACCTGCAGCCTGCATATCCTTCCTTTACTGTAAAAGTTAAATGAACAGGGACGACATTTCCCAATCAGTTTCAGATTGTTTTTTTCTATGTCCTACAGCCAAAGGGTGTGGCATCTTCACCAATAGGGCTCTACTACATGATCATGTTCAATAACCAAGGACAATGGCAGTAGCTTGTGTTATTTCAGAGATATCAGGGATCTCTCTAATCAACAATCCTTAGGAAGGTGTCCCATACCTTATTCTGTGGCTTTCATTTAATAGCTCATGATCCTGGAGTGATGTTGTCCACCCAGGCAGCTTAATCATGTTCAAACTCTTTTTTTCTCCCTTAAGTTATATTTTGAAATTAGATGACCCCATACTCTACAGTCAATGGTTAACACAAAATGAACTCAATGGCATCTTTGTCTGGGGATAGTTTTAGCTAAATAAAGTATACATTAAATTTAATTTTACATTTAAAAAAGTTGGCTACTAAAATTATTTAAATATCACTTACTTTGTGTTTGTGATTTCTAAATGAGTTTGAACCACACTCATTTAGAAATTATAATTTCAGTTAAAATGATTAAGCTTAAAAATGATACACTTTGAAAGAATCTGTAAATACTACCAAGCTTACAAAGCAAAAATATCCAAAGTTCAGTGGTTAAGAGCACTTGTTGCTCTTACAGAGGATCCAGGTTCAGTTCCCAGAACCTACATAGTGGCTCACAACCATACATAACCAGCTCCAGGAAATCCAATCTGTCTTCTGACCTGTAAAGGTACCAGGCAAGCACATAGTGCACATACATAGTGCAGGCAAAACACTAATACACATAAAATAAAGTAAATATATAAATCTAAAAAGAATCCATTAAGAAAATAACTACAGTTCATAGAAATGTGGTTGAAATAGAAAAACTAAGGACTAAGGCTTAGGAGTAGAGTTCAGTGGCAGAGTTTGTATGCATGAGGCTCAGAGTTTGATCCTAAGTACAGAAAAATAATGATGACAATAATTTCAGGGTTAGGAGTATTGCAATTTATCACCCTGAGACTCTGAATTCATTCCTTGAATCACCACTGTCTTAAATACTTTTTTTGTTGCCATGAAACATCAAGGCAACTTATAAAAGGATGTATTTAGTTTTGGAGGTTATGGTCTCAGAAGGTTTGTGGTGGTTTGTATGAAAATTGCCCCCATAGACTCCTAGAGAGTGACTATTGGGGGTGTGTCCTTGTTGGAGTAGGTGTGACCTTGTTGGAGGAAGTATGTCACTATGGGGTGGGCTTTGAGGTTTCAGAAGCCTGAGCCAGGCCCAGTGACACTCTCTCTTCCTGCTACCTGCAGATCCTGATGTAAAACTCTCAGATCCTTCTCCAGCACCATGTCTACCTGTAAGCCACCACGCTTCCTGCCATGATGACAATGGACTAAACCTCTGAAACTGTAAGCAAACCCCAATGAAATGTTTTCCTTATAAAAGTTGCCGTGGTCATGGTGTCTCTTCACAGCAATGGAAACCCAAAGTAAGACAGGGTTAGATTCTGTGATGGCAGTAGGAACAGCTGAGACATTACATCTTGATCTACAAGTTGAAAGAGAGAGACACACACAGACAGATAGACAGACAGATAGACACAAGGAATGGTTAAAGCCTTTTGCAAACTCAGAGTGCTCCCAGTGACATACCATCCTCTAACAAGGCCACATCTCCTAACCTTCCCAATCTACCAATTGGGACTAAGTATTCAAGCATATGAGCCTATGGAGGACATTCTCATTCAAACCACCAAAACTACCACTCTCGCCAAACAAACAAATAAACAAAAAGTACAAAATAAAATACAAGACTATGGACAGAGGACTGGGAATATAGCTCTATAGTAGAATGCTTACCCAGCATGTTTGGGACCCTGGGTTCAATCCATAGTACCCTCTTATAAAAACAACAAAAAATATATCCCCCAAATTCATAATAATAACTTCTTGGTAAGAAATAGGAGATTGAACTTGGAGAGAGATACCAAAAAGAACTCCGCAAACATGATTTATAATATTCCATTTTATTTATGTTAGCCAAATATCTGAAATAAAAATGATTGTTTACCATTTGATTATTCTTGAGAATGGATAATCGTACTCTTTGTTATTTTGTTTAAATATTTCAAAAATTTAAAGGAACAGTACATTAAAATTGAAACAACAACAACAACACACACACACACACACACACACACACACACACACACACACACACACACACACACACACAAGCATTTACTGGTTTTCCAATCATTAGACACTCTTTTTAAACAAAGAATCCAACAAGGACTACACAGGAGATAAATAGGAAGGAATAAGGGATTTAAGGAGAGAGATTGTTACAGATACATATCAACTGACAATTTTGGGTGTGACTCTTTGTAAAAATAATGACTTTTCTTGACTATAATATATTATGTACAACTACAAAAATTTTAGAGTTTTGAGGAAGAAAAAAATAACTTCATAAGCCTGTTATTAGGAAAAAGACATTGGAATTTGGGGTTATTTTTTTCTGTTGCTTGAGTATTTATATTTTGACTTTTACTAATATCTCACAGATACTTTGAAACAAGCCCCTGAATGAAATATGATTATTTTGTCTTTGAACGAATGCGCCTTTGCCTTGGGGGCTCCAGATCAGACTGTGATAAGTCTTTCTTTTTCTAAAATGAAAACAGAAGTCAAGCCAATTGCTGATATTTATTAGTGCCTGCACACTGCATGCTGGGCATGGTGCATACACTGCACAGTGTAAACGAATTTTTGTGTAGAAGCTATTATAATTCTCACTTTACACAAAGACAAAAACTAAGCAGAGAGAAATTTAATGAGCTGCTAAAAACGGAGCTAGAAACAGGTAAAGCTGAGAACTATATTCAGAAAGTTTGGATACAGAGTTCATAACAAACCAAATCTCCTTGGAGGATCCAAGACAGTCCTTGGGTTTATGTTGAATCTGTGTTGTGGTAAAGGTGGTGGTGGTGGTGGTGGTGGTGGTGGTGGTGGTGGCGGCGGCGGCATATAAAACATCTTGTTGTCTGTTGCCATTTCCTCTACCCAAGCAACTCAGCAAAGGTTCATATACCTCCATTCTCTGACCTCAGAATGCAAGGTAACCTGACCTGTAATTCAAGGGCCAGATGAGAGTGGTCCCAACGCCAGTGAAAACACACAATAATTGACACCAAGCTGTGACAATGACACAATTTTCTATCTTTGGGTTTAGAGAGTCATTCATCCCTTCATATATATCCTGTGATTTATGGATCCAGACATTCTTCTTCAGCTACTATCTTGTTCATGCAACCCTTAAGACTGTAATGAAAACTCAGAACCCTGAGGGTATCTACATCTACTGGTAGATTCTTCTTATCATTTCTGAGAACAAACATAGGCATTCATGGGCCAAGGAAACTTTGTTGATGTAAAAATAATTTCATTGCACATTTAGTATTTAAATCATTATTATAAACATTGCCTGGACTAAGTACTTTGCATACGTGACAGTGTATTATTTCATTTAATCTTTGTAACAACCAACTCTATGAGGAAGGGTGAATTATGATTTCATTGTTAGTGATATGTTACTTACTTTTCTCATTAATCAGACCAGAAAAAAACAGACTTAAGAAAGGAAGGGTATCTTTTAGCTCCCTTGGGGAGGCATGGAAGCCAAATCACCAAACAGCTGGACACACTGTATCCACAGACAAGCAGGTAGACAAAGGTGGTGTTCAGCTCACACTCTTTGTATTTATTTCAGGACACTGACTGTGGAACTGTCTGCCAATATTCAGAGTGGGCCTGATGGAGCTGAGGATCTTGTCCAGGTCACAAAGATAGGAAAGGCACACATGCTGTCCAACTGAGGACTCTGAACCTGAGCCCATTTCATTGTCATTTGTCATTTCCCAACACACAAAGACTTTCTTGTTTCTTTTTTTCTTTCTTTCATTTTTCTTTATTAAGAAATTTTCTACTCACTCCACATACTATCCACAGATCCCCTCTCCTCTCTCCTCCCACCCCCAGCCCTCCTTCCCAAGCCAACCCACATCCCCACATCCCCCAAATCGAGGTCCCCCATGGGGAGTCAGCAGAGCCTGACACACTGAGCCTAGGCAGGTCCAAGCCCCTTCCACTGCACAAAGGCTGTGCAAGGTGTCACACCACAGGCACCGGGTTCCAGAAGCCTGCCCATAGACCAGGGAGAGATCCCAATCCCCCTGCCTGGGTGCTCCCCAAACAGTTTGAGCCAAACAACTGTCTTCCATATCCAGAGGGCCTAGTCCAGTCCCATGGGGGTTCCACAGCCACCAGTCCAAAGTTCATGGGCTTCCACTAATGTGGCCGGTCATCTCTGCACATCCTCCCATCATGATCTCAACATCCCTTGCCTGCAGTAACTCTCCTCTCTCTCATCAACTGGCTTCCCGGAGCTCAGCCTGGTGCCTGGCTGTGGATCTCTGTATCTGCCTCCATCAGTCACTGGACAAAGGCTCTATGATGACAGCTAGGTTATTTGCTAGGCTGGTCACTAGAGTAGACCGGTCCAGGCACCCTCTGGACCACTTCCAGCAGACCAAGGTGGGGTCAACCTTGTGGATTCCTGAGAGCCTCCCCAGCACCCTGCCTCTTCCAATTCCCATGATGTCCTCATCTATCATGATATCTTCCTCCCTGCCCTCCCACTCTGTCCCTGTTCCAGCTTGACCCTCCCATTTCCCTGTGTTCTCATCCCCCACTTCTCACCCTCTGCCACCCCCCCAACACCCAGTCCACTCATGTAGATCTCATCTACTTCTCCTTCCCAGGGTCATCTATGTGTCCCTCCTAGGGTCTTTGCCTGTTAGCTAGCCTCTCTGGAGTTGTGGGTTGCAGTCTGGTCATCCCTTCCCTCACATCTAATATCCACTTATGAGTGAGAACATACTATGTTTGTCCTTCTGAGTCTGGGTTACCTCACTCAAGATGATATTTTCTAGTTCTGTCCATTTGCCTGCAAATTTCATGATATCATTGTTTTTTTACTGCTGAGTAGTACTCCATTGTGTATATGTGCCACATTTTCTTTATCCATTCTTCAGTTGAGGGGCATCTAGGTTGTTTCCAGGTTCTTGTTATTATGAATAATGCTGATATGAACATAGTTGAGCATGTGTCCTTGTGGTAAGATTGAGCATTCCTTGGATATATGCCCAAGAGTGGTATAACTGGGTCTTGAGAAAGACTTATTCTCAATTTTCTGAGAAACCGCCAAACTGATTTCCAGAGTGGTTGCACAAGTTTACATTCCCACCAACAGTGGAGTGTTCCCCTTGTTCCACATAAGCTGTCTTCAGTGTTTTTGATCTTAGCCATTCTGACAGGTATAATATGGTATCTCAGAGTTGTTTTGATTTGCATTTCCCTGATGACTAAGGATGTTGAGCAATTCCTTAAATGTCTTTCAGCCATTTGAGATTCTTCTGCTGAGAAAGCTCTGTTAAGCTCTGTAGCCCATTTTTAAATTGGATTGTTCAGTATTTTGATGTCTAGCTTTTTGAGTTCTTTATATATTTTGGAGATCAGCCCTCTGTCAGATGTGGGGTTGGTGAAGATCTTTTCCCATTCTGTAGGCTGTCATTTTGTCTTATTGACTGTGTCCTTTGCTCTACAAAAGCTTCTCAGTTTCAGGAGGTCCCATTTATTAATTGTCGCTCTCAGTGTCTATGCTACTGGTGTTATATTTAGGAAGTGGTCTCCTGTGCCAATTTGTTCCAGAATACTTTCTACTTTTTCTTCTATCAAGTTCAATGTAACTGGATTTATGTTGAGGTCTTTGATCCACTTGGAGTTGAGTTTTGTGCACGGCGACAGATATGGATCTATTTGCAATCTTCTGCATGTTGACATCCAGTTATGCCAGCACCATTTGTTGAAGGTGCTTTCTTTTTTTCCATGGTACAGTTTTAACTTCTTTGTCGAAAATCATATGTTCATAGGTGTGTGGATTAATGTCAGGGTCTTCAATTTGATTCCATTGGTCCACATGTCAGTTTTTATGCCAGTACCAAGCTGTTTTTAGTACTATATCTCTATAGTAGAGCTTGAGGTCAGGGATCATGATGCCTCCAGAGGTTGCTTTATTATACAGGATTCTTTTAGCTATCCTAGGTTTTTTGTTTTTCCATGTAAAGTTAAGTATTATTCTTTCCAAGTCTGTGAAGAAGTGTGTTGGGATTTTGATGGGGATTGCATTGAAACTGTAGATTGCTTTTGGTAAGATTGCCATTTTTACTATGTTGATTCTACATATCCATGAGCATGGGAGATCTTTCCATTTTCTGATATCTTCTTCAATTTCTTTCTTCAGAGACTTAAAGTTCTTATCATACAAGAACTTTATCATACAGGTCTTTCAGTTGCTTAGTTAGGGTTACCCCAAGGTATTTTATATTATTTGTGGCTATTATAAAGGGTGATGTTTCTTTGATTTCTCTCTCAGTTCGTTTATCATTTGTATATAGGAGGGCTACTGATTTTTTTTGAGTTAATCTTGTATCCTGCCACCTTATTGAAGGAGTTTATCAGCTGTAGGAGTTCCCTGGTAGAATTTTGGGGGTCATTTATGCATACTATCATATCGTCTGCAAATAATGAAAGTTTGACTTCTTCCTTTCCAATTTGTGTCCCCTTGATCTCCTTATGTTGTCTTATTGCTCTAGCTAGAACTTCAGGTATTGTATTGAATAAGTATGGGGAGAGTGAACAGCCTTGTCTTGTTCCTAATTTTAGTGGAATCGTTTTGAGTTTCTCTCCATTTAATTTGATGTTGGCTGTCGGCTTGCTGTAAATTGCCTTTATTATGTTTAGGTAAGTTCCTTGTATTCCTGATCTCTCTAGAACCTTTCTCTCTAGAACCTTTATCATGAAGGGGTGTTGGATTTTGTCAAAGGCTTTTTCAGCGTCTAATGAGATGATCATATGGTTCTTTTTTTTTTCAGTTTGTTTATATGGTGTATTACATTGACAGATTTTCATAAGTTGAAACATTCTTGCATCCCTGGGATGAAGCCTACTTGGTCATGGTGGATAACTTTTTTGATGTGTTCCTGGATTTGGTTAGCCATTATTTTATTGAGCATTTTTGCACCAATGTTCATGAGGGAGATTGGTCTGTAATTCTCTTTCTTTGTTGCATCTGTGTGTGGTTTGGGTACCATGGTAACTGTAGCCTCATAAAAAGAATTTGGTAATGTTCCTTCTGTTTTTATGGTGTGGGACAATTTGAAGAGTATTGGTATTAGCTCTTCTTTGAAAATCTGGTATAATTCTGCGCTGAAAACCATCTGGTCCTGGGCTTTTTTGGTTGGGAGACTTTTAATGACCGTTTCTATTTCCTTAGGGGTTATTGGGCTGTTTAAATAGTTTATCTGGTCTTGATTTAACTTTGGTATGGTATGGTGTACCTATCCAGAAAATCGTCCATTTCTTTCAGATTTTCCAATTTTGTGGAGTACAGGTTTTTGAAGTATGACCTGATGATTCTCTGGATTTCCTCATTGTCTGTTGTTGTGTCCCCCTTTTCATTTCTGATTTTGTTAATTTGGATGTTCTCTCTCTGCTTTTTGGTTAATTTTGATAAGAGCTTATCTGTCTTGTTGATTTTCTCAAAGAACCAACTCTTTGTTTCATTGATTCTTTGTATTGTTCTCTTTGTTTCTATTTTATTGATTTCAGCCCTCAATTTGATTATTTCCTGGTGTCTATTCCTCCTGGGTGACTTTGCTTCTTCTTGTTCTAGAGCTTTCAGCTGTGCTGTTAAGTCACTAGTGTGAGATTTCTCCAACTTCTTTATGTGGGCATTTAGAGCTATGAATTTTCCTCTTAGCATTGCTTTCAAGGTGTCCCATAAGTTTGAGTATGTTGTACATTCGTTTTCATTGAATTCTAGGAAATCATTAATTTCTTCCTTTATTTCTTCCTTGACCCATTGGTGATTCAATTGGGCATTATTCAGTTTCCATGAGATTGTAGGCTTTCTGTAATTTTTGTTGTTGTTGAAATCTAACTTTAAGCCATGGTGGTCTGATAAGACACAGGAGGTTATTTCAATTTTTTTGTATCTGTTGAGATTTGCTTTGTGACCAAGCATGTGGTCGATTTTGGAGAAGGTTAGATGGGGTGCTGAAAAGAAGGTATATTCTTTTGTGTTAGTGTGGAATATTCTATAGATATCTATTAAGTCTATTTGAGTCATAATGTCTGTTAGTTCCCTTATTTCACTGTTAAGTTTCTGTCTGGCAGACCTGTCCATTGGTGAGAGTGGGGTGTTGAAGTCTCCCACTACTAGTGTATGGGGTTTGATGTGCGATTTAAGCTTTAGTAATGTTTCTTTTATGAATGTTGGTGTCCTTATATTTGGGGCATAAATATTCAGAATTAAGACTTCATCTTGTTAGATTTTCCCTGTGATAAATATGTAGTGTCCTTCCTAATCTCTTTCAATTGATTTTAGTTTGAAGTCTATTTTATTAGATATTAGGATAGCTACACCAGCTTGCTTCTTAAATCCATTTGATTGAAAAGTCTTTTACCAGTCTTTTATTCTGAGGTGGTGTCTGTCTTTGAAATTGAGGTGTGTTTCTTGTATGCAGCAAATGGATGGATCTTGTTTTCATATCCATTCTGTTAGCCTGTGTCTTTTTATAGGTGAATTGAGACCACTGATATTGATGGATATTAATGACCAGTTATTGTTAATTCCTGTTATTTATTTATTTTTTGGTGATAGTGTTGTATGTTTCCCTTCTTCAGTATTTGTTGGAATGGGACTATCTATTGCCTGTGTTTTCATGGGTGTATCTAACTTCCTTAGGTTGGATTTTTCCTTCGAGTGCTTTCTGTAGGACTGGATTTGTGGAAAGATATTGTTTAAATCTGGTTTTATCATGGAATATTTGATTTACTCTGTCTATGTTGACTGAGAGTTTTGCTGGGTATAATAGTCTGGGCTGGCATCCATGGTCTCTTAATATCTGCATAACGTCTGTCCAGGACCTTCTGGCTTTTAGAGTCTCCATTGAGAAGTCAGGTGTTATTCTTATGGGTCTGCCTTTATATGTTACTTGGCCTTTTTTCTTTGCAGCTCTTAATATTTTTTTCTTTATTCTGTATGTTTAGTGGTTTGATTATTATGTGGCTAGGGGACTTTTTTTTTAATCCAGTCTATTTGGTGTTCTGTAACCACCCTATATTTTTATAGGCATTTCCTTCTTTAGGTTGGGAAAGTTTTCTTCTATGATTTTGTTGAGTATATTTTCTGTGCCCTTGAGTTGGTATTTTTCTCCTTCTTTTATCCCTATTATTCTTAGGTTTGGTCTTTTCATGGTGTCCCAAATTTCCTGGACATTTTGGGTCATGACTTTGTTGGTTTTAGTGTTTTCTTTGACTCATGAATCTATTTCTTCTACCATATCTTCAATGCCAGAGATCTGTTCTTCCATCTCTTGCATTCTTTTGGTTATACTTGCATCTGTAGTTCCTGTTCATTTACTCAGATTTTCCACTTCCAGCATTACCTCAGTTTGTATCTTCTTTATTGACTCCATTTCAGTTTTGAAATCTTGAACTGTTTCCCTCACTTATTTAATTGCTTTCTCTTGGCTTTCAAGGGATTTACTGATTTCTTCCCATTTTTTTGTTTGACTTTTCCTCAATTTCTTTAAGGGAATTTTTCATTTCTTCTTTTAAGATCTCTAATATCTCCTTAAAGTCATTTTTATGGTAGATATCTTCTGTTTCTTCTGTGTTGGGATGTTCAGGTTTTGCTGATGTAGGTTCTAATGGAGTCATATTGGTTTTTATGTTGTTGACTGTATTTTTGCACTGGTGTCTACCCATCTCTTTCTCCTCTTGGTCTGATTGATACTCTTGATCCAGTGGGAGCTCTTGGTCTAGTCGATGCTGATGGACTTTTTGTCTTAGGGAGCAGCTCTTAGTCCAACTGGTGCTAGTGGGCTCTGCCTCAGGGAGTAGCTGCAGTCTTAGTGTGTGGTAGATTGTGGTAATGTGACCTGTCTGCAGGAGGTCTGTATGCCAACTGGCCTCTTATTCCAGTTGGGTGCTGGCAGGCTCTGTCTCAGGGAACAGTTGCAGTCTCGGAGGGTGGGTGGGATTTGGGAGAGGTGGGGCTTGGGTTACAGGGTCTGATGGGGGATGGGGGTAGTCTGTCCTGTGTGCAGGAGGTCTGCCTGCCAACTGGCCTGAAACTGGAACTGCAGTGGGTGGTGGTGTAGGGGCATAGGGTTGTGCCCCTGGGCCCAAAGCCTAGGGGCTGGGGTGTTCGGGTATGAGAATAAAGACTCATCTCTTAGTCCAGTCGGGTGCTGGCAGGCTCTGTCTCAGGGAACAGTTGCAGTCTTGGAGGGTGGGTGGGGACTTTCTTGTTTCTTATTGCCACTTGGTGTAATGTGACAATATTTAGAGCAGTTGGGATTGCAGTTTACACACAATCTTCTAGACACTGATATAGCCAATGATATAGACAACATTATTTCCTATAAAGACATCTTTTTTATGCAGTATGCCAAGTGTGGCTTGAAAACTTATTTTCAACTCCTGATTCCACCCATTTGGCATTCAAGAATGGTCCACAACCCAAGAAGCAATGCTCTAAATGGCTTGTTTTTGCATTGCCCAATGCAACCCTAGAGGAAACTTGGATGGCTACCAGTTTATAAAAATAAGGAAATGAGAACCATGTTTAATAGACAAGAGAACTGCTGGTGATTGGAGCCAGGGGTTAGCCTTTTGAAATATGAAGGGAAATGGAGGATGGGTGAGTAATGAGTTTGGGGGAAAATAAATCAATGTAAAGGGAGCTTAACCCTAGGGCACTGACCTGAAACCAGACTCTAGGCACTTGAAAAACTCTAGTGACTCCATAAATACCTTTTGAATTAAGTTTTCTTCCATTTCTGTTCACTGATGGCTGATGAGCAGTCACCATTTAGGGACTTTGACTGTTGAAATGAAATGCTAATTAGGATGAATCTAAATGGCCTGAATGCTATTGCATATGTTTCTGAGACTCAGTCTCCTTTGGTCTTAAAGAGTGTTGACAGGGTTGAGGATTTAGTTCAGTAATAGAACACCTGCCTAGCAAGCACAAGACCCTGGGTTCAGTCCTCAGTTCCAGGGTGGGGGCAGGGTGCTCACTACAGTGTTTTCCTGGCACTGTTGGCAGGGGGTCCATACAATGCCTTTGGATTTCACCTGTGTTCCAGGCATCAGTTTAGGACTGAGTCTGCACCATGAGTGTGAATCATTAGAATAGTGTTGTCCATAGTGAGAACACAGAATCCCCCAAGTTAGGGGAGCTGGTGAATTGATGGCAGAAAATTTTTCTTTGATCATGTACCCGCCACTTAAGATGCAGAGATAAACTGTACACAGAGAAAGAGAGTAAAATGAAAACTGAAAATACTAAAGTCCCAATTTTCCTCCTCCTAAACTCCTTAACTTAAATAAAGGAACAGGCATTGATTGTGAATAAAGGCAGAAGCAAAACAAAGCACAAAGTTTGCTTCAGGTTTTGTGTCTGCGTCAATTCTCTTTCCTGCCAAGGGACGAGTGTTTGGGGGAAAGAAGCATGCATTTTCTGGGAAATGAAATCAATGCTCTAAATTTTTGACTAAGCCGAGAGGGGAAGAATCAGCAAGGCAAGAAAAAGTTGCACAATATCATCTGGAAATTCCTTTGCATTCATTTTTCCTTTGCTCTGAGAGAAACTTTTATCTAGGGGAAGACAGACCTGTCTTGGCGTCCTGTGCACAGACTTAACATGAGTCCTTGTAGTCTTCCAAATATAAAAAGTTGTTCTCATCACTTCAACCCCACAAATGAGTCTTTAGGAGATGAACCCAGCAGTCATTTGAGGATAACCCTACCAGTTATGATGTTGATCTCTTTCTTGACATGGTGCTCCACCTACATCTCAGTTCAAATATTACCCTGAGTGTTCTAGTTTCATTCAGTTGCTGAGATGAAACACCGTGACCAAAATAACATGAAGAGGAAAGTGTTGGTTTGGCTTACACTACCAGGTCACAGTCCATCATTGAGGGAAACCAAGACAGGAACTTGGAGACAGAAACCATGGAGGAACTGGTTGTTGACTCACTTTCTTACATAGCCCAGGACCACCTGCCGATAGATAATGCTGCCGTCAGTGGGATTGACCCTGATACATCAACTAATAATCAAAACAATCTCTCACAAGCCTAAATTTGATCTAAGTTGAAGCTTTCCTCTCAAATGACTCTAAGCTGTGTCAAGTTGACAATTAAAGCTAACTAGGACAATTGGTAAGGCGTCTAAGACTGGAAAAACAAAACAATTTATTACTAAAAGAGGTATAAAAGCTTTACACAATAGGATTATTGGAACAATCACAACTTGACTGTGAAAGTACCAACAGTTCTTCTTCATGACAACACTTATCTCCAGCAATTAGTTCATGAGTACACGAAGAGAGATCAAATGTTTCTGGGCTATTGCAGTACCTCTGCATACACATTTTGAAATAATCCACAATCTCACTTTAGTTGTCAGAACATATGCCATTCAGAATGACAAGGATGCTGACTTTCTGTAGCAGTCTGAGGCTGGGTCCTCCCTGAGTTTTCTTGATAAGCTGTATACTATATCACATAGACTTCCTACTCATAGTTTGTTGTTCAGTGATAAAGTTTGGTGGCCATTCCTTCTGCTTTTGCTTTTGAATTTTTCCCTCTTTTTGAACATTCTTAGAAGCAAGAACTTATGGGTCCCAATAACCCTTTCCTTTCGTCTTCATTAGTAGGAGTTCAGAGTCTTTAACTGTTCAAATATTGGTTTGAAATACATATAGAAAGGAGTAATGTCAGTAAATTGAAGGGATAACAATGGACAGTTCTTGATTTCCATAGAATATTGACTTAATGATACATGGATGGAGATACTTTTATGGGAATTCTAGAATTTGAGCATTTGCAGTGCCCAGGGCAAGCATGGGTGTAAGTATAGTTTCACTGAAATGACTTAAAGTCTCACTTGTTCTACATCCTTGAAACTAGCACAGTTCAACACTGGAAAGCAATGTTTTGAAAGCATTGGGTCAGTATTTTGGTTTTTTGAAGGATGTCTGTGGGACCTATTTAATTGTACATCATTTGGTCATGGAAGAACAGGGATAGTGTATATGCATGAGGGAGTACTTAGAATAAAAATAGTAGGGGTGATGCACAGTTCAGCATGATGGAGAGAAGGTACATAGCCCAATGTTTCTCCATCAGGAGGGAGGGAAAGGATAGGTGTGTAGACCTGCCATTCTGACTTTTTGGGAGAGCCACACAAGGGCTTGTATCTACCTCTCCTGACATTTGGCAATGAGAATGAACTGGTTTAAATTAGAAGCATGGTGATCACTGGGAGAGCAAGACAGTTTGTTACTCCACAATGAAAAACCTTGCAATGCCTCAGGAGACACAAGGGGGAGCAAGAGATTGTGAATCCCTGAAAAAGAACCAGACCAACTTGAAAAGCTGCATGACAGCTGAGAAGTTGCATGCTCCCAAACACAAGTTTTAAGATACTGCAGAATCTCTAGCTAGTCTCATTGATCAGAGTAATCTCCTGCAGGAATCCAGTGGACAAAGACTTGAGTAATTATTTTATCAGATGTACAGACTCCAAGATAGTTTTCAGACAGAGAAACAGTCATGGTAACTTGGCCCAAAGAGAGAAACACATAAAATCCCCAGAAGCCAACCCCAAAGAAACAGATGTAGATTAATTACTTGACAAAGAGTTCAAAAGAACTCTTTTTAAAAAATAGTTTTATTAAGTCTTTGGGAATTTCATGCAATGGATTTTGATCATATCCACCCTCCCCCCAAGTCCTCCCAGATATCCACTCCACTTTCCTATCGATCAACTTTATGCTCTCTTTGTCTCTCTGTCTCTGTCTCCTCTGTCTCTGTCTCTCTGTCTCTCCCTCTGTCTCTCTCTGTGTGTCTCTGTCTGTGTGTGTGTGTGTGTGTGTGTGTGTGTGTGTGTGTGTGTGTGTGTATGTGTGTGTCTTTCCGAATGGAGTCCAGTTTGTGCTGGCCAACTACTTCTGGGTGTGCCCTCCCCACTGGAGTGTGCTTGACTTACCATGGGTCACACTATTAAAGAATAAAGACCCTCTCTCTCCCAGCAGTTATCAAATGCTAGGAGTGGAACTCTGTGACCACCTTCCCACATTCATGCTGGGATTTTGTTCGGTTTGAACTTGCACAGGTCTTGTACATGATGTCAAAAATGCTGGAGTTCATAGTTTCATTTGCCTGGTGTCTAGAAAGCATGGTTTCCTTGGAGTCATCTACATTTGGCTTTTGTAGTCTTTCCAATCAACACTCTCTCCCATGAAGATCACTGAGCTTTGAGGATAGGGATTTGAGGGGCTGAACAGTCCAAAGTATCATATTCTCTTCACATTGACCCATTGTGAGTCTCTGGGTTGTTTTGTTTTGTTCAAGACAGAGTTTCTCTGTGTAGTCCTGACTGTCCTGGAACTCACTCTCTGGACCAGGCTGGCCTTGAACTCACACCTTGGACTTCACCTGCCTCTGCCTCCTGAGCACTGGGGTTAAAGGCATGCGCCACCACCACTTGACTAATGAGTCTCTGTGAACGAACACTCTTCAAGAAGCTTCTCTGATGACAGCTGAGAGATGCACTGAGCTATAGGGATAGCAATAAATCATTTCAATGCTATATCTGTTTAACAGATTAGTAAAAGTAAATTCTCTACTGAGACCTATGGGCCTTTCTAGCTATGAGTTAACAGTGCCAGGTATGGCCTCCGTCTAGTGGAGCAGGTCAGTGTTCTATGAACTCAAGAATGATGCATGAACAAAACAAGAATATCAATAAACAAATAAAATGCAGACCAGTGAGCAGCAGATAAAGGTGCTTGTCTGTAAGCCTGATGAACTGAGTTTCATGGTGGGGACCCATGTGGAAGAAGGGAAGAACTGACTCCTGCAAATTGTCCTTTGACCCCTCCACAAATAAATGTTGAAAAAAACCATTAAAGAAAATGTACTGAAGTAATATAAATACATGAAATGGAAGATCTTACAACTGGTGCATAGAAATTAAAAGCATTATGAGTTCTACAAACAATTACATGTTCCTACCTAGGACATAGACCCTCCCAGTCACCCCCTCCCAAATTCTTATCTTTTTAAAAATATACCACACTAAGTCCAGTTAGTGCTAGCCATATGCACATGGGTGTGAGGCCATTCACCGGGAATTCTACCAGTGACTACATCATCTAAAAAGAATGATCCTTCCTCCCTTAACAACTATCAACTGCCAATATCTCCTCAGCAAGGGGTGGGGCCTGGAATCTTATCATCTTCAAATAGAGATACTTTGGCTTCTTCCTTTCCTATTTGCACCCTCTTTATTGGCTTTTCTTTTCTTATTGATCTAGCTAAGACTCTCAGCACTGTCTTGAATAAGAATAGAGACAATGGACACCCTCGTCTTATTCCCTACTTTATTGGAAATGTCTTTTGTTTTTTCCCATTTAATATACTATAGGCTTGTTGTATATAGTATTTATTACGTTGAGATATGCCTTTTCTATTCTGAGTTTCTTTAGGATTTTTCATTTAATTTTTTTTTGAGATTACAATATAGTTATATCATTTTGTTTCTTTCCTTTCCTCCCTCCAAACACTCCTATGTATCCAACCCCTTGCTCTCATTCATATTAATGGCCTCTTTTTCTTCAATTGCTGCTACACACACACACACACACACACACACACACACACACACATACACACACACACATATTTGTTGTTAGAGTTTTCCTGCCTGGCCCACAGTCAGGACAAATTTCTCTCACCTGCCAGTCCCACAGCCGTCAGACCCAACCAAGTAAACACAGAGACTTATATTGGTTACAAACTGTATGGCCGTGGCAGGCTTCTTACTAACTGTTCTTACAGCTTAAATTAATCCATTTCCATTAATCTATACCTTGCCACATGGCTCGTGGCTTACCGGTATCTTCACATGCTGTTTGTCATCGTGGCGGCTGGCAGTGTCTCTCTGACTTAGCCTTCCACTTCCCAGCTTTATTCTCCTCCTTGTCCCGCCTACACTTCCTGCCTGGCCACTGACCAATCAGTGATTTATTTATTGACTAATTAGCAACACGTTTGCCATACAGAACATCCCACAGCACTTCCCCCCCCCCTTTTTTTTTCAAAAAGGAAGGTTTTAACCTTAACAAAGTAAAATTACACGTAATTTGGGAATTTGGGCGTAGCTTCTCTTACTACTTCCTGTTGGAGGGGGGCGCTGTATCTTATGGGGACCCCAAAAAAAAATTAGGATTATGGAATAGTCCATGAGGCTGTATTGTCTGAGCCAGTTGCCTTCAAACCATTCTGGATGTTGGATCATCTGGGCCATGGTGTCATCAGAGACCTTTCAGGGGGTCTTGGCTGGTCAAACCTGATGTATCTTAATCTGGAACAAATCCATAGCCTCTGGCTTTCTGTGGGAACAAAAGCAGAGACTCTTTTCCAAAGCAACATATCCTTATATCCAAATTTTGAAGTCAAGGTACCTTTAAAATATACATATTGGTTTAACTCAGCTTCCTTTGCAGTCAAATATCTCTCTGCAGTTAAGAATCCCAAAGACAACACAATCCAGATTCTCTGTGTAATATTCATCTTTACATAGCTTATTTTTTTATATTAATTTTACTGTCTCTTTAAAGACTTTACTTTTTAAAACTATGTATTTGTTTATATAACTGTATATATCACCTTTTTTGTCTTTTTCAAGCCTATGTATATTTTACACACACTGTAAACTATTACATCTGAATCTGTCTTATTGTGAATCTATTGCTTTAAACTGCAGCAGCTGTGGCTGCTGGCTCCACCCACCTCAGCTTCCCAACATGGCCGTGGTACTTTACAGCCAGCTCTGGGAGCTATCGTGGGTCTATGCTTTTATCCAAGCAGCATGTAGCCCAGAAACCTCTTTTTGTGTTCTATACTAGCAAAGGCTAAATCCACCATGCAGCTTAATGTGCCACTTGCAGAGGCCTCATTCCTGCCATACTGCAGGTCGAGTGCGCACGCTAGGAACCCACCAGTAGCTCAAACCAGCAGCTGCCGCTCATTTGAGAGAGACAATTAGGAAGCTGTTTTTAGCTCCGTTTTAGAATCTTTTTTCTCAGTTTTTAGGTGGAAACTCTTGCCACCACGTTGGACGCCATTTGTTGCTAGAGTTTTCCTGCCTGGCCCACAGTCAGGACAAATTTCTCTCACCTGCCAGTCCCACAGCCGTCAGACCCGACCAAGTAAACACAGAGACTTATATTGGTTACAAACTGTGTGGCCGTGGCAGGCTTCTTACTAACTGTTCTTACAGCTTAAATTAATCCATTTTCATTAATCTATACCTTGCTACATGGCTCGTGGCTTACCGGCATCTTCATATGCTGTTTGTCATCGTGGCGGCTGGCAGTGTCTCTCTGACTCAGCCTTCCACTTCCCAGCTTTATTCTCTTCCTTGTCCCGCCTACACTTCCTGCCTAGCCACTGGCCAATCAGTGTTTTATTTATTGACTAATTAGCAACACATTTGCCATACAGAACATCCCATAGCACATATTTGTATATATTTACGTGTATATATATTTATATATAACCTGTTCATTCTGCACAGTGTTACCTGTATGTGTGTTTTCAGAGCTGACCACTTAGTATTGGATAACCAATTGGTGTGTTATTCCCCGGGAAACACTTTCTCCTTCTCTCAGCATTCCTTAGTTTCTTGTAGTTCTTTTCCTAGGATTGAGGTCTCTTGCACTTTCTCCCTTCTACATTAGTATGTCTATTGATGTCATCCTTGTTCAGGTGATGTTTAGGAAGCCGTGTTGGTGAGACTTTATTTGTGTAGCTTCTCTTGCATTTCTAGGCAATACAAGCTCATAGCAAACTTCCTGTTCCTCTGGCTCTTACAATCTTTCCAGTCCACTTTTCTACAATAATCCTTGAGCCTTGGGTGCAGGAGTTGTGTTGTAGATATATTAGTTGGAACTGGGCTCTGCAACTCTGCATTTTGACCAGTTGTATTTTTTGTTTTTCGTAATGATCTCAGTCTGTTGCAAAGGGATGTTTCCTAGGTGAGGTGAGAGTGAGAACAACATATATCTGTTGGCATAAGATAAATATTTAGAGTGTAGTTAGAGATTATGATGATTTAGTAAAGTGATGATTATATATTCTCCTCCAAGATTCATGACTTCTAGCCCAAGGTTGGGTTCCAATATCAGGCATGATCTCCCTCTTATTGAGTGGGCCTAAGTTCAACTGGAGAACTGTGGTTACTGCCGAGATATGTGTGCCACTACTGCCTCTTAGGATTATCATGCCGTGCTGGTCCTTAAGGAGTTTTATCATGAAGGAATTTTGGATTTTGCCAAAAGCCTTTTCAGAGTTTTTTGAGATGACAATCAGTTTTTTGTCCTTGTGCCCACATATGTATTGTATAACACTTAATGATTTCACCTCTGGAATAAGGCCAAGTTGATCATGCTAAATGATCTTTTTGATGTGCTCTTGAATTTGACTTTCATTGATTTCAATTATTTATTCCTTATTGAAACTTGCTTTTTATTGCTACCATATGGTCTGTTTTGTTAATCCTTCTGTGTACATTTGAAAATATTGTGCATACTATACTTGAGTGAAATATTGTATACATATCATTTAGGTTCAGTTTGTTAACTGAGTTATTAGATATCCAAAGTGCCTTTTAATTTTCATCCGATCACTTCATCACTACATATATGTGTGGATATGTGACCATTAGTATTGAATTTTTAAAAAACTCTTTATTATTTGAAAATTTCATACAAGTATGAAACACACTTTGAGGACTCCCTCCTGCACACTTATTTCTGATAGCTTACACTTTAGAATTGTTAAAGCTATTTTATTTGGTACATATAAATTTACTAAATCTTGATTAATCTTTGATTATTTTGTCTCTTTGAAAAGTCCCTCTTATTCACTAATACAAAATAATAAAGTCATTCTTTACCTAGAAGAATACTAAATGATGTGATATTTAGATGTTTTAATCCTTCTACTGTAATTAGCTACTCATTTTCCTACTTAACTCTAGAATTATTACATACAAAGTTATATTTTTACCTAATTACACCAGCTTTTGATGAGTTTTAACTGTTGTACTTTTCCCTGTATCTGTTAGCACCATCATTTCAACTTTTTTTTATATAACCCTAGTATTGCAATGTGAATATCTGACTTGTTAGAATTTTATTTATTTTCCCTGACTTCTTCAACACTGCAAGGACCTTACATTAATTTAACTCCATTTCATCTTCTAATTGAAGCTTTTTCTACTGTTCATTATCTAAGTCCTCTATATAAACATTGGCCCTTTATGAAAGGAGGGCTCTGAAATATTTTTATGGCATTTCAGTTATCTCATTATCACTGTTTCACAGTGCATAGAATTTGCCAGCTTGTTTCTGTCTCATGGTTTTCATGTTCTTTCTTTGTTGTGTTTTTACATTGAGGTTTTAGTGCCCCCACCTTCCCACTGTTTGGTTTTTCTTTATGACCCCTGGTTAGTTGTCTCCACTTGGATTAATTTTGGCTGTGGGGGAAGGAAGTTGGCTGAAATAATGAACAGTGGTTTTCATCAGTCTCAGTGTCAACTGCAAAGAAGACACTCGTGTTGTGCTCCTGACACAGTGCAGAGACATCAGTAAGAGTGTACTGCTTGGAAAAAAAGGTAGTTTATAGTTTTTGTGTAGTTTTATAGTTTTCTGCGGGTATCAATATTTAAGTATTGAGTCAAGGAGGGGATGGTAAAGGATGAGGAAGGGTAAAGTATGAATGGAAAGGAATGTATATTGATTATAGGTATGAAAACAGTAGATAAAATAAATATTTTTAGAAGTATTTATTCATTTATTTGCATGAACATGTGTGCACCACATGTGCACAGGAGTCTGAGGAGGTCAGAAGAGGTATCAGATCCCCTGGAGCTGAATTTACAGTGTGAACTACATGTAGGTGTTGCAAACCAAACCCCAAGCCTCTGCAAGAGCAGTAAGCACTCTTAACCTCTGAGCCATCTCTCTAACCCTGAGAAAGTATCTATTTTTTTATATAATTTTTATTAAAATTTTTTTCTTTCCTTTTACATACCAATTCCTGTTCCCCCTCCTCTTCTCCTACTCCCCTCCACCTACCCCAACCCCACCCCATCCCCTCCTCATGTCTGGTAAGGCCTCCCTTGGGTAGTCAACACAGGCTGTCATAATTTCAAAAGTTTTGACCACGTATTTGCATGTGGATGTGTGCATATAGTGTGGGTGCCTTTGGAAATCAGAAGAGGGTGACTGGTCCCTTAGAGTTAGAGTTACAGATGGTTGTAAGCCTAACAGGGGTGCTAGGAACAAAACTTAAGTCTGCTGCAGATCAGTATGAGCTCTTAATCACTGAGACATTTCTCCAGGCCCAAGAGAACATATTGTGTATTAATTTTAGAGAAAGGACAGACATCAGTGAAATATGTTATAACACAAACAAGCAACTAAAATACTCAAATATTAACACCAACAAAAACACAATTCAAGAATAATAATCATAATGGAGTTTAGGCATTAAAATAATTAAAATAAAATGAACCTTACAATGAAATTGAAGGGTTTTTTCCCCTTAAGTCTATAATCCTTCCCAATTGAAGACAGTTTCCCTCACCCCTTTTATTATTTTTTTTTAAAAAGCTACTCATACTCTGCATGTGGTGAGAGCTGCCAGTGTCTTTAGTTCAAGTAGGTTAGATCAGTATGCCCTTCCAGAGAGAAGGATGTCTCTGGCCCAACATCACTTTCTATCAAATTGCAAATCAGAACCCCATTTCTGGTGCTTTGTAGATCAGTTAGTTTGTGCAGGGCTTTTGTGCCTAAGGCTCTGAGGGAGTGTGGAGGGTTTACCCACACTATTTAGCCTCTTTTTTTCATTCCCTGTGGATATGGCAGCAACCTCTGCCATCGGCTTCCTGCAGTCGGATCCTGTATAGTGGATCCTGGATACAGTGAGTGTGGGAGGGTGGGTGTAGGTGCTGTGAATCTCCGGTCGGTTCCCTTCCTGCACCTCTGCTGTTATGTCTGTCATCAGTGCTACCTTGGGGTATGTTGCTCTCAACAGGATGCTGCAAACTTTCAAGTTCTGCCTGTTCTCATTCTCAGGGCAGTGGAGAAGCCCAGGGCATTGTAGATTTCTTAGCTCCTGACTCCCATATTCTTTTCCTATTGCTTTGTCCATAGCTTGCTGTGCCTCCTTTCTGAAGGTGGCTTTGGGTTTCCCTCGGCTTTCCTCGTAAGTGGTAATCACAGGCCTTGAGTGTTTCTCCTTTGGTGGGACCCAGCGCTGTAGGAGTGGCTGGCCATGGCTGGCAGTGCCCCCCCCCCCGGCTTATTTGTGCAGACAACCTCACTTCATCTTAATTCTGTAGTGTTATCTATTATCTATCATCTATCTATCTATCTATCTATCTATCTATCTATCTATCTATCAATCTGTCATCTATCGTTATCATCTATCATCTATCTATCTATCTATCTATCAATCAATCTGTCATCTATCGTTATCATCTATCTATCTATCTATCTATCATTATCATCTATCATCTATCTATTTATCTATCTATCTATTTATCATCTATCAATCTGTCTGTCTATCTATCTATCTATCTATCTATCTATCTATCTATCATCTATCTATCTTCTGTTTTGATGGTTTTTCATCATGGTTTTCTCCATCTGATCTCCCAGATTTGGGCTTCTAATCCACCTTCTTGCCACAGACCTCTCTTTTGCCAATTTTCTCTCTTAACTGAATAACTGCTTTATTAAAACATCACAAAAACATAGTGCGTTGCATTCCCTCAGGTAATCAGGAGCCTTCTGGTAGCTGTCAGTATCACTTCATAGCCACATTGTTCTCGTAACGCTTGTATATGGTATTTCTCTACCACATCCCATTTTTCCAGTCTTTCTATTCTTCTGGGGTTAATATTGAAATATGTAGATAAGAAAAGTTATTTTAAGTTTTGAACTTCAGTACAAATCTTGTGAGAAACAGTGTGTATGTATACAGAGGAGCTGTTAGATTTGTCTCAATGTTCATTATGGATGTCTAGTATTTTCAGACGCTGTTGTCTCTTTGCTACAGAGACTATTCTCACTTTTGCTTAAAAGTCGGCACCTGGACTCACTTCAGTTAATTGTCTATTCTTGATTGTTTGGAAACTGCCAGGAAATATTTATTGCAAAAGCATTTTAGAAGAAGGCATTGCAACATCTGTTCTGTTTCTGTAAGAATTTATTTGGTTCTAGTCATAGATAAGACCAGAAGACCTGGATACAAATCTATTAACAAATTATTGCCTTCATATCTTAAATCTGTGTTTTCCAAGCAGCACTAAGTGAGGTATATGACAGGACTGGCCTGCAAAGGGTATTCTCCACGTGGTTCATATGTGGGCATCTTGCACTTAAAAATGCTATAACACACACACACACACACACACACACACACACACACACACACACACATTTGTAGAATCTATATGATTGGAACAAGGGACGTTGGCATGTGGGTAACCCATCCTTTCCAGATATTGACACTGGGCATAGAGACATTGGGACTGCTGTCAGTCTTTACAAGATAAAGTCGGCAAGCTCAGGGAACCAATAATACAGTTTTGTCTGTGCTTTCTCAGAGTAGCTCATATAACTTCAGACTCTCCACAGTCCATATTATTGGCAGTATTTCAAGTGTTATTCTTTCTTCAAATAAAACTTGTTGCTGTTGATGGTGGGAAGAAAAGTGACTTGAAAAAGCAAAGAGTTTTTTATCCACCATGGTTCTTAATTGTTGAGCATTATCAGCTGAACTAAGTAAATGGAAAGTCCCTCTCAGACTTCAGTCATAAAAAGAGATTAAGTCTGACATACTGCCACAGGACTGGACTCTGGTTGGGATTTACCAAAACCTAGGATCCCTCTGAGGGTCCTCAGAATGCATCAGAACATGATGCAGAGACATCACAGTTAGTATCTCTGTGCTTTTAAAAGACAGACTTATATCCACATTCATTCTCTCTGCCCATACCCATGAGAAGGGGGGAAGAGGTTCTAAGAGAGGGTGCTGGGGAGAGAATTAGAACACATGTGACGTGAAAGTGAAAGAGAGATTGGGGATGTAGGAAGAAGGGGAGAGCGACCAGAGGGTCAATTCAAGCTAGGTATCATGAAGATGCCAATAAGGAGACATGCTAGTTTGGATTTGTATGCTAATTAAAAGTGAAATTACAACCGGGCATGGTGGCGCATGCCTTTAATCCGAGTACTTGGGAGGCAGAGGCAGGTGAATCTCTATGAGTTCAAAACTAGCCTGATCTACAGAGTGAGTTTCAGGCCAGCCAGGGCTGCATAGTAAGAGCCTGCATTAAAGAATAAGAGCTCAATCATTAAACAAAACAAACAAATCCACAGATAATGCTATTGGGTAGGACCTGTGTTTTATCTGAAACTTGGGTTAGTATATTTCAGGGGAATGAAGAAAAGGCAGCAAAAATTGGCCTTTAATTTTTGTGAAGACATTCACAATAAACCTACCGTATTTGAGGACTATCATCTAAAGAGTGGAAATGAATCCCAAAAGCTTCCTCCTAGATGCAAGTTCTAGGGGAAGCAGTTCCTATGCAGACCATTAAACCTGCACACTTCTGTGTTGGTTTGTTCAATTAAGGACAATCTGAGGGAGGAAAACTTGTGCACCGACCCAGTTCTTTAGATCTCATTTCTGGTTCACTTTTGACTCCCATCCAGTTTTGATGGAAGATCAGATCATTTGAGCATGAGCCTATGGTTTCAATCAGAATCTGGCCAGATGTGTGACACGACTCTCAGCTATAGACTCAAGACCATTTTGGGGGCTAGAGAGAAGGTTCATAAGTTAAGAGCACTGGCTGTTTTTCCAGGGGTCCTGAGTTCAATTCCCAGCAACCACAAGGTGGCTCACAACCATCTATAATGAGATCTGGTGCTCTCTTCTGGCATGTAGGCATACACACCAGCAGAACACGGCATACATCATCATCATCATCATCATCATCATCATCATCATCATCACAGAACTCTCTCTCTCTCTCTCTCTCTCTCTCTCTCTCTGTGTGTGTGTGTGTGTGTGTGTGTGTGTGTGTGTGTGTGTGTGTGTGTGCGCGCGCACACACACGCACAATGCCTGGGCGAGGCTTGAGCTTGCTTTCCTCCTTACAGATAAAAAGTATCAGGTGAGAGAGGCAAACCAGCTTCCTTTGGAGAAGTCCGTGTGTTTTATTATGAGTCACAGGCATAAGTCAGCCTCACTAAAGAACCAGGGATAGCTCTGCACTCTCTATCCTGGGGGCTCTGCCTTGTCCAGCCTCAGGATCTTACAGCTGCTGAGCACTGGATATGTAAGGATATGACTGCTATCCTAGAGCCAGGCTCCCATGAAATATCTGCCCAGCCCATCGACACTCAGAAACAGTCACACTGTGAATCAATTCAAGTTTGGGGATGAGTCCAGAGTCTTTGGATTCTGGAAAAGGAAATCATTAAAATAAAATCCAAACTGGCTCAAATATTAGACCAATTATAGGCTGATACGAGCTACATGCTTAAATAGATACAGATTTGAACCCCTTTAACCACCGAGCAGACAATTCACTAAAAAGTGTTAAATATCACCAAGCACTGGAGGAATTTAAAAAAAGGTATCTCTTACTGCTGCCCCCTACCATCCTGTCTCTCATAGATCGACACAATTGTGTCATCTCTGGGACACTATGAACACTTGGATTTGGGGCTGACCAGCCACACCCGCCACTAACAAGGCACAGGAAGCCTGTAGCCTCTATTGGCTCTCACAGTCTTTGAAGGCACCAGATTGTAATTTGGCTTTCTTTGCGTATCTGTTTGTGTATTTTCAGAGCCTTTCCAAGGCTTCCAATATGACAAGGGTCAAGAGAGGTCAGGGTCTCAGCCACTAGAAACTGAAGCCACTTCAAGAAACATGGCTCCCCCTGGAAGCACTGGCATGGGAGAAGGATTGCCTTGTTGACCTCACATCTTGGAGACCTTTCTTCTTTAATCTGCTTTTCCTGCTGAATACTGTTCTTGGCTGAGATGATCAATAAGGTAGACCATGTTTACCTGCAAAGGGAAAGTTTTGTAAGAAAGAGACTTTCTGATGGCTAAAGCTGTGTGAAGTTGTGATATACGTCAAGGGTCCCTGAGGGTGGTGTCCCTCAAACCTTGCTGGCACCTGATACCTTGGGAAAAGTCCTAGCACTGGGGTTTTTAAAGTTCCCCTCAAGTGAGTATAAGGTGTCCATGGGAGCATATGAGAAATGTTTGTGCAAGGCACACCGTTTCCCACTTCTTTAGCTCCTCCCCTTCTGTTCTTCTACTTCTGCTATCTGCTACCACACCTCTAATGCTATCTCTGCTCTCCCACACTCTGTAGACTGAGAGTAAGAAAGCCCTGCTTCATCACCCTCCTCATCACCTTCCCCTCACTCCCCACCTCTGACTTTGTCTCACCTGTTGAACATGCACAGGTATGTTAAACTACTTTGCCACGGAATCCTTACTAAGATCAAAGAACTCAATCTTCCAGGTATGAATATGCACGGAAAGAAGACACAATATTTAGAAAAGGGCCAGATATGGCTTCATAGGTCTGTAATCCCCGCACCTAGGAGACTGAGATAGGCGGGACACCAGTTCAAGTAAAACCTAGACTTCGTAGTGAGGTGTGAGGTCAGTCTGGGCTATGTAGGAAGAGGCTGTGTCAAACAACAGTAAACAAACAAAAACAAAACTCCTCCACAAAATTAGGGAGAATAATCTTGCCAAGGACAGGGGATTTTATGGGGAACAATTCAGACCGGTCAGTGGAAGCAGCCCCGGCTCTCACCTCCCAGATAGAAAAGAATCACTCCCATTCAGAAAAGCCAGGGTGGGTCACTATGGCAACATGGATGGCACAAAGACAGCTGTGCTGCTGTTCCCAATTTGCTCCAGACAAAACACTGGGAGAGAAAGCCAACTGCCAATACTGCCTAGTGGCAATCTGTCCAGAGGCTTTGGCACATCCAGCTGGGAAGGGTGCCACTGTTGTGATATGGCATCCTAAAGGACAGGCTTAGGTTTCTTACCTTGCTTGCTAGCTGTCTCTGCCTGAACTCCAAAGTCGAGGCTCAGTATTCCATTGGTTTGTGCAAGCCTCGGTCTAACACGGAGAGGACAAGCAAGCAACCTTTGGAGACACTATATAAGGAGCTGGGATGGGGGTGTGGCCCAATAAACTATTCAAATGACATGGGAATTGTATGTTCCTAATCCTAACAGAGTCTATACTTACATTACTGCCTACATTAAAAATCTTTTCTTGGTTGTTGGAACTTAACTGGAAAACCACAGCTGAGGAAGCTCTGGAAAGAGGGAAGTAATGCAGAGACCCTGTTTGGAGGGCTCTTCAGTCTCAGGTGCTTCCAGGGACACTTCTGTTCCAAACCAGGAGCCAGGAAGTCCAGGGCGTTCCCTCTTGCTCTTTCTCTTTCATTTCAGTGGTCCATAATCTTCAGGGCTAGCTGAGATACTGGTTTCCTAGGAACTGGAGCAAATCCAGGCCTGAGCTCACCATTACCGCAGAAAACCCAACCCATGCTAATGACTGATAATGCCTCCCAGCATAAGTTAGATACAGGCCAGACACTGAAGAAGCCAAAGGCTCTGTGTCCTTCCCTGTCCTCCAGAGCCACCCTGTCTGCCTTGTGGTTTCATTGGATGTTTCTAGGTAGCCACAGCCTGTGGAGCCTCAAGTCCTCAGCTGGGCTTTAAGATGAGACAGTTGGAGAAGGGTGAGTCAGGTGTGGTACCCTCTCACCACACCTACACACTGCAAATACCCTTTATACTTCTTCATCTCTGTTCATATTAACTTTATTTTAGCATATGGTTTCTTTGGGAAAGCCAACTGGTGGTCTCATGGCTCCAACAACCAAATCCAGCTGTTTGCTTTCTGCTGAAGTCCTCTGAACCTATCTGGGCATCACAATGCTTTGTGATGAAAGGCTACTATGTCAGGAACTCTGTGACAGATTCAGGATACAGAGCTGTTTTCAGCATCCTGGGTGATTATGACATGTCTTCTTCTTCTTCTTCTTCTTCTTCTTCTTCTTCTTCTTCTTCTTCTTCTTCTTCTTCTTCTTCTTCTTCTTCTTCTTCTTCTTCTTCTTCTTCTTCTTCTTCTTCTTCTTCTTCTTCTTCTTCTTCTTCTTCTTCTTCTTCTTCTTCTTCTTCTTCTTCTTCTTCTTTCTTCTCCTCCTCCTCCTCCTCCTCTTCTTCTTCTTCTGGTTTTTCAAGACAGGGTTTCTCTGTGTTGTTTTGGTGCCTATCCTGGTGTCTGTAGACAAGGCTGGCCTCGAACTCACAGAGATCTGCCTGGCTTTCTCTGCCTCCTGAGTGCCGGGATTAAAGGTGTATGCCACCACTGCCCGGCTATGACATGTATTCTTATTTGGTCATTACAGTTTAGGCCTCTGGTTCCAGACTGAGAAGCCAGTCACTTGATGTGTAATCAATATAATCAGGAACCTTGCTGTAAGTCACTTAATTCCCATGGGCCTTGGGGTCCTTCTCTATAGTTAGGTGGGAAGAAAGTGAGACTCTAGACAATATGGGCGACTATGTAACCCACTGCCCAATGTGTTTGCTTTGGGAACTTTGCACATTTTGGACCTGGCATGCCAGATTTCATTTCCTCACTTTGTTCTGCAGACTCCAGAGTCCTACATCTTTCTGAGTCTTAACGCATTTGGAAGCTAGGACAGAGAGAAGGAGACAGATACCCTTTTAGCATGATAAAATATCGAGACTGGTCTTTCAGAGGTTAATGCAGACATTATGACCTAGATTCCTTTTTCTCACAGTACCCAGAGCCCTGCCAGCTCAAACAGATAGGAACAATGAATTCAGCTTGGATCAGTTGCCAAGTAAAATCCATAAGCCAAGGGCCTTGGGAGGAAAAAGAAGAGGTCCCAAAGAAAAGAAGTTGCTTTGCTAAACACAAGAGATGTGGCTTCCTCCTTCCGCTAATGAAGACCCCGCCTCTACACGAGTGGCAAGGGGTGGAGCTATCCAGAATCAAGTAAGAAAAGCCATTCCATACCACCTTTGCTCCTTCCTACTCAAATCCAAAGAGCCTTTCTCCTGAATACTCTTGTGGGGTCCCCTTTGTCTTCATGGTCTTTGTGGCCACCAGTCCATGAGTACAAAGGGGCAGAAGCAACGACAGAGGTCCTTGGGCAGCCCATGAACATGACAGAGACAGCCCTCCAGGAGATGACTTCGGTGAATCAGCTCAACTTTATTCCAGGGTATAGGGAATATATAGGATTGGGAAGCCTGGAGACAAACCCTAATTTGCATTAAGTGGCACACTCCTATCATAAGGCTTTGCATGTGGCAGCTGGGTCCTAGAGCAAAGCTCCTACTACAAGTCTTAGTTGCCATATATGCAGCAGGGGGAAGGTTTCTAGCAGGCATCTGTGCCAAGGGTCACCCTAGAGATAAGTCAGGCACCCAAGCCTAGGGATATCCTCCAAATAAGGGCGGGTAGGCAGAAGGAAGCCCTTGCTGGGGGAGAGGGAGTCCTTCCTGTTGCTGAGCTTAGAGAAAGCTGACAGGCTATGGTAGACTGTAACCTCTGACCAGCAGGGCCTCCCAGAGTGTGGAAAGATCTCCAGGTGCTGGGATGCTGGACTGTACAATGCACTGTAAATGTGAGGATGCACAGCTGGTATTCATGGAGAGTCTGATTTCATTGGTTTGGAGTGGTGCCCAGGCACCTGTATAGCTTAAGATATGTACAGCCAATGCTTAGATTTACTTTGTTTTTATATATTCTTTCAACATGTCAAGCTTCTTACTCTCCCAATCTTACAAGATCTTTTCTTCCCTCGAGCAAAGAAGCAACCCTTCCTCAAGCTATTGTCCTTGCTGTGGGGCAGTTGGTTTGACAAACTGCCCAGTCAAGAACTTCACATGGATGTATAACAGGCATCTCAAACTTAACACATCCAAACCAAACCCCTCTTCTCCTCTCTAGACTTATTCTTCCCCCCAAAACCTTTCCCACCTTGTGCATATCTTCTCCATGTTTACTTAAGTCATCACCCTAAATCAAAGCTCACTTTACACTTCTAATACATTAGTGATCCACTGGCTTCCTCAATAACTAGATCCATATCAGCCTCCACGACTGTCATCTGTTGTGTGGTGTTTTGATTGTGTTCTGACAAACAAAGCTCACTTGGAGTCAGAGGGTGGGGCCAGACACTAGCTGACCAAAATTAGCCATAGAGATTTGGAGGACTGTAGAGAGAGGAGACAGGAAATAATAAGGCAGAATAATAATAATAGAATAGAATAATAATAATAGAATAATTAATAAGAATAATAATAGCCCTTTTGGACAGAGAAATGGAAGAGGTAGGAGGTGACTAGTAACTGCTCCCTGCTTCCCTGATCTTTCAGGTTCTTACCCTGATACTTGACTCTTGATTTTATATTGATAAAGATTAGTTAGAATAGTTCTTCATCTGGCGTCCAACTTTTGGGGCACAAATTCATGAAATAGCCGCTTGCCCATGGCTTTGCCGTTAGCCCCTCTCCACCGGCCAGCTCTGCCTGCAGGCAGCTCTGTGTTTTCACTTCCCACCCTTCACATACGTTGCTTTCCCACATTCCCCTGCGGCTGCATTCAGATGGCTGGCTCTTTGGTTCCTTTTCCCTGTGGGTTGTGGGCTTTCCCTGGAACCCCTGCTCAGGCTGCTGACACGGATCAGTGGCAACTGTCCTTGGCCAGACTGGACACCACCTGTGTTCTCTGCCCAGGCAAGCTATGCAGCAACAACCAGCCTTACACTTCACTGTCATCATCAGATTTGGTGAGACAACTTGGAATTCTTAAAAGGGGAATTAGTTTACAAAAAGGAGAGAGAGAGTTTTTTTTCACACATTAGAAAGTGGGAAACCCTTTTACAGCAGAGGGAGTTAGATCTCTGTATGATTCCACAATGGACGGTTTAAAAATGGAATGATTAATGAGGGGATAATTAACTTACTGGGATTTATATAATGTCAATTATAAACATTATCGGTTTGGTAATTCTTGTTTTATCCCTAAAAACAAGTTGGTTATATGAGTGCCAAGATATAGGCCTTAGAAAAGGTTACTACAGAAAACAATGCAATTTTGGCTGATAAGTTACAAGCCTTAGAAAAACTTATTAAAACAGATAATAGAGATATTCAGACAAAGACAGAGGAAATTAAAGGAGAACCAACTTCACCATTACATTATAAAACTAGAGAGTAACAGCCCAGGGTTATAAAAAAAAACAACCTTAATTTATTCAGTCACCCTACGAGGACAACTGCCAAATGACAGTTGTCCCCAAGGCTATGGAAGAACTGACTGGATTCCTGTGGAGATGTTAGATTTGAGGAGATTTAAGGAAGCCATAGTCTCATATGGTATGCATTCACCTTTTGTGAGGCAGATGTTAGATTCATGGTCAACTAGTAACAGAATTGTCCCACAAGACTGGAAAGACTTGGTAATAGCAGTATTGGAACCTAGCCCTCAATTATAGTGGAGGACCTGGTGGAAAGATGAGGCTAAGACCACTAAACAATAAAGTAGAGCTAGCGGTATGGAAATTTCTCAAGACCAACTTCTTGGAGAGGGTAATTATGCTGATGTACGAAGACAGTCTATATATGAAGACCACACCTTGGCTCTATGCTGTGCAGCAGCTTTGAATGGTTGGGACAGAGTTGAGGGAGTCAGAAAGAGACCTGAGCCATTTACTAAAGCTATACATGGCCTAAAAGAAACCTTCACTGATCTTTTTTTTCTTTACAAAGATTGACTTCAGCTATAAATAGAATGATAGTAAATCCATAAGCTAGACAAATAATAATTGAACCTTTGGCTTTTGAAAATGCTAATTCATAGTGCAAAAAGGTAATTAGGACTTTAAAGGCAAGATCAGCACCCACAGAGGAATGGATCTGAGATACAGTCAATATTGAATCTCATAATGATGTTGATACTTGGATAGAAGTGATTTCTAGAGGCTTGAAGAAAAATAAAAATGTCAGATGTTTTAACTGTGGTAAACAAGGTCACCTAAAAAGGAATTGTAGGCAGGGCATTCCTAGAAACAATGTTTTTTTCTAGGAATAATCCAAACAGAAGGCCCCTGCTTTCTGGAGTACTCAGAAGGTATAGGAAAGGCCAACATTGGACCAATGAATTCAGATCAACAAGGGACAGACAAGGTAACCTTTTGCCATTGGGAAACACCTTAGGGGTGCCTCTTGCAAGCCCCCATGTCAAATTTGGTTCAATCATTCCTTGTCACCATGGGGGAAATTCTTCCCCAGAGCAATTACAGGACCTAATGCCTATTGTAAAAAGCCATACTGCTCTGGATGAGAGAACATATTTAGAAGATAAACAAAAATTTCAGGAGAAACCATAAAGCAAATATTATAAAGATTAGATTCAAACAAGAGAGACCTCTTATTAGAAGAGGTGATAGTTCATCTGACAGCATAACTGTTCACTCTAAACTAACTTTTAAGACTAACAAATGCTTTTCATTTGATCAGATATAACTTACCAAAAGGGAAACTCCCCAAAGTTAGGGTTGGGGAAAGAGTTTGTTTTTGTCTTTCCAGGAGAATGAAGGCATCCAACTAAGGAATCTGAAGACCACTGGACAAATGAGACATCTGAAGAAAAAGGATGAATCATCCGGAGAAAACGTCCCAAGAAAAGGAGTAAATTGGCCTATTGATATATCATATTTCCAGCAGGATAAAATTTCATAAATCTTCCCAAATGTTTGTTTCTGCTGTTCTCTACAGACATATAAGGCAAATGGTCTTTTTGTAGTCCCAGTCCAATTAAAAATTAAAGCTGGCTTTGAAGTTGGAGTGTGGCTCTCTCCTTCTCTAAACCCAAAAAAGCTTGTTAAAAGGAAAATGACAAATCCAAAATCTCTCCTTGTGTCAAAAGAGCCACCTGATACGGGACAGAAGAAAAACCAAAACTAAGAGACTATTCTTTTGCCACTAATCTCATGGTTCTTTGATTTTGTTTTGACTCTTTAAAACTTTTCTAAGGTATAAATACTATGTCAAAATTTATAAGATTAATATATATGTATTTAAAACTTTTTGTCATGATATTAATAATCATATAGAGTACTAACTAATTCTAGAAAAAAGCTTCATCTAGCTTCCTGTACATGATTTTAGGTTTGAGTCTCTATCAGGTAACTGGGAACTAAGTTTTTGTACTCTGGATGCATACAACAAATTATGGTCCTTTAACCTTTTCAAGATCTGCTGCATATAATATTTAAAATGTTTAAGTTCTCTGCAGTGATCCATGACCATGCCTAACAGTGACCTTTGAAGTCTCCAAAAGGAGGATGGGGAGCCCCACAACAATGATTCTACTGGGACTATGGTAACACCACTGACAAACACCACCCAAAGATCAGCTTTGGATTACAAACTGCTCAGGAAAATTTCAAAGTGGTTAGCTGAGATGGTCCAGCCTCAGAGACTATTCTAACCAGGACTTGAGACAAGTCCTGCACTTTCCCATTACACAGAGACTGGACAGCAAATGATACAGCTACCTCTCCCAGGACTTGACAATAATCCCATTTTTTTCTTTAGGGTCCCCTAAAGATGCCATTGCCCCAGACAGCAGGAAGTAATTTTAAGCGCATGATGCTCACATTCCCAAGAAGTGGGGTGGGTAGTTTTTGGTCATTCAGTGTGTTATGGATATTTGTCATCATTTAGAGGGGTTGGTTACAAGTTGTTGTTGGTAATGGTTAGGAAAAAAGCTGAACAAAGGAGATTAGATTCAGGGATCTTGTTCTGAAAAGAAAAAGGGGGGATATAGGAATGATAGGATAAGAGGGTAAATTATTGAATCTACTTTTAAACCAAAAAAAAGTAACTACTAGTCTTAAATATTTTACATTGATATGGATTTTTGTATATTGATACAAATTTGAGGTTATTTTTGTTATACTGTATATATGTTTCTACTCTTGTTTAAGATGTTTTTGTACATTGATACAAATTTAAGGTTATTTTGGTTAGAATATACTCTATATATGTTTTTACTCTTGTTCAAGGTAATGTACCTAAGCAGCTCATTTAACAATGCAATGTAAATTTCTCATCCCTGAAAGTTATTGTTACAAACTATTTAGGATAATAAAGAAATGCAAGTCAATAGTCACCTATAACAATCAAACTTGTAGTCATGTTAGGTATGTTTTCAAGGTCAAATAGATATATTTTAGATAGACAAGTTGTCTTCAAATACTTCAGAGCTCTACAGAATATGGCATTTAAGATGTTTTAATAACATGAGGTTCTTTTTTTAATGACAATGAAACATGTCTGCTCCTGGCAGCACCAATCTACTTCAGAGAAGATGATGGGCATTGAAGAAACACCATATGAAGTTTACTTTCTTTGTGGCAAAAGTTAGCCACTTGGCAAGAAACTTCCCTTGACTGCTTGACAGTATGTTGTCCAAATTGGACAAGCAGGACACAAAAGAAAGTGACTGCCAAACCTTACCAAGACAAGATGGGACAGTCCTTCAAAAATCCTGCTTCACAGAAAAGTCTGTCAGATATTCTAGGCCTGTAGGCTGAAGATAGATTTTTGTGGGCCACAAGAATATATCATAGAGATTCAGCTGTGTATTAAAGCTATACTTTGACAGGCCAAGGGTCTGTCAAGAGGCGAGCCATTTATTATGAATATTTGGTGCTATCCAGCCTTTAATATTCCAGCTGTCTTCTACTATGAAATTCTTGTGTGCCCAAATATTTCCAGAAACATGCTGAACTCCTAGGTTACTAACTCCCCCACTGAGCCGAGGAGACAAGCTGGCTGGAGACACATAGCTTTGCTTCTTGTGCAAATGAAGCTCAGACCATCCTCCTGCTTTGAGGACTAGTGACTCTCCACAGCAATTGACTGAGAACAAAAGAGGTTTTTAAATATCAAGGAGGAAGGTAGGGTGAAGGAACATTCTTGAGGAGGCAGAGAACCGCATGCCCAGGGAAAGAAAGGGCAGGCATTTTCTGTAGAAATGGACAGAAAGGCATGGTGAGAGAGAAGAGAGGAAGACAGGTTCCATAGAGAATAAGCAGATCTCGGGTAGAGTTTTCTGAGTGCCAGGAGTAGAGAGTAGCAGAGATGGAGAAAGAGGATACAGAGGACGAAGATGAGGCTGGAAGCATAGGAGTTTAGTCATTAGCAGGACTATGAGCTAGGGAACTGGATGGAACTGAAGCTATGAAGACAGGATTTCATCCCAGAGAAATATAGTAGATGGATATAGAGCTTGGTATATCTAGAGTTATTCCTGCCCTGAGTGCCTGATAGAGCTATAGCTACATTGATAGAATTTTGTCTTAGAGAAATAAAGTTAACAGACATAAGAACATAGTATACATAGATTTTTTTTCCCTCAGATATGCCCGCTGAATGTAGCTAAACCCCCAGACCCCTGGGTATTTAATAATGGATGCCCCAACATTACAAAGCAACCTTGGGTGACTGTCCAGGCAACCAGCTGTTTCTGTCATGGAATAATTCCATGTTAATTATGGAAGTTGTTTGCTCTCAGGAAATATTATATCCTTCTCAGGTCTCTGATAGAGTCAAAGACTAGATTGTTATAGTTTTTCTTGTTAGCAAATTCAGAAAAGAAACTCACAAAAGAGGTATGAAGTGTATAAGGTTGAGAGACATAAAAAAATAGTTCTGGGTTGGTAATACAAGTTAGGATAGAAAGTGAATTCGGTATAGCACTTTGGAATCACCAAGATAGGATAGATAATGGAGTATTTTCTCTGAATTTGTCAAGTGCAAATGGACTAGACATTTTTAATGTAATTCTTGCCTGTATATATTTGTATATAGTTATTGCATTTGTTGTATATAGTTTTACTATGTTAGTTAAAACCTTTGCTTTTATTTAGACAAAAAGGGGGAAATGTTGTGTGATGTTTTGATTATGTTCTGACAAATAAAGCTTGCTTGGAGTCAGAGGATGGGGCCAGACACTAGCTGACCAAAATTAACCATAGAGGTTTAGAGGACTGTAAAGAGAGGAGACAGGAAGTAGTAAGGTGGGGCAGAGAGAAGATCTTAGCCCTTTTGGACAGAGCAATGGAAGATGTAGGAGGTAACTGGTGGCTGCTCCCTGATTCTATGACCTTTTAGGTTCTCACCCTGATATTTGACTCTTGATTTTGTATTGATAAAGATTAATTAGATTAACGCTTCAGTCATCCTGTTCCAATTTCCCACTGTCTCTTGCTGCCATCTTCCTTTTCCACAGTGACAATAAAGGAGTAACCTGTCCTCTCCAGCCACCTTGCTCAACCACAGGTTCTATTTTGCAAAGTTACAAGAGACATTGAGCTATGAGAACACAAACAAATGGACAGAGTAGGGGTTACACAGCACTGGTATTTACACAGAGTCTTGGCAGATACACAGGACCTTTTGTGAACTAAAGAGGAGGACAGATATTCCATTAAGAGGAATCCCCCCTCCCCCAACCCCAGCTTTTTAGCTCCTAAATTTAAGGGAAATAACAGCTTATTGGGGATATGCCTCAGTGGTTAAAAGCATGTAATGTCTTTCAGAAGACCTGGATTCAGTTCCCATATTAGGTGGCTCATTACCACCTGTAACTCCAGCTCCAGAGGATTTGATGTCTCTGTCTTTGTTGGGCACCTGCACTCACATGTGCATACCTACACACAGACACATGCATACACATAATTTAAAAAATAATAAAAATAAAATCTTTAAAAAGAGTAGTTCTTTAAAAAAATAAATAACCAAGTGGAAGGAGAAACAAGTACAGAAATTCTTTTGATCCTAATGACCATGGGTCAGGTAAAAAGAGGTTAAATTGTCTAAAGTCATGAAGTGTGTTGATCTACAGTGAGCACTCAAGACTCTTGGGTTAAGACTTATGAAATGTGAGGTGAAAAGCAAATGGTAGCCTTTGTTAGCTAGTTAGAAACACTCTGGAACTGCCTTCTAGATCTAATTGGCCACATCTCACTGTCATTTGTTGAGAATTTGTCCTCCCGTGCACTAAAAGAGATTTATCACCTGTTATCTTACTAGTAACTGTAGAAACTGCTTGGGAGGTGGTGGTGTTATTGCTTTTGCGTATGAGAAAGTACCATCTTAGTAGTGTGTGTGTGTGTGTGTGTGTGTGTGTGTGTGTGTGTGTGTGTGTGTATGCCTGGGTGCATGTGTTCACGTGTGTCTGCACATATATTCATGCAGGTGCATGTGGAGGCTAAACTCAATGTAGGGTGTCTTTTTCTCTTGTTATCTCTTGTTTGTTGTTTGTTTATGCTTCACAGTGCTGGGAATTAAAATTAGACCACAACACATGCTTGGCCAGCACTCTAGCATTGAGCTATATTCCCATCCTTCCAGCTTGTTGTTTTGTTTTGCTTTTTTTTTTTTTTTTCCTTCAGTCTCACTGAACTTGAAGCTCACCGTCTCCTCCTGGCACTGCTGGCCTTACAGGCACATAACACCACATCCAGATTTCACATGGGTATTGGCGATCTGAAATTAGGTCTTGGTGCTTATGTGGCAAATACTTTCCCACGTGAAACCTCTCCTAAGCACCCACCTTAGTAGATTTTAAGTGCTCAATTTATCTAAAAAAAAGTAAGAAAATAAAAGGCAGTGCCAAGTTTTAGAATCAGGTTTACTTGATGCCAATGCCTGGTTTTTTCATCTCTGTTGCGTTTCTGAAGTGGGAGATAGCCAGATCCCCAAGCCCATCTGCCTGTGCTCCTCTGAGCTATTTCTATGGCATGATGTGCAGTGGTCTTGTGTCTGTTATTCAGAATTACTTGCAGACTGGAAATTATATATTTTATTGTAATTTTATATTTATATTTATATGTTTCTCTAGCCAAATTATACCACATGTGCTCATGTGCTGTGTTCTGCTTCAGCTGTCATAAGAATGAGCCTATGAATCACTCTCATGTGTCCAATTAGAACACAGCTCAGTAGGAAAGAATGACCACCACTGGTAAAAACATAAACAAAATCAGGAAGAGAAAAAATGTTCAATTATTCTGCTTACAGTTCTTGAATAATACTACAATTGCAAAGAAAAGAAACACTTCATCTGCACTCATCCTTTTCCATCTGAAGAAAATATTAAATCTCTATTTACCATGGATTTGCCTCCAAAACAACCCTTCTGTGGTGAGGCTCAGCTCTGCTTCTATAGCGGATGCAAGCTCAAAGGACTAGAGAGGACTCAGTCTCGACCATAGTGGGGACAATGCTGTGCTCCTCCTTGAGGACATCATTCTACAGAGTGCGGTTAGTTTGACTGTGGTCATCTCTAGTGAGAACATAGGTGCTATGAAAGGGAAACAGGAATGATGGGGGATAGAAGTTTAAGCGACAAGGGCCATGGGAGCTGTAGGGCAAAGGACTGGGGAGGGGAGGGGTGACTAACACCTAGAATGTTTGAAAAAACCTATGGAAAACTAGTATTTTATAAGCTCCCTCATATATACATACAAATAAATACATACACCTGTGATTTTTAAATAAATACATATAAAAATAATAAGTAAATTTTGTCAATATTTTTAAGATGCTTGTAGCTCAGCAAACCAGTGTTTTCTCGATGACACATTCTACAAAATCATGCCTCTGTACATTCCATCAACATGCAAAAGGTCTGATGTAATGGACTATTAATTGATCCTTCAGTGTAGTTTCAGATTCCACTTTTTAGATAACAATTAAGAAATGGGCATTTATTTAGTTTTTGTGTGAGGCCAAAGAAAACTAAGATTATCTGGAAAGACTGAACATGATTTTTCTCTTACAATTGCAACCAATTTGAGGACTGATTTATTTTCCAAATACTTCAACCAAAAATAGTACATGATAATCAATGGAACATGGGTTGAAAACACAGTTATCTTTCATGAAGGCAAAGGGATTCGCAAAATTAAGACAAAGCCAGACCTCACTAAACTTTCTCGTTCTAGGAAATTCAACTTATTTTTCTTAAAATATATCACTTTTTAATTAAATGAGGTCAAGTGATGTTGTTTCCATTAAGATCCATTGGATTTCTTTGTACTTTGAATGGAAGTTTTACTCACATATTATTTTGTAGAAACTAAGGTTGGTTTCTTGAAAAATATTGATTTTTCAATATTATTATTTAAATAAATAATCATTTAGTATTTGCTTATTGTAATTTCAAAGTCAGTAATTATGGGTATAAATCATACAAAAACATACCTCTGTGATCTTTGACAATTTTCAAGAGTATAAAGAAATTCTTAGAATAGTAACTTTGAAGATTTCTGTGATATATATATATACACACACACACACAAAAAAAATAATAAGACAGAGGAGTAAAAGAGCAAATGACACTGAGGGTGAAGTTGGCTTTGTTCCAGAGTCTGGTGTGGGTCACAGATTGCTTTGACAGAGGTAGAAGAAAAGGAGGAGTTCACTGGGGGAAAGACAGGTCCCAGGAAGAGTGGATCTTTGGACCATTAGATCTAGCAGTGGGTGAAGCTGAGACTCCTCCAAATCTCTCCTTTTAGCTTAGCCCTGAGTCTGTTGTCAATCACATTCTCATTCTCCCCTCACCCCATTTCTTTCCCACGCAGAGTTTCCCCTGAGAAAAGTTTCTCTGCTTCTAGCAATTCATATAATTCTATTAAGACCACCTACATGAGTAGTTCTCAACCTGTGGGTTGCGACCCCTCTGGACAGAGTGACCTTTTCACAGGGGTTGCCTGAGACCATTCTGCAATCAGATATTTACATTATGATTCCACAATGAAATTAATTTTATGGTTGGGGGTCAGCACAATATGAGGAACTACATTAAAGGATCACAGAATTAGGAAGGTTGAGAACCACTAATCTAGACAATCCATAGTAACCCTCCAATCTCACAGTCCTGTGTTTTAATCACACTATTAAGGCTTTTTTGATATGTTAAGTGTGCTGGCTATTTTTGTGTCAACTTGACACAGACTAGACTCTAGCTGCTAGAGTCATCTCAGAGGAGGAAACCCCAATTGAGAAAATGCCTCCGTAAGATTGTGCTGTAGGCAGCCTGTAGGGCATTTTTTATTAATTAATTAATTTATTTTATATGCTGACCACATCCTCCCTTCCCTCCTCTCCTCCAACTTCCCCCTCCCCTCCTCCAGCCCCCTTAGTCCACCTCTTCTCCATAACCTCTCAGTAAGGAGCAGGCCTCCCATGAGCTTCAGCAAAGCGTGGCACGTCAAGTTGTTGTAAGACTAAGTACCTGCCCCTGTATTCAGGCTGAGCAAGGCATGTTCTTAATTAGTGATTGATGGGGGAGGTCCCAGCCTATTGTCATCTCTAAATTGGTGGTCCTGAGTTCTATAAGAAAGCAGGCTGAGCAAGCCACGGAGACCAAGCCAGTAAGCAGCACCCGTCCATGGCCTCTGCATCAGCTCCTTCCTCCAGGTTCCTGCCCTGTGTAAGTTCCTGTCCTGACTTCCCTTGATGATGAACAGTGATGTGTAAGTGTAAGCCAAATAAACTGTTTCCTCCCCAAGTTGCTTTGGTCATGGTGTTTCATCGCAGCAATAGTAATGCTAACTAAGACGGTAAGGTAACATATTCATAGATCCTGGGCACATATTAATATATTCCCTTCGGTGTGTTTTTAGGGCAGTGTAGCTGGTGCCCACAGGAGGCACATCTGCTGATAACCCCGGCAGGCTTTGCTTTCCCATTACAATCCTGTCCACAACTGTTATTCAGGAAACCAGGGAGATAATTTCTGGAAATAGCTTCTTTTGTATCTCTCAAAAATTTTCAATAGAATTGTCCTGGCTAATCCCAGAAGCCAGTATTTCATCAGTGTGGAATTTCACCCTCTCAGGCACTCAGATCCCGGCCATGAACTTCCACATGACGTGTGTCCTGAGTGCAGCTGGGTTCACAAACCTTGGAGTGAAAGGCAGCCATTAGGTGAATGCTTGTGAGGTTGCCACCAGCACTGTCGAGAGAGCACAATAAACTCCAGGCTTTTGAGTAATAATTTATTGAGATGGCCAAACTATGAAGGAATGCTTAAATTAGATAAAAGAAACTTGCAAGATGCATGCAGCTGAAATATTTCCCAGCATATGCTCCCTTCTGAAAGTAATTTATAAGTTTGTCTAGCTTACCCTCACATTTATGTGTGATATGGTAACTAATTATGTAAGGACAGAAAGGGAATCCCCAGGGTATAAATTACAGGAACAACTGGAGATTCAGCCAAAGGTCTTTCATAAATCAGAACAAGCCCAAATTCAGAAACTAGTCTCATAGAATCAAATGTCTTATAAAAAAAAAATCAGGCAAAATGACAAAAGCCATTTTTTCACCCCTGTAAATGTGTGTGTGTGTGTGTGTGTGTGTGTGTGTGTGTGTATCAGGATGCTATTTCTTCAGTTAGGCAAATAACTTACCAGGATATTCTTCTATTGGTGTTTAATATTACCCTGTAAGAGTGGTCTTTGGCATCTGGCAACTTTGACTATGCAAAGTGCATCATCTGTTGACCTCTCTGTGTATATACAGCCCAGCAGCTCTGTACATGTTTCCTCCGGGAAAGGCATCCCAAACCACAGAAATCCATGTTTCTCTTGAAATTTTCTTTCCTTAAACATTTTACTTAAAAAATATTTAATTTTTTATGTGTGCATGTGTGTGCCTGTGTATGGCTGTGCATGATGCATGTGTTAGAGCCTTAAGAAGGCATCAGATCCCCTGTAACTGGACCTTAAATTAGATAAAAGAAACTTGCAAGATGCATGCAGCTGAAGTATTTTCCAGCATATGCTCCCTTCTGAAAGTGTGATATGGTAACTAATTAGTTTGGCCATCTCAATAAATTATTACTCAAAAGCCTGGAGTTTATTTAGTTGTGGTGGTAGGAACCATGTGGGCTGGGAACAGGACCCAAGTCCTGTAAAAGAGTAGCCAGTGCTCTTAACCACAGAATCATCTCTCCAGACCCAAGATGTTCTTTTCTAAAGGAAGTCATTGTCCCACTTACTCCAACCTGCCCCAGAGAGTGGCAGTGGACAATGTCACACCAAGTTCGCTGCTCTCCTATTCCTCTCCATCACTATCTCTCTAGGCTATATCTTGTCCTTTTTGATCCTGTGCTGTTCCTATAATTACAGACATATGTAGCTTACTGGATTACTGTGAGAAGGCTGTGTTCTCCTTTAGATAGTGTAACGTTCACAGACCACAGTAACCCACCATAGTGTATTAGCTAATACTTTGAATAGGTTTGAGGATGAGGGGCAAGGTTAAAGGTGATGCCCCAGGTAGAAAGAGTACTAAGCATAGAAGCCATGGTATCTGGCTTGGAGAATATGTGCAATGAGGCTCCAGAAGGTATGTGAATGTGGTGAGTCTCTACAAGGGATATAAGCACATTAAAGAGAAATTGCATTTACTTCAGAAGTTTGCCTTTACTTCTGGCCACTTGTATGGATCTTTTTGGCATTTATCCATTGTCCAGAACCACATGGCCAAAGCTTCCAAGTTCTGCTGCTTCCTGGGGCTGGAACATGGTCCCCTTGCTCAGTTACATCTTCACTGGCTTTTTGTTTTCAATGATTTCCTTCACTGCCTAAGCTTGGTGGTTCTGAAACTCGACTGTAGATTAGGCGGGGCTCAAACTCGGAGATCCATCTGCCTCTGCCTCCAGAGTGCTGGGATTAAAGGTGTATACCACCACACCTGACTCTAAGCTTTTCTTTAATTCTTTTTCACAGGTTGGAAGCTTAACTGGGTGGGATCTTTGCCTGAGGTCACTACTTCATTTAGTTCATTTAACATCAGGATTTTCTTTAATGTGTTTATCTCCTTGAATACAGAACTTAGCTCCATTCTACTTCCTGGTGCCCCTTTCACCTCAAATTGTACATTTTGTAACTTTCCGTGTTCAGCCTGTGCCATTTCATTAATCTTCATAAAAGTGAACACTAATAACCACACAACAGAATCAATACTAGGCTGTTCTGAAATTTCCTCTGCCAATGCAATTAATCCAAAACTCTTCAATTTAGCCTCAGGCAGACTTTTCAGAGAAGGGCAAAAAGCAGCCACATTCTTAGCCAAAATATCACAAGAATGATCTCTAGGGCACATGCAAATATTCTTCTCCTCTGAAACCTCTTGAACTGTTCCCCCACAGTTCAAATCACCCTCAGCACTACTGTCTTCCATGCTTCTACTATTATGGCCCATTAAGACCCAATTAAGGCTCCTCCCTGTTCCAGAGACAGCCGCATCTTTCTGTGCAGTGCCAGCCTCGTTCCTGAGACACGATGGTGAAGGTCGGAGTGAACGGATTTGGCCGAATTGGACGCCTGGTTGCCAGGGCTGCCTTCCAGACTGGCAAAGTTGATATTGTTGCCATCAATGATCCCTTCATTGACCTCAACTACATGGTCTACATGTTCCAGTATGACTCCACCCATGGCAAGGTCAACGGCACAGTCAAGGCTGAGAACGGGAAGCTGGTCATCAACGGGAAGGCCATCACCATCTTCCAGGAGCGAGATCCCGCCAACATCAAGTGGGGTGAAGCTGGTGCCGAGTACGTTGTGGAGTCCAGTGGTGTCTTCACCACCATGGAGAAAGCTGGGGCCCACTTGAAGGGCGGGGCCAAAAGGGTCATCATCTCCGCCCCTTCTGCTGACGCCCCCATGTTTGTGATGGGTGTCAACCATGAGAAGTACGACAACTCACTCAAGATTATCAGCAATGCTTCCTGCACCACCAACTGCTTAGCCCCCCTGGCCAAGGTCATCCATGACAACTTTGGCATTGTGGAAGGACTCATGACCACAGTCCACGCCATCACTGCCACCCAGAAGACCGTGGATGGCCCCTCTGGGAAGCTGTGACGTGATGGCCGTGGGGCTGCCCAGAACATCATCCCTGCATCCACCGTTGCCGCCAAGGCTGTGGGCAAGGTCATCCCAGAGCTGAATGGGAAGCTCACGGGCATGGCCTTCCGTGTTCCCAACCCCAATGTGTCCATCGTGGATCTGACATGCCGCCTGCAGAAACCTGCCAAGTATGACGACATCAAGAAGGTGGTGAAGCAGGCGTCGGAGGGCCCACTAAAGGGCATCCTGGGCTACACTGAGGACCAGGTTGTCTCCTGCGACTTCAACAGTGACCCCCACTCTTCCACCTTCGATGCTGGGGCTGGCATTGCTCTCAATGACAACTTTGTGAAGCTCATCTCCTGGTACGACAATGAATTTGGCTACAGCAACAGGGTGGTGGACCTCATGGCCTACATGACCTCCAAGGAGTAAGAAGCCCGCCCTGGACCACCCACCCCAGCAAGGACAGCAAGAGAGACCCTCAGCTGCTCAGCAGTTCCTGTCCCGTCTCAGTCCCCGATACTGAGCATCTCCCTCACAGTTTCCATCCCAGACCCCCAGAACAACAGGAGGGGCTTAGGGAGCCCTACTCTCTTGAACACCATCAATAAAGTTCACTGCACCCATTAAAAAAAAAAAAAAAGACCCAATTAAAACATTCAACTGCTTTTCTAATTAAACTCCCCAAGTCCACATTTCCAATCCCTGTGAGCCTATGGGGGCTATTTTTATGCAAATTACCACACTGTGGAAGGACTTAAAGTGTCTAAATAGTTTGTTCCCTACTGTGAGAATTGTAAGTAGATGGGAAATTTCCTTTGAACTTCCAATTTTGTTTGAGAATTCAAGAGAGAGAAACAATGAGCTTTAGGAGAATACTGAAGGATGCCTTCATAAAACCAAGGGAAGCCTTTTCTTAGAGCCCTTACAATAGTTAGCCCAATCTTGAAAAATCCAGAAATCCCAATTTCCCTGACACTAAAGACCCTGATATACCTAGAACTAGTCAGTTCCTAGAGATAGCAAAAACACTTTGCCCAGGACTCACTGGCAACAGAACTAATGAACCAAATGCAAACCAGAGTCATGGCCCAACCAGTCAAAGCTCTCAGTAACACCCGAGGGCCAGGCACCAAACAATGAGACTCCACACCCAAGATCTTAAACCTGCCTTACATGCTTCTTCCTACAGAATACCCCTTTGGGACTTCTCTTAGCTTTTCTGTGTTCCTAGGGTCTTCATTCTTCACTACTTTTGGGTATAAAGCTGTTGAAAGGACCCTCTGGGGGAATGATTATATCAATTTTCAGAGTTATGTTGGGAAGAATCAGAAAGATGCTGAGATGAAAACTGTCCCTTTAAAAGGCACGTAGGGGATAAGGCAAAGCACAAAAAATATACTTTAATATATGAAAATTTAGATTAATATGAGGCTATTACTAAAGGTTTACTTCTGTGTCATCACAATCCTTCACCCAAACATTTGCTTCTTTTTGTTTGAAAACTGGTTATTCCAAGCCCTGTCCAAGTATATTTCTACAACTGTTATGAGGAATTATTGGACTTTCAAAATAAATCTGGAAATTGCTTTTAGATACTACAAAATCACAGGGAAGGACTATATGTAAAGCAAAATTATGCAAGGGACTGTGTGAGAGAGGGAACTGGGAAGTGCATTTTGATCCAGGAGGCAGCCAGTACTTTGGGTCAAGTTGAGATAAGGTACTACCACTGTTATTTAAAATCAACAATACTGATTTTTTTTCTGGAAAGTTTCATGTGGATTTTTTGTTTGATTCTGAAAGTATGTCCATTCACAAACTCTCTGGGAAGCAGGACAAAGAAGATGCACAACCTTCTGGCAGACAGTTCAGTGGTAGGACGTGAGCACACTGAAGAAAAGGCTTACCTTTCCACTTCACCTGAAGCTGCCAAGTGAACCATCTCAATATTTTAGAGAAACAAGCTGCCTCTGGCTCACATCTTGTTTGCCTTTGAGTTTGGCTCAAAATACTTTGCTCAAATGGAAAAAAGGGTAAGAATGTAGGAAAAACACCAAAAGTCAAGGAACTAATTTTATACAGAAGAGAGATGAAGCTTGGATGCTCTGGCCTGCCGCTGCATAATAAAGAAATTTTTTTTTTAGATATCAAATATATTTGTCTTAGTCGGTGTTCTATTGTTGTGAAGAGACACCATGACCAAGGCGACCTACAAAAGAAAGCATTTAATTGGGGGCTTGCTTACAGTTTTCGAGAGTCCATGATCATCATGGTGGGAAGTAGATGGGCATGGCTCTGGAGCAGTAGCTGAGAAAGCTCTACATCCTGTTCCACAGGCAGCAGGCAGAAAGAGACACAGCTTTTGAAACCTCAAAGTCTACCCCCAGTGCCACAATTCCTAATCCTTCTCAAGGAATTCCACTACCTCATGACTAAGTATTCAAATATATGAGCCTATGGGGGCCATTCTCACCCCAACCACCACTCTAAGTAATGCTATTATTTGAGGTGCAAGGTATGAAGACCTCCAGCATCTGAGAAATTTTATAATTTTCCTTCAGAAGCAATTCTAAGATTGGAAAAACTACTTTCATCTGCTTACTTCAAATATTTCTGTCAATGGACATTTATTATTTTTTATTTTAATTTTTTTTCATTTTACATACCAACTACAGTTCCCCCTCCCTCTCCTCCACATCCACTCCTCAGATTCAACAAAACTTGGCATATGCAGTTGAGGTAGGACTAAGCCCCTCATCAAGGCTGGGCAAGGTACTACTCTAATTGTCGTCATAAAATCTTCATCCAGTAACTGATGGAAGCAGATGCAGAGATCCACAGGCAATCACTGGGCTGAACTCCTGGAGTCAATGGATATTTAATGTCCTCACAAATGGCACTTTCAGATAAACAACAAAAAAATGTTTACAGACTCCTGTGAAAGAATATGTATTTGGCTGGTTTTGCCTTGTTAAAATCAAAACAGTTCTGAAAATCCCAAAGACTTTCCTCAAACAGTATACTCAGGTGAGTGGCACTCACCGTCACCAGGAAAATTCCATTGATAACATTTTAGAGCTAGGAGTTCCTGGCATTAAAGAACAAGTAAAATTGAGCTATCGGATAGACCATCTAGATGAACTTGTTCACCTTGAAGATGAAGTAGCTGGGCTCAGAGACAGGGTCGCACACTAGAACTCACCCTGAAGCCTCCTCTACATACAGAGTATAACAGGCATCTTCTGAGTCTGGTTCCTTTCCTTGCTACAGTGATCAGGGAGCCATGATTGCCTCCATTGGTCTTCCTGGCATGATTATCGAGCTTATTAAATATGAGGGGCAGAGTTTGGGGTTTTTATGGATAGCTTACTCTATTTATAATCCTGCCCTATAGATTCTAAAATACAGAAGGACTTCTGGACACAAGATCTTCAAGCAAACTGTGGGCAGTAACTGTAAAGATGGGAAGGGAGGTGCCAACAGGATGGCCTTGCCTTCTCCAACTTTCCCGTTTTCTTTTAGACAATATTTTTTAGCAAGACTCAAAGACCAACAGAGCACGAGTCAGAGGCTCCTTTCTTTAATCATTTGGAAGGTTTTGCTTGGCATTTTCAGGTGGTGAAGGAAAGTGAGCCATTTCCTTGTTGAGTTCTTACATGTCCTGCCAATTGTACGTCAGCTTTAGTACTGGCCTTTTAGACTCCCCTTTGCCTGACTGCCCAGTTTTAGGAATGAGTTTTATGAATGAGTCTTTTTTTCGGAACCACAATGTTTTGTCCAGAGAAATTTTTAAATGTTATTGTGAATGGAAATCACTAGGAAAACATATTAAAATACAAATTACTGAGCCGTCCTCCCTTCTAATTCAGTACATCCGGAGGGGCACAGGTTCTCAGAAGTGTCAAGTGATGTTCCTGTTGAGTCCCAGGTTCACTGCTTTTGAGATCAGTGGCTGCCTAGGACCCCGCCTTGAACAGATGACTCCTCATCCTCCCTGCTACCTCCTCTTTAGCCAAACCCTCTGCTAACCCCCAGTAAGAGGTAAGGGAGAAATGGCAAAAATGCCTGATGTTGTTGTCGTCTATTTGGGAGCTCACTGGTTTTATTCCTACCATGTTGGTGGTGATTTCAGACTTTTCTTTAGGCTCACTAATTTTACCCTCACACAATTACTGTTCTCACTCAACTTGAGTGATCATTGCCTTTCTCCAGAATTCTGTAGTAGCTTCTATTTAGAAAGGGTTTTGTTACCATTTCCCAGTCAGTTTCAATCCATTATCAAACCAAATTTTCTAAATCAGAAATCTTAACCAAAAACCGTACTCCCTGGGCCTGTGGTGGGTAAGAAAAAAGAAGGCGTTGTCTCCAAGACCCTCCCTGGCCTTTTCAGCCATTTCCTTCCTTTCCTCAATCTCACCAAAGCCTCCAGCACTCTAGGGCAAACTTGGCAGGAGGATGAGATTGAATGGGCCCACCTCTTTTAACTACCACTTCTGTTACGCATTCACCCATTGTTTGGAAGGTGTTGTGCTTTTTAAAACTAATCTTCATAAAAATCAGATGGAATTACTGGGATGGAAGGAATGAGATGCTATCTAAAGTGACTCCCATGTAGCTGAAAGTTTTTCTGTGTCCCTCCCCAGCTGCTCAGACCCAAATAAACACACAGAGGCTTATATTATTTTTAAACTATGGCCATGGCAGGCTTCTCACTAGCTAGCTGTTATATCTTAAATTAACCCATTTCTATAAATCTATACTTTGCCATGTGGCTTGTGGCTTACCAGTACCTTTACATCTTGCTTCTCCTGGTGGTGGCTAGCAGCGTCTCTTCTCTCTGTCCTTCTCCTTCCTCTCTCTCTAGTTAGAATGTCCCGCCTAACCTTATTCTGCCTCACCATTGGCCAAACAGCTTTATTTATCAACCAATCAGAGCAACACATATTCACAGCATACAGAACGACATCCCCATCACTCCCAGCTAGTAGGATAAAAATGGGAACGAAAAGAAGTCCCTGGGCCAGTGAGAGGACTTAGTGGGTAGAAGTGCTTGCTGCCAAATCTGATGACCTGACTTTGATTTCTGATCCCAGAGACATAAATGGTGAAGGAGAGATCAGGCTTTCACCAGCTTTCTTCTGACCTCCACACCTGTGCTGTCATATTCACACACTCACACATACACACAAGTAGACATAATTAAACAATTTAAATGCATTTTTTAAAAACTAAAATAGTTTCCCAGTTGCCTTTATAGGCTGCTTGACATTAAGCCCACAGTAATCACTTGATGTTAAATAAAAAAGTCAGACAGTGGAAATTAGGGGGTAAGCCCCAAGACAAAGCACTCCTGATTAGAAACTTGGTTCTACAACACGGTAGCCCTGAGTAAATTATTCTCTGAGTATCAGTTACTTATGCCTAAACTAGCTTGTTCATGTCATAATGATCTTCTGTGACAATACCTTTGTAAAACGGCTGCTGTGGCTCCTGCTTCCTAGTATAAAATCACCTTCCCCTGAGTGTCAGCAGATCTGAGATTTGCTTTAAAGTAATAGAACATGGCAAGAATGGTGTTATATACCTCCCCTTGTGATGGGATTTTTGTTAATAACACTTACTATGGTTACAGTGTTGATTTCCCAGTGGTGCATGTGTTAGAAGCTTTATTCTCATACTGGTTAGAGATTCAGTCTCCTAACGTGTGAAGTAAAGCAATTCCTACTCTCTTGGTAATGCCTGCCTTGGGCATTTCATTACAGTGTTGAATACCAGAATAATAGAAAGTTAAATTTCTGATCAGTTTGATTCTGAGTTAATTAAAGAGTATCCTAGAAAGGCTTGGGCTATTTGGACAGTCCTTTCAAAGAGGGTGTGTGCCTTCCGTAAAACTAAGACTTCAGACCAGAGTCTTTCTACTCTTGGGTGATTCCCACCGACCTTTGTCCAGACTCCTGACCTGTAAAAACTGCCATGACAAATCTATTGTTTTAAGCCTCAAGCTCCTCGGTGCAGCAATGCACACCTTTTCTCCTAGTGCATCACTACCATCAGTGTCTCCTTCAGAAAAAGGGGGTTGAAGTGAAGTTTAAGGATGAGCACCAAAAGCCAGAAGGACCAATCACATCTTTGCACCACAAGCCTGGATGGGTAGACCAGCTTTCAGCAGTACTGCTTTGAGAAACCAGGCAATGTATCCTGGAGGGGTGTTCCCTCCCAAGAGCATACCCCTTCCCAAGGCTCGTGGAACATCACTACGGAACAGGTAGAAAGATTTTAAGAGCCAGAGGTGAGAGAGGGCTGCTGTGAAGCAGTGTCTTCGGGCCAAGATAGAGCGTTTGTATTCATGAACCCAAGCACGACTACGGCTGTCTGCAGAAGACCTGTGCAAGTCCATCCCCATCAACATTCCTGCGTGAACTGAACTGGAGAGGGAGCATCCGAGTTCTTCAGAGAGTGACCTCTGGTTGGTTCCCCACACTCTGGGGGATGGCCCTATACCCATGGACGTATGGCAAGCATTATTGGATTTAGTGAGTTATAAAATGAAGAAGAAGAAGAAGAAGAAGAAGAAGAAGAAGAAGAAGAAGAAGAAGAAGAAGAAGAAGAAGAAGAGGAGGAGGAGGAGGAGGAGGAGGAGGAGGAGGAGGAGGAGGAGGAGGAGGAGGAGGAGGAGGAGGAGGAGGAGGAGGAGGACTTGAACTTAGGAAGGGAACATGGTTGGGGTGGCCTGAGAGGAATTGTAGAGGAGAGGGGGTGGATATGATCGGAATACGTTGTTTGCAGTGTGAAATTCTCGAAGAGTAAATAAAAACTACAACCTAAAAAAAAAAGACTGGGCTAAGGGAAGGGCACCCTTCTTGAATCATAGTTCTGCCTATTTATGGAACTCCAGGAGACAAAAGCCCTGACAAGTGGGGGAAAGAAGCTGGCTTCACCTTCAAGCAGGAACAAGCAGCTGCCATCACTCACTCACCAAGCGTCTGAATACCAAGTCAGTGCAAAGCCTAATCTGGACCAGGACTCTGGGACTCACAGTACTGGAACAGGCTCAACTCTGCCCTTCAGACTCTGCAGTCAAGGGGAAGGACATCAGCACACTCAAATGGTTAGGTAGATGGTAGGTACCGATGATGGGCGCAGGCAGTCAGGTGGTGGGATAGAGCTGGGCCTGATGATGTAATGTGCCAGACTAGAATTAATTAAACAAAAACTCATAAGCGAATGATTTCAAGTCTCTGCCCTGGTGGAACTTAGATATTGATGCAGAAACATCTACTAATAATACAACAGATTTCCAAAAATCTAGTTACCACAGGAAGAGGAAATTCAGCAGGTGGTAAGATCAAGATAACTACGACAAGAGCTTTGGATTAGGTAGTGAGGGGAGCTCTCTCTTAGATGGTGTCAGTTAAGCTGAGTCCTAAAGAAGTCGCCACCTCCTGCAAGGAGCATCCTAGGCAGAGAGAAAGGCTGTGAAATTGTGGAGGTGCTAAGCTGCACCGCCTTCTGTGTGCAGGATAAGCTGGAAGATTTAGATTGCATGTGTTTTCATCTCATAGAAAGATAGCATCGGCTTCAATTTGTATTTGACCTTGCTTCAGTTGAGGAGAGTAGACTCAGTCGGCAGCATATGTAAACTTAAAAAGCAAACCCATTGGCAGTTCTGGCTTACCTGTGGTTCCCAGGGTTTTGAGTTCCTGTAAGGTTATGAAAAAGAACAGAATAAAACAGAAAAATCCTAGGTAGTACTCCTAAAATCAAGAGGGAATGTTCTGTTTTAATAGAAGGCACTAATTTGAATGAAGAGTTCAAGATTATTGAGGGAAAAGTGCAATGACCACCTTCTCAGAAATATGTCCCCTAAGTGGTTAATTTGAGGTACCTGCATTCTTGACTTTCATAGTTGGTCTTAAAGTTCAGAATTAAAATGGAGATGCTGTCATGGTTCACAAATCGCTACTCATCAGACTCTTCCAAGAGAGTTTTATGTTACTTTATTATTATTTCTTTTATTTTACATCCCACCTGCAGTTTCCCCTCTCTCCTCTCCCCCTGTCCCTCCCCCACAAACTCCCCCTTCTGATCCCACACCCCAATCCACCCCTCCTCTGTTTCTGTTTGGAAAAGGATAGGTCTCCCATGAGTATCAACAAAACATGGCATGTCAAGTTGCAGTAAGACTAAGCACCCTGCCCCCCTCATGTATTAAGGCTGGGAAGGCAATCCAGTATGGGGAGTAGAATCCTAAAGCCAGTAAAAGAGTTGCAGACAGCCACTGTTCTCACTGTTAGGAGTATCACAAAAAGGACCAAGCTACACAACTGTAACATGTATGCAGAGTGCCTAAAGCCCATATTTCCAACCTTCCTCAGACTCATGGGTTAAAATACCTTAGAACAGTCTACAGCTATTTTTTTATGTTTTTTAAAAGACCCTTAGTAATTATTATGTGTCCTTCCCTGGAAGTGTATATAGTACAAAGAATGTATGTAATAATAGCAAGATACATGTGACAATAATGTATTAAAATAATCAGTAATATATGTGTATATGTAATAATGTGTATTAAACATTCACTCTCATGGCTTATGATAATTATTAATAAATCCACTGTCAGTGAAAACATTGAAATAGTGGCCATTGCTTCTTGTGTGAATGTAGGGTTCGATTCCTGTATCTCATTGAAGCACATTTGTCAAACAGTTCATGTAGAGCCCTGTCTTCTGTGTTTTATTTACAGGCTCCTTATTCAAAATATATTATTAATTTATGGTTCTCAAACTCAAAGCCAACAACATTCTATGCCAGGCTGAATTAAAAATCTCTGCCCTATGTATTTTCTTCATAAGCCACAACAATTGTCTTCAACTTTGTGAACATTAACCAGAAACTTAGCACTGTGAGTGGAGGCCATTATAAAGAACAAAATTACCAACATATAAGCACAAAAGTGTGCAAATGTGGCACTGAATACTGAGGACACTTATTTATAGGCTGAGAGCAGAAACAAGCCCTAATGTTATTTTATTTTACACTACTAGGAATATGCATGTTGGGGTAACAAATTTTCCAGTGCTCAGTCCATGTTCGCAGATGACTATCAAAGGGACTCAAGTAGGGATTTGAAGATTACAAACAAATTGAATTCTGAATCTAACATGTAGGTTCCAAAGTTCTTATCCATGGGTGATGGTTGATATTGACTGTCAACTTGACTTGGAATGAACATGGACCCAAGCTGCTGGGCACACTAGTGGGAGGTTTTCTTAATTAGATTATTTGAAGCTGGATGACCCTCCCTAAATCTGGGCCACACCTTTTGGTGGAAGGCCAGGTGAAAGGACCTGGAAGAAGGAAGCTTTGCTTTTTTCCTGCTTGCCTTCACTCTCACAGACATGTTCAGCTATGCTGCAGCAGCAGCTGGAATTAAACCCAACTTCTTCAAGATCCCAAGGTAGACTAAAAACCATTAACTCTCTGGGAATGCCTCAGGATTCTAGCACCAAGTTGTGACTTCAGAGACATCCAGCCTCATGTACGAAAGTGGGTCCTTTCCCCTTCTGTTGTGAAGCAGCCATATTTGGACTACCCACATCTTATAAGCCAGTTTAACAACTTTCATTAGTATATATTTTCTATCAGTTCTGTTCTTTTAAAGAACTTTGACTAATACACCATGTAGTACTTGAGGAAATGGATTTCCCACCTCATTGAACCAAAAATACTAATTTTTAAGCATCCCAGGGAATGTGATGTTCTATTATAAAAGGCATTGCTTGCCGGAGTCATTTCATGATAGAATGGAAACACAACCAGGAAGGCGCTCCCAACTGTGTGTGAGAGGTATTGAAAAAGCCACGAATGTTTTCAAGCTTACAAATAATTTACTGCCTTCTCTCCAAATAAATTCCATATGGATCTAAAGCTCATTCGTTGAATAGCTTCCAACTGTTTCTGTTACTGGCATATTGATAAAGTGTTTTGTTTTCCAGTACATTCTGCAGTAAGCATCAGTTCCATGCACAGTACAGAGCTTGTTAAAGTAAGCATTTTCAATATTTACCTCTACCAACTGTTAACTCCTGAGATGTGCTCATCCACACATTACACATCAATTCCCACTGCATGTAAATAGACCAGAATAACTTTTAGCAATGTGATGTGAAAACAGCAACCATCCTTATACCTTTTCCTTTTTCATGAGGGTGGTGTTCATTGTTTATTGCTTAGAGAGCTCTGCCAAGCACAATGACTGCTCAGGCCAGTAGTATTCATTCTAGATGCATCTTGAATTGATTAAAAACTATTTCTCTTTGCAACAGTGATTTTTTTTTAACACTGAGCCAGAGGATGAATTTAAGAGATGTGATCAAATCATCAGAGAAACAGTGGTGTGGAAAGTGAGAACGAAGTGATTGTTGTGTTTGTCAGTTACAAAAGGAATATGCAATGATTCAGGTTTGAGAGACCCAAAGACAATTTCTGAATAATCAAATCAATGTTAAAAATTGAAACATTTCTAAGAGATAACAACAAAACATAACTTCTCTAATGAAAGCCAGAAAGGGAGTAGATCCAGATGGGAGGGGTGGTGGGTTAGAACTGGGAGGAGTAGAGGGAGAGGAAACTGCAATCAGTATATATTGTGTGAGAAAATCTATTTTTAATAAAAGGGGAAAAATAATCAGGTAGGGAGAATGCTCTAAATAAAATAAATTGAACTTACCCCATAAACTTATTATGAGTATTCAATGAGCTAATTAATATATGGCTATATCGTAGCATTTGATGTGCAATAATTAGAACATTGGTAATTTTACTATCATATTAAGCATATCAACCTGGTTTATGAGTGTTTAACTTTACATAATTACACAGTTAGATATATGTGCTATTTATATATGTATGCATTCATAATAGATACATGTTATATATAAATTCTAAATGTTGATAATAGCTTGAATCTTATTATAACAATATAATATAATTAAAAACATAAAACAATTGAAGTATTTTTTAAAGTACATTTATTTATTTGTGGCTCTGTGTGTGTGTGTGTGTGTCCTCTAACATACGTGTACATATGTGGAGGTCAGAGGACCACTTGTGGGAGTTGGCGCTCTCCTTCCACCATGTGGGTCCTGGGGATTGAACTCAGGTCGTCAGGCTTGGCAGCAAGCACCTTTACCCATGGAGCCATCTCACCAGCCCGAAAGATTTCTTTTTAAGATTGGAGAGTCTACATCTGATTTCCAACTTGTGACAAGTACAAAAGTAAGAACTGTTCCATTTGGGAATAATTATTTATACATTGAAACTATCAGCAGCTATAGAAAGAAGCGCTGCTACAGAGAAGTTGCAGATGGAAAGGGGGCATGCTGGAGTGCCTGTTTAGAAATGGTTTATTCATTGTGGAGAGTGGAGTAGTGGGGTTGAAGTAAGTTCCAAAGAAATAAAAACACACCAGCTGGACTGGATGACAAACGGATACACTCTACTAATATTCAGAAAAAGAACATTTAAGTTAAAGAGTTTTGGAACTACCCAGAACAGCTGGAAACATGCATGTTCAGAGGCCAGTGGATGATGAATCGGTGAGACACCAAGGAAACACATGAAGGAGAAATTCATCTTTGCTCCTGCAAAAGAACAGAATGGGTCACTAACTTCTTCAGAGCACCTTTCATAGAGAGTACTCTTTTCTGAAAAGCCTAGTTAAGGGACTTTTAAAGAAAGGCAAGGAGAATGTTCAAAGGGAGATGGGAAACTGGATTAGTGGCAGCTGGTTACTGAACATTAACAGGATGTTGGTACAATAGGGGAAAAAGTGCATTTTCAATGAAACTTTAAAAGTTTATCTTATCGTACATGTATGTGTTTTTAGAAATTCATCAACAATCAATGCTTATGTGTTATGTAAATTACATAACATAATACTTAGTGTTACAGATGTAACATTTCTTAGTGATATCATAAAAAGTCAAGTTTAATGGATTATTTGTAAATTATTGACCCTTGATTTTCTCCATTTAAAAATTCTTCTTTGAGAATTTTATACATGTATACAATCAACTACAATCATATCTAACCCCATGTTCTCCCTCCTCCTCCCCTTATTAACTTCATGGCTCTTTTGTGTCATGACCCAGTAAATCCAGTTAGTAGTGGACATGTGTGCATGGGTGTTTGGCCATCTCTTGGAGATGGGAAGCCCAGTAGTGGCCACATTCTCAACCAAGAAGGACTCTCCCTCCCCCAGCAATTGTCTGCTGCCAACAGCTCCTCAGCGTGTGTAGGAGATCATCTTAGAAATCATCTTCCTCATCTGGTGTTGGCGTTGGGAAGATAACCACAGCCACTATGAGTTTATGAGTGTGATGCTCATGTTGTTTCTAAAAAATTGCATTTCACAGCACGTCTCTCCGCATCCTCCCGCTCGTGGGTTCTCTTGAGCCTCCTCTTACACAGTGTTTGTTCCCTGAACTGTGGTGGGGGCAGAATTAATACGGATGTCCTGTTTAGGGATGAGCACGTGGTCTCTTGTTTTCTGCACTTTTGACCAGTTATGAGTCTTTATACTGACTGCTGTCCACAGCACAAAGAAGCTCCTCTGAACAAGGTTGGGAGCAGCCCATGCAAATAGAAACTCTCTCCTCTGAGGTAAGACGCCAAGCTTTTCCGAGTCCCTGGAAAGAATGCCTTCAGCAGGAGGATACCACTTAGTTTTAAGAAATCTCAGCACCAAATCACATACATACAAGTAACATTATATGGATTGAACTGAGTGTTTATATTTATGTTTAGGAATACACACACACACACACACACACACACACACACACACACACACACACAGAAAGTGTGGCCATAAATTCAAGAGAGAGCAAGTGTGCATTGGAGGGATTGGAGGGAGAAAAGAGAAGAGGGATAATGATATAATTGTATTTCAGAAAGCAAAAAATTCAAAAAGAATACGCTTCAATTTTCCTTTTTCTATTTATATTCTCATTGTTTTGTCAATAATGAGACTACTTTTTCAAAGTAACATTAGTCTTGAATACACTCTTTCTAACTAACACTCTTCTGATTATTACACTTTACAGGAAGATCAGCCCAAGTCTGCATGTAGAATCATGTAAAGTACTCAACTAGTGCCAGCTTCACTGTACGAATAAGTCTTAGCAAGCCACAGTTCACATATTTTATAAAACAGCTATGAAAGGCAGGGCTGTGCTGATGCCAGTGCTGGACTAACGCTTCCTGGGAACTAGGTATCTGCAGGGGAAAGCAGTGTTGCCCAGTGGAAGCTGGTGGGATGTGTGTGTCCATTGTCTCATTCCCTGTTACTCAACTCCCTCAAATCAGACCCCAGCCTGAGAAAAATTCCTAGTGAGGAATTGAACTGTGTGTTTTGTGGGAAGTCCAAGAACACACATCTCTCTTCTTTTACACTGCAGAAATATAAACCATTTGGACGGAGGCAGGAAGATTGGGAGTTCAAGGCTGGCCTTGGCTACACAAGGAGTTTGTGGAAAGCCTGGGCTACAGAAGAGCACACACACACACACACACACACACACACACACACACACACACACACACTCACACTATTTTTACATTTGACTGAGCATGTTTGAAGTAATAGTTACAACCCAAAAGTCATGGGTTTAGAGTTTGACAAAAACATCAAATGATTAAACTCTAGAAGACATTAATTTAGTTAAGACAAGGCAATGAAAATAATATCTGTTTATGAAAATGAAATGGAGCCAAACTTCTGCCCCAGTCCTCATACTCCACTTCTATTGCTGTTGGTTGGAATTACCAAAACTATTTGAAAGGGGACTCAGGTCTGTGGTGCTCCACTGTGCCAGCACCTCCTGTGTGCCGCTAGTTGTTAGTTTTCACTCCACTGGCCAAACTTGAAAACTGAGTACAAGATAAAATAAATTTTTGGAAGAATTTTCACATCTTTGGTGGTTATTGAATTCCAGTCCTTAATATTCTTGGCCTACAAAAGGAGAGAAATTCTTCTCAATTTCAGTTTTCAACAAATAGGTAAGTTTTGCCATTTCATACTGTCATGCAACTGGGGGACAGGAAATGACAAGCTGTTTTGTGTGTGAATGTTTTGTTTTGCTCTTGGTGAGTTCTTTGGAAATGTCTTTGAATTTATCATCTGACTCAGAACTCTTCAAGAAGCGTAATACAGTTTTCTGTTTCTGTTATTTGCCATTAGAGTGTGTTAAATTCTTTTTTAAATACATTTTAACTAAAATGTAATTACATCACTTTCCCCCCTCTCTTTCCTTCCTCCAACCCCTCCCAAACCCCCTCCCTCTAAGCTGTTTGATATTAATCCCCTTCAAATTGATAGCCTCTTTTTCTTTGATTATTATGTGGTGAGTGTGTGTGTGTGTGTGTGTGTGTGTGTGTGTGTGTGCACATGCGTGTATGAGCGCACACAAATACAGCCCGCTCAATCAATCTGTTTTTGTTATTTATGTTCATGTAGTTTCAGGGATGACCACTTTGTATTGGGTCGCCAGTTGGAGTGCTCATCCCTAGGAGAGGCTCATTCTCTCTTTCTTGTCAGGCCTTGGTTGCCTGTATTTCTTTGGGTAGGGGTGGGACCCTGGGAGATTCTTTCCTCCTTTCGCAGTTAGCCTGTCTATTGCTATTGTTCAGATCTTGTTTAGGTAGTCAGTTCTAAGAGAGACTGTTGCACAGCACACTTCCTGGTATCCTGGCTCTTACAACATTTCTACACTCATCCCCGCCACTGTTTCCTGAGCAACAGACGCAGGAGCTGTGGTGTAGATGTATCCGTAGGGCTGGGCTCCCCAGGACCCATTATCTCTGCATTGTATCCAGTTGTGGTTTTCTGTGGTAGTCTCCATTTGCTCCAAGAAGTTTCTTTGATAAGGGATGGTGACTCCACTTAACTGTTGCTATAAGGATAAGATTTAGAATGTAGTTAGGAATTATGCTGGGCTAGCAGGGTGGAGGTAATAGAATCTTTACTAAGATCTATGACCTCACTAGCCCAGGGAAGCTGGTTAGGTTCCCAGTACCAGACATGATTTCCCTCCTGTTGAGTGTGCTGACAGCTCTTGGTTACCACCAATGTACGAGTGTCGCTTACTGGACCTTTATGGACATCTTGTCATGCTGGTCATTGTTGTGGTTCATAGGTACCACAGCTGGGTAGGACTATTAATTGCTTCCCTCCCGTGGCAGCTCACATAGTGTTTTCTAGTAACATGGAAACTAGCTACAGGAAGGAGGTTTTCAGGTTAGATGTAGATAGAATAATCCAAGTTCTGTTTCTTACGTGTGCAGCATCATCATCAATAGAGGCGTACCTTCAACCTCTGAGAGGCAACCAAGGGCAGCAGCATAGTCTACATTGTTTGAGGCGGGGGGAGGGGTGTCACTTGGACTATCCTGAATCTACGATTCTTTACCAAACCATGTTCTTGCCTTGCTTTATTTTTTCAGATCAGTTCATTCAACAGTTACTATTTGGAAACATCCAAAATCTATTAGTAGGTTCCCTCAGTTGTAGTAAGCTTTCGTGTCAGGGCTGCCAGCCTGTAAATAATGACACAGAGGCTTAATATTAATTAAGAAGGCTTGGCCTTAGCTTAGGCTTTTCCCCAGCTACCTCTTATAACTTAAATTACACTGTTTCTATTAATCTACATTCTGCCACATGGCTCGGTTACCTTTGCTCTGTACTGTATGTCCAACTTCTTCAGAGTCTCACTGGCATCCTTGCCTCTCTCCTTCCCATAGTTCTCTGTCTGCCTGGAAGTCCTGCCTATACTCTCCTGCCTAGCTATTAGCTGTTCACCTTTGTATTACACCAATCACAGCAACACATCTTCACACAGTGTACAAATATCCTGCAACATTCAGTAGCTACTACTGTATAGAGACATCTATGGAGACACATATTCTCTTCACTTCCTTTGAATGAGTTCATGACTACCAATTAGCATTTCTAGTCCTTCATGTATCTATCCCAAGACCCAATTTGAAATTTCCTTCTGTCTGCTGGTTATTTTCACAAAGATATATAAATTAAGTTTAACTGTAGCCAAAGTCAATAATTGCATTCTTCTAAAACTGGATTCTGTCTCATTTTGCTTCATATTTCAGTTCATACAGATTTTTAATTAGTGAACATACGTTAAGGAATCATCTTAATAATGTCTTTTCTCTAGTCAATTGTAACTCAGACAGAAATGAGCTACATTTGTATAGAACTTTTACTCCACTTTAAAACTTTTCTATCACCAACTGGTCCAAGCTTGTCCAAAAGAACAGTCAGAAACTTAGTAACCTAGTAAGAAGTTATTAAAATAAATTTTAAGAAATTTAACCCTGTCTTTTCTCTTTCAACGTGAAAATGGAAAATTAGAAACCAATAAGAAGATTTTGTGCTCATGTATTTACAAATGGGACATTATATTTATATTTTTTTGGTTTTGTTTGTTTTGTTGATGCAACTTTCAATATAAGTTGTGAATTCTCAGTTGTCTAAGTCTCATTCCAAAGGAGTGGGCTTTTGTGCTCCAAGATTTTTAACAAATTTCAATTAATATTCAGAATTTTATAACTCAAAGGTCTTAACCAGTACATTTTACAAAAACTTTAGATGATAGTTTTCCTTAGATCTGCACTAATTAAAATAACATCACTCTCTCCATGGTCTCTACCAATACCATACAGAACTACTGTAAGGAGAGATGTTTGGTTTCTGTCCCTGCTGATAAAGGTGAATGAATATTCAGTTCTTCCCCTGATCTTTTGAGCCATGGTAATAGTATGTGGAAATAAAATTCCACATTAGCTAAATATTTTTATCTTATTGGTTAAGCCTATCCACGAGATGATTTAATTGTGTTTACTCAACTGCAAAGTATTCCTGTACTCAACACACAAAAGCCATCAAACTACTTTTTGGAGCCATAGAAGAAAGAGCTTGTAGAATACAGACAAAGGAAGCCAGTAATTTTCAGGATCCCCAAAACTTCTACTTTAGTAATTTTCTGTTGCTGTGATAAAACACTATGACAAAGGCAACTTATAAAGGAATACATTCATTTAATTTTGTACTTATGGTTTCAGGGAGTTAGAGAGTGCATGATGGTAGAGCAAAGGTATGGCAGCAGGAACAGCTAAGAGAGCTTACATCTTGATTCACAAGTTAGAGAGACAGAGAAGGAGAGAGGGAGAGAGGGAGGGAGAAGTGAGAGAGAGGAAGAGAGGCTGGAAATGGTGCAAGTTTTGTGAAACCTCAAAGCCTGCCCCCAGTGACACACCTCCTTCAATAAGGCCATGCATTCTAATCCTTCCCAAACAGTTCCACCTACTTGGGACCAATTATTCAAATATATGAGCCTATGGGGGCTTTTCTCATTCAAACCCCTGCACCTTCTATCTTTAATTCAGTAAGGAAATTTTTGTTTTTCATGAGATTATTGCACATGCTAGGGAAAAATGCCAGTGTAACTGCAGGAGGTGCTTAAAGATTGATACAGAAAAAAAAACCTATCTTCTTTCCTTGAAAAGTGTATGGTTTCTCCTAACAATAAAAACAAATGGGTCAAAACCATGCCTAAGAGTGGTAACCTGAAGGAGACAATCCCATGTATGGATCATTTGCATGTCTGTGTGGTCTTTCTGCTTCAATAATTTTCAGATGTGCAACTGTTTTTCTTATTTCTTTCAGATTTTAAAAAATAGCAGTAAAAGATGTGAGAAGCCACTGGAAATGGATCTAACGGGCAGAACTTAAGAATGTTGCAAGTGTTTCTTTCTTGCTACCCTCTTTTATTTGGTCTCAGGGTTCTTTGAATTTTTCATAAAACAAATATTTTACAGTTCAGAGAATTTTTACTATGATTTTCCTGTATAAATTTTCATAAAGCTTTGGCCAAGCAATGTGTTCAACCATAAGTAGCTGGTTATTGTGAGAAAAAGTCATTTACATTGTGGTTTTCCAGTCTGCCTACAGTGGAGTTTGAGCCTGTTTTACCCTTCCCCACCTCCAGCAATTATGAATCAAAACTTTATTTTTAGTATAGGAGAATATTCCAGATTGGGAGTTTTCTTACTTTCATCTAAGTGACACCCATATTTACTTTTTTCTAAGAAATGTTGATGTAGACCATCTGAAGCAAATGCTTCTGAAGTACTCAAATCTGGGCAGAATGGTTCATGCCTGCAATTTTTGTGCTTGAAGGCTGACATAGGAAGATAACAGCATGCGTGAGGCCAGCCTGGACAACTTCCAAACAAACTAAGTTAGTGCCCACTTTGAAGACACAGATAACTTATGCTAAGTGGTCTCTCTGTTTAATTAAGCCTCTGCCTCTTGGCAAAGCAAGAAGCATCATCCACTCGCACTGAAGTGTTGCGCGAGAAACCTCTCTTCCCTCATCACCTGTTTGGACACATGTTTAGTCACAAAGACTTCGAGTCACCAGGTGGTTTTTAATACCTCTGAATAGTCATTTGTTTTGATTATTTCATGGATTATTCCACTTCAAGCATTTGAAACTCATTCGTTCTTAGGTGTTTTTGGTTTTCTGATATTAAAAAAAATGTCGTGTCTGAAAAGAGCAATGTGTGGAAATCTGCTTTTTCCAATTAAATAGCAGTTAATGTTCAGCAAACCACATCCAGAACCAATCAAGACATGTTAAACATTTCAACTATCTTTTCAATTCAATATGCGGACAGGGAAATAAAACATGTCACTAAGATCTCTAACATAATGTTGTTTCACATATCCACTCATTCCAGAGGCAAGAAACGGTTGTGCTGTCAGGGCACAGAGCGTACATGTGAATGGAAGAGTCTAAAATCAAGGAGCTTGAATCTCAGCCTACTGCTTACTTCTCTTATGTTTTAACTTTATTGTATAAACCATTGTTTCTATCTTGTTTTAAATAACATCTTCGATGAGGCTGGCAAGAAAAATTTGGAATAATGACCTCATTTGAAACCTGAAAAGCTCCGATTTGGGGACAGTTCTTGAGACTAGTTTCCCATTGCTGTGACAGAACACTGAGAAAATCATCACAAAGGAGGAAAGATTAATTTTGCACACAGTGCTAGATGGTTCAGTCCATGGCTACTTGGCTGCATTGTTTCTGGGCTACGATGAGGCAGTACATAATGGCAGGGAACATGTCTTGGGCAACTCTATATGATATATATATATATCCTGGAGCAGAAGCCATCGTGTCCTGAAAACCACTTTGTTTGTTTTTCTGCTTGCTTTAAGCAATAGGGACTTTTAGACTGCTTGTAAAAGCAAAGTTGCAACAACAATTAACTAAACCATTATTGACTTGGACTTTTCATCTAATGTTTTAAAATTATTTTTGTCTTAAAACTGTAGAATCATAAAGATGTACTACTGGTCTTATCAATTAAAATCAAATTGTTCTGGTGGACTTTATGGACATATATGGAAAAAAACATTTGCAAGGTCAGTAGCTGCACACCAGGTATCAGAAGATATGTTAATCTACACAAATAAGGAAACTGTATCTGGTATAATGGCTGCCATCTGAGTCACTACTTAATGGAGTTTACAATAATCAATTGTCGTTCTCCAAGATCTGTTTGCCTTCTGCACAGGCCAAGTAAAAATGTTAAAGGATGGTTACATCCACAGCCTAACTCCTGCACTTAAGGTTTAGGGAGCATTGCCAAAGAGGGGGTGGGAGAATTTTAAGAGACAGAGGAACAAGAAGTTTGTTGTGAGATTGTGTTCCCTAGAAATGTCAGAGAAGCTATGGCCATGAAGTTCCACCAGCATGGCTGCCTAACAAGATCTGACCAAGGACAGCAATGGTCATGCTCATGTGAAAGGAGAAATCTCATGGTGCCCTACTCCTAGACAAAGAAGTATAGGCAAATAAGAGATCTTGAGGGTAGAAATAGTCTTCCTCCAGGGATGAGTCCATAACTGGTTATCTAATACCAGGTCATCAGCTCTGGATTCATATGCACACAAGCAACACTGAACAGACTCAACAGGTTTTAGTTACACATTTGTAACAACAACAATAAGAAAACAGCTAGGAATTTGAGAGGGATGGGGGGGCATGGGAGGAGTTGGAAGAAGGAAAGAAAATGGGGGTAGCGAAGTAATTATATTTTAATAATAATAAAAATAAATAAAATTAATTCTTAAAGATAGAAAAAAGTCAATTGTCTCTGTTCTTTAGGTTAGAATCCCATGTTTCAAAAGATTAAGAAATGAATGTGTTTGTGTGGAGGAGATTATCAAGAGAAATGGCATTTAAAATTCTTGATAAAGAAGCTGGAGAGATGGCTCCAGAGTTAAAAGGGACTGTTCCTCTTCCAGAGGACCTGAGTTCAGTTCCCAGGACCCACATCTGGAGGCTCACAATTGCCTGCATCTTCAGCTCCAGGGGATCTGCTATCCTTTTCTGGCCTCCATGGGCACCTGCTCTCACGTAGGAGTCTACACAGACACATAAGCATACACACATATAAAAATAAAATAAATCTTTTTTCTTTTCTTTTTTAAAAAGAATCCGAGTTCAGTTCTCAGCACCCATGTTGGATAGCTCACAGCTGCCTGTGACTTAAGTTTCAGGGGTGAGGGTGGGGGGATCTGATGCCTCTGACCTCCTTTGCATATGCTCCACTCATATGCATATGCATATACCCCCAACCCACTCCCCAAATAATTTAAAATAATAAAAATAAATCTCTTCCTTAAAATTTGACATTTGGCATAAACAGAGGGGCTATGTGTTGGTGGTTTTTTGTTTTTGTTTTTGTTTGGTTTGGTTTTGGTTTTGGGTGTTTTGGGTTAGCGTTGTATCCCAAATTGAAAAAGAAACACATACCCCTACGCATACAGAGAGGCTTTTTCAACCCTAAAATTACTTATAAATTCATTTATGTTTTATTTTAGAACTGTTGTGATATTTCTCAAATTTTATTTATGTGTGCAATAGGAAAATTTAACACTATGCCTGTTTCTTTGTTGTTGTACTTGACATATAGCTGCTGGTTTATGTACTTTCTCTTCCACTAGATCTGTCCACATCATAAGCAAGAACCATTTCTGTGCCCTTTGCATCTTATAAGCATAAGACCCGGACAAAATAGTTACAGGGAGGTATAGTGGGAGCTACCACCTTGCGTCCTAGACATGCGCACAGGTGGGAAAGAACATAAGCACAATTGCTTCTGTTCTAATGCAACACTCCCCAACCCCTACTGGTATAGGGTACTCTGTCTTATTAATAATGGTCCTGAGTAAATGTCTTGATTACTTATTACCAGAATTCACCTCTACTAAGGAACATTAGAGCCTAAAATTTATAGTGGCTTCATAGGTCTTTGAAAAGATAAGAAAAATAAAAGTGAAAAGTGTTTTTCAATGATCCCTATCTCAAAGACATCTTAATGTTATTCTCCTTTAAGCAACAGAAAACAACCTTGGTCCCAAGGCCAGCCAAGCACAGGGGATAGTTTAGTGACCTCCTCTTGGATTGGCTGTGTACACAGTCCTTTTCTACAATGCACTCGACAACCGAGGCCCCTCATCTGCATCTACTATACACACACACACACACACACACACACACACACACACACACACACACACACTCCTGACGATGTGCCTAGTAACCTCAGATCCCCACTGCGCCAGGCTGCATTTCAGTACACCTTGGGATCAGTCATCTCAGAGGCTCCCTCTGTCTTTAAGAAAGAAAGACCTTTCATCCACAGCAATGAAAGTCATCTCAGGTACACAGAGAGAGTATAGACTAGAAATCACTTCAGATGAGCCTGATGGAAACAGTGTTGAAAAGGATAGTGCTTTTGCAAGTCTTCAAATGATGCCTTGTCTGGATCTGAGTGTGAAAGTGGAGGTTTGGGTTAATGTGAAAAGGGCTTTTACTGTATGCAGGGACATCACACTCAAATCAGAATTCTGTGTTGCCCACCACAGCAGCAACCACCGACCTAGTGGGGTACGCTGTGGTTTGCACCTACGGAACTAAAACAGAACCCGCTTTGGCAATGCTAATTTTGGTACACAATTAGAAAATCTGTTCAATTCTTTATTCTTGCATCCATGGAATTTTCCCAGCTTCAGAAATCATGTGTCAAACCATTTTTAATCCGTTGAAAGATATTTGTGACCTTTCCTTAAGCCTAAAAACAAATAACTCACTCTGTTGGCTTCCTTACCAGGGAAATCTGGAACAGAAGGATGCTTAGAAGTAGTCAAGAGAGAAGAAAGGCAGGTTTTTTTTCCCCCCTGACCTTTGAAATCCTAATGTCGTGTTAATTTTATCCGGATTTCTCGCTAGCAGTCATTTCACTGGAAAATTTCTGAGAACTGTATTAAATCAAGTGTTTACAAGGAAGCAGGTGTTTTCCCTCATGATTGTGTGTTTTCTACACACTGTTCATTCGTTTCTTTCCTTCTTCTGAGTAATTCACTCGTACAATGTGCTCCTGGATTTTCACCTTGTAACTGAATCTCATTTAGTGAGAAGTTCTTTTTTAATAAATATTTGTGACTAAGTAGCTGGAAATTGTAGTTTTCATCTAGTAAACACCATGGCTTTATCTGTGAACGACACTTGAGAGATCATCATATAATGAAGGTCAGTGGATCGCCCTCGACTTCAGTCTGAAATCTATTAAGTCTGGCTTCATAGATTAAAGACTAATTAAAATGTCTTTTATATTTACCTCTATTTGAGTTCTTTCTTGGGACTATTTACAGTCTAGGAAAAGGGAAGGAATGAGACAGAGGAAGAGAGAAAGGGGTAGGGACAGGCATGGGAAAAGGAATGCCAAACGGCCTGTAACTGTGCTAGGCATTTTCCTCCACTACCGTTTATGTTAAAAACTGCCGTCGTTGTCGTCGAAGGATAGAGACCCTGTTACGTCAGATGCAGAAAGACAATGCTGTTCAAGCGATTTCAGGTGGAAATGAGGACAGTAGTAGATTACAGGCCATCTGTGTTATGTCCAGAAGAACTTGTGCACATGTTTCCCATGTCCAGGTTTGTGGAAGATGGAGTAAGGTAGTGATGGCTGAAGGGAGCTGCATAGATCTTTCTACTCACAGGCCCTCTTCATCTGGGGAAATTTGGTGCCAAGTATGTTGATGTATTAAATAAGTGTACAAGTCATACGTTCCCTGATAATCATAAAGGAATTTATAATTCTTTTATATTAATATAATTTACAAAATAATGAGGTTATTTTTAAATAATACAAAGATATACATGGTTAGTACTTAAATACTGAAGAATGATCATAAGAAAATATCAAGCTTTTTTTCCCCCATAATTAATCCATTCTCTTTCTCTAAGAGCTGAAAACTTAGCATGAGTAAAGTACCCTGGTTTTATAACAATAGCAACAAAACTTGCTGTATGAGATTCTAGCTCCTCTACATGCTTCAAAAGAGCCTTGAGGATCGCAGGCCCTATGGGGGGCAGACCAGTTTTAGAATGAAGTGGAGTGGGACTGGGAAAGAGAACAATGAGGCTGTGAAACTGTCCTCAGAGTTGGCAGGGTCAGAGCCCGGGCCCTGGCAGAGCAGCAGTCTAGGCTAGCCTACCTTTCCGCTTCATATACCCAAAGGACTCTACTTCCTGCTACAGAGACACATGCTCATCAGTGTTCATTGATGCTCTATCACAATAGCTAGGATATGGAAACAACCTAGATGCCCATCAACTGATGAATGGAAAATGAAAATGTGGTACACATAGACAAGGGAAACTCAGCTGTAAAGAAAAATGAAATTATAAAATTGATGGGTCAATGGAAGGATATGGAAAACATTATGGTGAGTGTAGCGCCCAGGCCTAGAAAGAAAAAAAAATGTCACATGTTCTCACACATATGTAGGCCTTACCATAGAATTTTTAAAATTTTGTGTTTAATTTAGAGCACCTGTAGAATTCAAGAAATTAGAAAAGGACCATTCATGGGGAGGGAGAAGAAAAATCTCAAGGGAGGGAGAATTCAGTGATATGCAAGGGAAAGGGGGTAATGGGGAGGGAGACTGGTGAGAGGGATGGGAGGGTGTGGCAGAGGAGGGGGTGGGGGCAGGATAACTACTGATAAGGGTTCTAGAAAAAGTGATATGGAAACCCATTATCTTATGAGCTTCATACCTCGCACCCCCCCCCCCACACACACACACATATTTAAGTGTGAGCTTAAATGGAGTTGCCTTGAACGTGGAAATTTGCATCCCAGAATCCACAGGTTGCTAAATAAAAAGCCCGATCTCTGGTGTGAGCTGCCTTCCCCTGAATTGTTGGGCAGAGGGGTCATGGAGACACCCAAATAACACAGGCTGTTGCTGTTCCTGTGAAGTGTGCTAGGAAAGGAAAGATAGGTAAGCCAGCAATAAGGTTGCTTTGATTTTAGCATTTTATAAAACTGTGTCCTTAGTCTTGGGATCTGTACACTTGGGAACTTAGCCATATGCTTAGGGTTTTGTTCGAATGTCGACATCTCAAGGCTTGGCCCAGCCTCCTTCCTTAAACCTGTAGCACGCCCTACAGAGAATGCATGCCCACATACTCAAAGGCGTTCCATCCACTTGTGATCCCTTCTAACTTGTCCCTGCCTAAGATGACTATTATTTGCTTATTTTATTCACGTTCATCGTCTTTCTCCACCTCTTAAAATAGAAATTGCAGGAGGACAAGCATTGTGGTTTATTTTGTTCTTGTATGTATGTACAGCACTCATGGCTGCTATGCCATAATTTCTTTTAAAAAATGAAATACAAATGTCCAGCATTGTCTGACTGGACCTCCCACATCTATCCGTCAGTGCTAAAGTGGGAACTAGTGAAGTCACAACACAAAGGACTTGCAGGCAAATATAGCCTGTTCGATACGCCCAGGGTGCACCCTCTCAGCAGTTCAAGCCGGCCTGGGAGGGAAAAGGGAAAGTGTCTAGAGGAAGCAACTTCACGTCTTCCTGACTAAGAAAACAAATTATTCTGAAGTCACAGGCAGAATATTTCTAAATGAAGAGTGAAAGCAGTTCATGTGCCAGCTCCTTACACTCTGTGGCAGCTCTTGTGTGCAAGGTGCCCAGCTCATGCTATGGCAGTGTGCTCCGTATGAGTGTAAGGTCCCTGTCTCCATCCTGGGGCAGTGTGCCCCTGTGTGTGTAAGGTCCCTGTCTCCATCCTGGGGCAGTGTGCCCCTGTGTGTGTAAGGTCCCTGTCTCCATCCTGGGGCAGTGTGCCCTGTGTGTGTAAGGTCCCTGTCTCCATCCTGGGGCAGTGTGCCCTGTGTGTGTAAGGTCCCTGTCTCCATCCTAGGGCAGTGTGCTCCTGTGTGTGTAAGGTCCCTGTCTCCATCCTGGGACAGTGTGCCCTATATGTGTGTAAGGTCCCTGTCTCCATCCTGGAGCAGTGTGCCCCTGTGTGTACAAAGCCTCTGTTGTTACCCTTCTTTGTTCTTGACGCAAGTCCTTCCTTATATCAGTTTTCTTCTCAGGCAGCAAAGAGGCTCTCAGAACGTCAGTCTTCCTCGGCATGTAGAATTTAATTTCTTTGGAGAGGAAAAAGCCTATTTCAAAGGTTGATTTGACTCTTCACAAGCGTTGTTTCTTTGGGCCTGTCTCTGTCCCATCCCAATCTCAAGATGATCATGTGATTTACTCCCCCAAATAGTATTAATTCCCCTAAAGAAAAGATAGTTGCTAGGCAAGCAAAAATATCTATTGTTGTTGTTTTATTTCAAATGTCTGAGCATGAAAAAAAAATGTTGGGCTATGTAAGTCAGTAAATGCGTGTGGGCACTTAACCCTGGTTTTCATCTGTCTTTTCAAGCAGTGGTCTCTAATTTATTAATTATCCACTCTTAGGACATTTCTAGTTCATTCATTGTAGATAGTATGCTTATAAATTCTTCTTTCATTCTCTTTTTAGTTTTTCTTGTTATTTATTTTTAAATTATTTTCAGTTGAATCCTTAATCTTTAATGTATTTGTTTTAAAATAACAACTGTGTTTGTAGCATACTATGTTTTGATATATTGTGTACAAATGGTTTATAGATAGGCTTATAAACACTTTGGCTTGGGCCCTTTCTCAAGGAAAAATTTTAATTTCTTATTTAAAGTTCTAATAGAAAATGTTCTTGAATGTCTTCTTTAGAAATAACTAAATTCACTACATTCCGGTCTGAGAATATGATCTCATGATTGTTATTAACTCTCACTATTGCTGCTTCTTTGGTGAATTTATTATTAGTTCTCTCTTGGCCTACCTGACAAGATTTTAAAAATATTTCAAAAGTGTTTCATCCACCCTTCTGTTATACGAATGTATCTATCATTGCTTTTTTTTTTATATATGTTCAGTAACTCATTCTTTGACATGCTTGGTTTATCGGTTTCTAGAAAGAGTATTTAAAGGTCAGTCTGAGAACCTGAAGTTTAGTCTTCTATAAATTTACCATGCCCTACCCACTTTTGCAGTACAGTTTGTGTGGTTAGAGTCTGGGCCATTAACAATGTATGCTCATTATATCTTTGCTATATTTAAGGGACTTTTCAAATTCTATTCCGACTCATGCTGTCACTTTACTACATGGATACGTGTACCCATCAGATTGCCTTCTAAATAACCATCTTCACACCCAAAGTGTAGGGCTCTGTCAGCTGTGGGCAAATTCCTTTTTGCGCTAGTCAGCAGAAATTTGCAGAGACTCGGAACTGCTCAGACCTCTGGGAATAAATGACTGTTGGATACTTGGTGACATGTAGGATATCTGTCACCTCCTTCCAAGGCTGAGGGAATACTGTGGAAGAAAGAGCAGACAGAACAGAAGAGGTGGAAGACTCGGTGGTGGGATGCATGCTGGCTTCTGGGCATATGGCTGCTGAACTCTGCATCTTGTGGCAGCTGTGGCTACCTGCACAAGAGTGGGCTGGTCATCATCCTGCTATTGGGGAGGGGTTCACATGACCCATTCCTCCTTGAGGATTTACACAGAGTTAATAGCGAGCAGACGGCGAATACCCAGACACACTCTCTGTGGTGGTATAGCCGTTCAAGCTCCTGTAGACAACCTCTCACCCATGTTCTTATAGATAACCCTAACGAAGCTCACTGGCTCACCAAAAAGTTTACTTAGTTTAAAAGATATGGAAGTAGAAGTAGAACTAGTTGGGAAAGGGATGGGGGAGGGAAGGGGACGAGTGGGGGAACCAAGGGAGTGATTAGGATTAAAATACATTGTACATGTATAAAAATCTCATCAAGTAACATTTTTATGTGTAATTAATATTTAAGAAAACAGTTTTAAAATTCTATTTTAAGATTACTTTTGCTTTCTTTGAGTGATCTTCTTGCTATGTTGAACTCAGTCCATCTTTTATTTTTCAAGCTTTTAGGACTAGGATTAGAGTCAGCTACCAGAGCATGTTTTCCAAGCGCAAACTTAAGGGCAGCAGATTCTTCGGTACAGACACTAGAGTGCAGCTGGAAGGAGACACATTTGCAAACCCTTGGTCTTTCAGCACCCCTCCCGCTCCCTCAGCCAACTAGCCATGGTGTTAAAGGGCATTTGTTTTATTTCTTTGTTTTGGAGTCTTTAACTCTTTTTCAGTGAAGTGGTAGAAGCTAGGAGAGGAAAAAGAGTAAATGTAACCTGGTTCTGTAAAGAAAGAGAAAACTTGCATGGGGCTGGAGCTGGGTGTGGGGTAGGGATAGGGGTGGGGAGGAAAAGCTGCCTAACTACTGCCTGCACGTTCAGTCTGCAGGTTCTCAACTTCCGGCTGAAGGACTGCGGGCTCTGACTTGTGAGGAGATAGGGAAATGTGCTCATTCAGAAACACGCAGACACAAAGCAGACCCTTCACAAAGACTGGCCTTAACCCTTCAGGCCTAGAGAGGGACAGTCCACGACCCTTAAGACACTATCAATTATGGCATGTTTCACTGAAGCTTTAGTGTCTAAGTATGCTGTAGATGTGTTGGTGAGGAACAGGGCAGTTGCACTCCTGTTCTAACCTGATGACTGTCTTCCAGGGTTCCCAGGGACCTTCAGGCACATGGTAATGATACAAAGCAGACCACCAACTCTTACTTACTTTTTTTTTTTTTTCAAAAAGTTCTTTAAAGATGTTGTATCCTCTTCTGTCTGAACCTGGACAGCCTCTACTGCCTCCCAGTCCTTTGGGAAACCACTACTGGGATATCATGTAAATGTCAAAACCCCACAATGGCAGCATCAAAGAAAATTGTCATTAGCTTTAATAAAGCAACCCTCTCACATACCTGTCAATTTTGTGTGCCATTTGAGAAAGACTGAGAAATAACATGTATTCCTTGCTGCAAAGAAGCCTACATGAGAAGGATGGATTTTATTTCTTGAGTAGTGGGCTACGTAGGATCAGTCAAAAAAATAAACCAAGAAGGCTCTGATCAAAGCTAGCAGAGTCTAGATGGGGCTGTTTCCATAGCCATCATGTCCTTGTTTTGATGTCCAAAACCAGAAACAAGATAGGGTTTGTTGCCTTGCTGCCTCATACTGATAGGGAAATAGGGAACTTGTAAACCTGGAACTGGAAGAACTGGATTTGGGTCTTAGCACCACCATTGGCTCTCCATTGACTTGAACAGAGCATTTCATTTTTATGTGTTCCCATTCTCTCCTCTTTCGTAGATGAGTTGATGGTTTATCACTTTCTTCCCAAAGGATTGTTCTGCAACAATGTGCTCCTGATTAAAGAAGGGCAACAAGTATGGCAATAATGCTGGACCAAACCCCCTGCCTGCACTCACTGGGAGCAGGCTTCCTCAGCTGCCTTCTGGACCTCCTCTTTCCAAAGCAAACAAGTGACCACTTATGAACAGTACATTCCACATGGGTCTTCTGAGCGAACTCTAATTCAATAGCACAGATAGGGATTTATTAGTTTTCATATATATATATATCGTCCATGTATACATACAGTGCTAGATGAGTATTTAACTGGTGTTTTGAACTAGTTTATACTGGTACCTTAATTTTCATAATCATTGTGATTAAGGTGTTTTATTTAATAAAAACATACATAGTGAAAGATATGTAAATCATGAGGATATAATGATTTTCTGTAAATAGCAAACCTGCATTTGATAAGGGGAAATTAGAACTCACACTTCTAACTCCTGTCCACCCTCTCTCCCAAATGTGGCCTCTGTTCTGACTTCCCCAATTAGAGATTAGTTTGTTTTACGGTCTTTAGCAGGGTCTACCACATCTATCCGGTGGCTAATAGCTCTTAAATTGCTACAGATCAAATATTTGCTTTCACTAAATGTGTGCCTTGATGATTTAATAAAAGCTGCAGGAGAGGCAGGGGTGGGGGGTGGGGGAGCCAGGACAGCCACAGAACACAGGCCTGGAAATCCTCCACAAAAACATTTGTGGGTAGAGCCCAGTGTGCCACTTCCAGCGGACATGGGATTTTAGAATGTCTTTGTGAAAGGAAAGCCTAACAAAGTTAGGCCTATTGTGTTTCTTTTGTCTCCGCTCTATTGCAAAATATCATTTACAAAACTTTTAAAAGGAAAGTGTTTCTTTGTGCCTTAGCTTGGTCCTTGCCCATCCTTGATGAGAATTAGAAAGATACAAAATAATTCTGTCATCTTTGATTTTTAAAGACCCTTTACCAAGATGTTTCCAAGTGTATAAACAAAGAACAGATGGCAGACCTTCTTCTCATCACCTATCTATTTCATGATGATGATGATGATGATGATGATGATGATGATGATGGGTTAAAGAGAGGAAATGTGGCAAGGGGGAGGGACCTAGTTCTGTGCATCAGCCACCTCAGGGCAGGAAATCTAGTTTCCTTTCCTTTCCCTCATGTCAAATCCTCAGCTGCATTCCATCTTCTGGTGGGCTACCACAACTGTGGTTGCTCCAAAAGGAAGATGGACTCTAGCCATGCTTGGATCTAGGATTCTCCAGAACTACTGTTCCTCTGAGCATTGTTTCCCAACATATCAAATTGCTTGGGATTCTTAGTTTTTCTAACTAGCTTGTAAAAAAATGTTGCAAAGCCCTTTCTCTAAATACAAAAGATGGATTAATAGTCTTTCATTCATTACATTTTCCTATTCTTATGGAAAAAGAGAGTATGACTTTTTGATTCAGGTATCTGCCTAAATTTTTTCCTTGGGGTTGATAAATCATCACAATAGCCATAGCACAACAGTGTTCTCAACATGACTCTACACAATAAAGACTCTAGGGTGATGTCTTATCTGAGCTGTTTGATTTGTATCAACCAACATTTCCTAAGAGCCTACCCTGTATCAGGTACAGTGTTTGTTTTAGTTAAGGTTTCTATTGCTGTGAAGAGACACCGTGACCACAGAAACTCTTACAAAGGAAAAACATTTAATTGGGATGGCTTACATTTTTAGAGGTTTAGTTCATTATCATCATGGTGTGACATGGTGCCGTGCAGGCAGACATGGTGCTGGAGCTGAGAGTCCTACATCTTGATAAGCAGACAACAGGAAGTAGTCTGAGACACTGGGCAGTATCTTGAGCATATATGAGACCTCAAAGCCCTCCTCCACAGTAATACAGTTCCTCCAACAAGACCACACCTACTCCAAAAAGGCCACACCTCCTAATAGTGCCACTCCCTTTGGGGGTCACTTTCTTTCAAAACACCACAGTGTTAGATACTGGTGACAAAATGACCTCCAACTAGTCCCCATGGCCTGTACACAGGGATTCCTCTGCACACTTCTATATGGGTTATCTGGCTTTTTTTTTATGATGCGGGCTTATAGGGGAGGAGATGGAGACCATCTATGGTGGTGAAACTCCTCCATCTCTGAACATAGAGATGAGCCACAGTCTGACCAGTTAGAGAAGAAGAAAATATGAGAAGAAAACCGACTACCAGTGGATCCCCAACAGGCAGGTAACTCTTGTGGGAAGAAGGGATTTGCTACTCCAACATCTAGCATTGATCTGAAAGTATTTTGAGAAAATTCAGAGGAAGGGTCACATTTGAAATAATTGGGAAAAAATGATTTAAAGTTTTTAGTCTCAGATAAATAAAGAAGAAGGGAAGCAGATATGTGTGTGTGAATGGGAGGGTTGGGCTATAGTGTGTTTCCTTAAGACTGAGACACGCTGTCCTAACTTCTAGCCTGCTCTTTTCTTGTGAATGGAAGGAAGTGAGGAGGAGTGGGCAGCCAAGAGAACACAGCTCAAATCTGACACATGGTCAGTAGTTTAATAGACTTCCTTCTACCAGATATGGTGGCAGATGCCTGTAATCCAGGATTCAGGAGATTGAGTAGGAGGATGGCAAGTTCTGGGTCAGCCTGGGCTGCATATTGAGATCTTGTGCAAAAAAAAGAAATTTAAGATTTCTTTCCTTCATTATGCCTCAAAATTTCCATCATAGTTAAAAGAAATTAATCTTTTGACTTCAAATCCTTTTTCTTTTAATAGTCTGAAGAGCATTCACTGGGTGGGGACATAAAACATCCCAAACAAGGTCACTTGTTTTGACAGTTGTGATCCATAGCTGGAGGTACTGGTCCAGGGAGACATTGTTTAGAGCTTTCAAAGTTTCAGTTAGACAAGAGTCATAGATTGACTTTATTGTATAACACAGTGACAATGTATTGCAACCTTGAGTAGATTTAAGTACATGAAGTAATTCTTGCCAATTGTTTGATTTCACCCATTCTACAGGGCACATGCAATTCAAAACAACTGCTATATACCGCAAACATACATGAATTTATTCATCAATTTAGACACAAAATTTTAGAAAGACAGGTGACCAAAGACTAACAATCCAAAGAGGATATTGACTTTTTATCTTTCATTAGAAACAAACACACATATTCATATACATATGAACACACACAATTTAAAATAAAAACAAGACTAATAATGAATAGTGGCTGCTCCCATGGTGGACAGTGACTGGAAAGGAGCCCATGAGATGATCAATACATTAAGCCATGTAGAAGTTTGAGATGGAACAATAGAGAATTTGGATAAACACAGGGATTGTTACTTGTAGCTAGAGTTTTCCTGCCTGGCCCACAGTCAGGACAAATCTCTGTCATGCGCCAGTCCCACAGCCGCTCAGACCCAACCAAGTAAACATAGAGACTTATATTGCTTACAAACTGTACGGCCATGGCAGGCTTCTTGCTAACTGTTCTTATGTCTTAAATTAATCCATTTCTATAAATCTATACCTTGCCACGTGGCTCATGGCTTACTGTCATCTTCACATGCTGCTTGTCATGGCTGCGGCTGGCAGTGTCTCTCCCCGCCTTCCTGTTCTCTCAATTCTCCTCTCTGTTAGTCCCGCCTATATTTCCTGCCTGGCCACTGGCCAATCAGTGTTTTATTTATTGACCAATCAGAGCAATTTGACATACAGACCATCCCCCAGCAGTTACTTGTACCAAGAACATGGTAGAAATTAAGAGTCTGATAGGCACATGGATTAAGACTTGAAAAAGGAGACCTTAATGTTTGAAATGAAGTTGAAGAAGTAACTCTTTATCCACTCACCCATCCTTAAGACTGTGATTGGTAATCACATAACTATAGTCAGTTGTGTATCAGCTTATAATCGAAGCCTTCCACAATGAATGATATATCCACCACATTACAGTTTTTAGGGTCTCCCTTATTACTGCTAATACGTGATGGCTTGAAGAGACTTTTGAACCTGCTTTAATGAGCAATATGCTATTCCTTATTTGGTAATGTATATGTTAAATTTAAAGACCAAACACCAGCAATCTTAGGGTTAAAAAAAATAATAACTGGAAAATACTCAATGTTCTAGAATATAGTAAAAGATATCATGTCTGACTGCTTTCAATTAACACAAAATTATTTACTAAATAAAGAAAAACTCTGTCACCTACCTGGATACTTGATATAGTTTATGTGACAAAAAGCTCAATTCTTTTCAAGAGTTTAAGTGATAGTATGTAGGGTTACCTCATGCCTATGCTAAACTAAAGTCACAGAAGGTGTCCGCTTGCCTGGGCCTGGGGACTAAGGCCAGGGTACTCGAGCTATGCTGGCACAGGCATTCTTTCCTTACAGTGACATCAGAGACGTCTGGAGACCCTTTGCCCCCACTGACATACCTCTGTACATTGACTTTATCCCAGAACTGAACAGAACTTTTGCAATAGCTTCTTAGCCGCTATTGTTAAAATAAATGAAGGTGCCTGTGCTTAAATCTGGAAAACATTTTTAACTTTATAAAATAATTTAACACAAGTAACAAAGACTTCAGTTTTTTAAATCCAAACAACATGTTTTCAGGGAAATGTGTTTTGAAAACCAATAAACAAACAAACAAAAACCCTTTTCCATCTAAGATTATAAAACATCAGTCCACTTGGTTCCATAAGTATATTTCCTGCATGTCCCCCCTCTCTTTTGTCCCTCCCTCCTTCCTTTCTTCCTGTCTTCCCATCTTTTCTGCCCCTTTTCTCACATCTTCCTTTCTTCCTTCATTTTCTCTAGACAAAGCAGTTTAAATTGAAAACTAAATGATTCTCTAGAATTAGACTGTCTTAAAACGTTTGTGAAATATTTGCTTTAGAAACCGAAGGACAGGCCTGTGAGATGTTGTCTGCTACCAAGCCTAAAAATCTGTGTCCAGTCCTCAGGCTTCCACATGGTGGAAAAGAGAACTCATTCCCCAAAGTTGTCCTCTGACCTCCACCTGTACATCATGGTGCATGTGTACCCCCAACACTCGTATGCACACACAAATAAATACATCTTAATAGAAAGAAACTGAAGAGGAAAAATGCTACAGCAGCAAACATTTAATAACACAACAAATATACACACACTGTGCAGGAAATCTCTGACGATAGATTGTGTGAAAAGATTCATTTTGCAGCACTTCTCTTCATCCTCTGGATTTTACAATCTTTGTATCCACCCACTTTATGATTCCTGAGTTTTAGAGGGGATGTGGGGAATTATAGATTTCCCACTTAAGGCCAAGAAATCCACAGCTATTTATTTACCACTTTTACCAATGAATTGTAAGCCTGTATTATCCACTGCAAAAAGTTTTTTTTTTCCTGAAAGTTGATGTCAGCAGTAATCTATGGGTATACATGTAAATATTTAGAAGATAACTTGACCCCATATCTGTAATGGTATTTGCTCCACCCATGACTTTGGGTTATCCAAAGAAGGCGGTACTTCCTGCTGTTGTATGTGACCTCTTATAAGGAGTTGGAGAAGGGTCACATGCCCCTTCTCCCTGCTCCTGCCTGTGAGGTGGATTCACTCCCAGTCAGATCAGGAGAATACTTTAGCTGTCTACTCCATTCTGTATTCATGAGTGCATTTCCTCAACTTATATCTTAATAAATTCTGTCACCCATTTAATAGACTCATGTGGATTGATCATAATAAGTGGCGCTCATTTAGCAAAATAAAGGTAATAGCATCTCTCCTAGGGCTTTTCACCTTCCCAGCTACAGTGTCTAGGCAAGGTTCATAATACCAGGCATGAGTCTGTTTCTCTGGAACAGATCTCCAAGCTGATTATAAGGCACATGGTTATCCCCACAATGGCTATGCCACTATTGTACTGTAGCTCAACGGTACTCGCTTCGAACTTCCTGACTTCATACCTCTGAGCTGGTGTGATGGCTGTTCTTAGTTGTCAACTGTACACTCAGACAATTACGTGGCATATACAGCAACAAAGTTAGATTAGCTGAAGTTACCTCTGCCCTATACAGAGACATATTGATGAGCAAAATATGGAGTGGAAAGATGGTAAAAGAATGAGATGTCAGGACCTCCCTTTCTTAGAAAAGTTAGCTCATGCAGAGCCACTGTGGTGTCATATGACCAAGGCACAACAGAATGCCGGGATTAGACATATAGACAAATTCTATAAAGATATGAACATTGTATTACACCAGAATTTGAATAATAACTGCAGCAGCTTTAGCTTGAGGATTTTTCCTGGGCACTCTGACCATTAAGAGTTATTAATACACTGCTTGTGACATGGTAATATGCCCGGGCTGGCTTGAAGATTATGTTTTGGTCTAGCATCCTTGAAGAAACCAGAGCTACTAGTCTGAGAACAAGCTGTCATATGCCTCTAGAGTCTTAAAAATTGGGTTTTGGGTTAATGAGTAAGAATGATAACTCCATGTATTAATGGAGGTTAGAATCTTGTTCATAATGGGGACAGTAAGAAATAAAGGTTGCACTTACCAAATGGGGGTTATCATACGTAAGCATGGCAATGTCTCATGGAAAAGGGCATGATAGCCTGAAACTCAGGCCTTTGAGGGAAGGTGAGGCTGAGTTACCTGGGAGCCACCACTAGAAGCTGAAGAAAATGAACTAACAGTGAGGGGAAACAAAGGAACAAATGGCTGATAGTGGAGTGAGGGGGAGTGACTGCCTGGCTGAGCCTGAGTACCACAATAGCACTGGAGTCTGTCTAGAGAGCCCTCCACATCTTCTATTGTGTTCAGCACAGAAATTTGTCCCTGTAACCTCTTTATAAGTGTCCCTCAAGAAAAAAAAAAAGGGGAAAGGGAGCTTTGAATTCTTTGGAAAACACTTCCCAAGCATAAAGAGAAATTAATCTATATGGAACGGTGGGTGGACTGTGATAAGCAAAGCTGTACTCCCAGATTCATTTTCAAGAAAGGACGCACTCACTGCCCAGGAGTAAGGAATGACATCAACAGCCTCCAACCACCAGCCTTTAAAGTTTTCAATGAAGGCACCCTGCATAGGTGCCTCCTCCTGGAATGTTCCTCCCCCAAAGGAGGCATTATTAAAATGAAAATGTTTTTAATTTAAATGAAATTACATCACTCCTGTTTCCTCCACAAACCCCTCCCATGATCCTCATTCCCAATTTGATAGACTCTATCACTTTATTGTTACACACATACATGTTTATGAACACACGCACATACACAGGCAGACAGACACACACACTGCTGAGTCTATTTTGTTGGTCTTGTGTGTGTGTATGGTTTCAAGGCTGACCACTCTGCATTGGACAACCAATAAGGGGGCTCCTCCCTAGGAGAGGCTAATTTTCCTTCTCCGAGCAGTCTTCAGTTGCCTGTAGTCCTTTGTTACCTCCTTCCATGTTAACATGTCCATTGATATTTCCATTGTTCTGGTCTTGTTTACGTAGCCACTTCTAGACGACTGTTTCACAGCAGACTTGCTGGTACTCTGGCTCTTACAATCTTTCCACTCCATCTTCTGCCATGTTCTCTAGCCACTGATACAGGAGCTGTGATGTAAATGTATCTCTTGGGACTGGGCTCCCCAAGACTGTTGATCCCTGCATTGTGTCCAGCTGTGGTTTTCAGTAATGCTCTCTACTTGTAAAGAGGGGCTTCTTTGATGTGAGGTGGCAGATACACTTACCTGTGGGTATGAGGATAAGACTTAGAATGTAGTGAGGAATTATGCTGGGCTAGCAAGGTGGAGGTAATAGATTCTCTACTAAGGTCCACAATCTCACTAGTCCCAGGAAGCTGGCTAGGTTTCCAGTACTAGGCATGGTTTCCTTCCTGCTGAGTAGGTCTATGTCCATGAGAGTGCCACTTACTATATCTTTATGCATCTTGCCATGCTGGTAATTGCCTTGGTTCATATGTTGCAGCTGGGTAACTGCTTAATTGCTTCTTTCCCTTGGCTGTTTGCTGGAACCATAGAAGCTAGACTGCAGGAAAGAGGCTGTCAGGTCAGGTCCAGCTCTGACCATCCAAGCCTGTGTCCTACATGTCTGGTGTCATCAGCAATAGGCACCTACCCTTGACTCCGGAGAGGCATCCAGGGCTACATCTATTATCTATATTGTTTGGGAAGCCACGTGGACTACTCTGACCATTTGAAAGGTTTCTCGTGCTTGGTACCGGGGTTTTTGTTAGTCTATGATTCTTCTGAGGAGCACTGTCAACACAATGGCTCTACTTCCTTCAGGACAGAGCAGGCCTCATGCACGGGATAACTTGCCAACACAAAACAGGCTCCATGTTGATTTGTTTTGTTGGCTTTTTGTTTAGGTTTTTTTAATAAAATTTTATTTTATTCATTGTACATAGCAACCACAGACACCCCTCTCATCCCTCCTCCCACTCCCCTCCAGCTTCCTCCCCCAACCTGCCTCCCATCCCCTCCTCCAAAAGGGTAAGCCTTCCCATGGGGGGTCAGCAAAGCCTGGTACATTCAGTTGAGGCAGCACCAAGCCCCTCCCTCTGCATCAGAGTGAGCAGGGTGTCTGACCATAGATAATGGGCTCCAGAAAGCCAGCTCATGTACCAGGGATAGATCCTGATCCCACTGCCAGGGGCCCCTCAAACAGACCAAGCTATACAACTGTGCACCGTATGCAGAGGGTCTAGTCTTGTCCCACGTAGTTTCCACAGCTGTCAGTCTAAAGTTCTTATTGGTTTTATTTTTCTTTCTTCCTTTTTCTTTTTTTTTTTTTTTTGGTTTTGGAAAGAGAAGATGGGGGAGAGGATTGATTATGAATGAGAGTTGGGTGGGTAGGGAGGATCTGGGGGGAGTTGGAGGAGAACATATGATGAAAATATACCGTGTGCCTGTCCAACCACCCACAAGTTGCAGAGTTCTCCAGGGTTGCAGCTTCCTCTAGATGCCAACTGTATCAGGATGAGCTTCTTGATGAAACAGCTGCTTTTGAGTCATCTCCGCTTGTATAGGTAACCCCTCACCCATTCTCCTGTTAGTAACCCCAATAAAGTCACTTGCCCACCAAGACAGCTTTGGTCTACTATGATGCCTATGTGCTTATCTTCATGCCACATGTAGTTCAAAGCCTATTCTCTTTTTTCTTTTTCCTTTTTTTTTTTTTTTCGAGACAGGGTTTCTCTGTGTAGCTTTGCGCCTTTCCTGGGACTCACTTGGTAGCCCAGGCTGGCCTCGAACTCACAGAGATCCGCCTGGCTCTGCCTCCCAAGTGCTGGGATTAAAGGCGTGCGCCACCACCGCCCGGCTGCGCCACCACCACCCGGCTCAAAGCCTATTCTCAAATAGGCTACATACACAAATATATCTCCAGCTCTTTGCACACAAGGTTTCCCTTTCTGAAGCTATTCTTCATTATCAGCATGATTCACCCAACTTTCGTTCAGGTCTCTGGTCAATGTTATTTATCACAGGGCTTTTCCTATTTAACTAGTACAGCTCTCCACTATCAGTTTGTCTTTTATTTCATTTTAGTGCTCAGAATTCAGCATCCTATACTGACCACCTACACAAAACTTTGGAACATAGCAGGCACTCCAACGTTTTTGTAGAATGGATGAATCTCAGTTTCCCTCCACTGCCCTGATTCTCTTCCTCCTTTTTGGATTCCTCTTTCATCTTTCTAAAATGTCCTACAGATTTTCCTAAGAACCTTCATCTCAAGGATATATAGACAGTAAAACTTTGAGACCTTGAATGTCCAACCCAACTGACTGCATGACTGCACACAAAATCCAAATAAAACTGTACACTTGAGTTCTGAAGCCATTACTGGAGTCTTTTAGATTGTGTTGAGAAGTCTGCTTAATGTTAACCTTGTTCTACGTGTGACCTGCTGCTTGTTTGGGAGAAAATTAACTATGTTCTCTATCCATGGCTGAAATTCTTTGTCTTAACTACTACTACTACTACTACTACTACTACTACTACTACTACTTCTTCTTCTTCTCCTCCTCCTCCTCCTCTTTCTTCCCTCCTTTCTTCCTTTTAAGGACTGTGTAGTGTTTAAGGAATTCAAAAATTGCCCCTTACAATCTCCATTCTCCAAAACACCATTATTCTGACGAACCTCATGTATTAATCTCAAGTCTTTTTTTTTTTCCCTTCTGAGAGATCTCTTGAAGTAGGGAAAAAAAAAAAAAACCCGACCTCATACCAGCTTTAGAAATAACTTTTAGATCGAATGTGTTGTCTCACACTTACAATCCCAATAGTGATGAGGCTGGTGTAGGAAGACTGCTGAGTGTTCACGACCATATAGTGACCAGTGAGTTCCAGGCCAGCCTGGGCTACAGAGTGAGACCCTGTCTCATAAACAAATAAAACAGCTTTAGCAAAGAAGGTCAAAACTGTCTTGTTGACTGGCAGGTTAGTTAATTAACTCTAGTAATAGTGATAGGATTACTAAGATGCCTACTGATAGACATGAATCTGTCAACTGAGGGTATAAACATTACAGAAACTGTGAATCAAATTTCTCCATGACACATTATTCCACCATAAATATGTAATGAGTACATAGAACCTACAACAACCAATATGTAAAATAAAATTGTTTTATACATAGCCTCAAAAGCATATGCAAATGTTATGGTTAAAAACAATTTGGAGGATAAAATCAGTAGATAAAGATGCTTGGAAGGGAAATATAATGACCTGATTTTGATCCCCAGAATCCACATAAAAGTGGAAGAGAACATACTCCACATCCATGTGGACATGCTGCTGCACACATCCTCACCCTTACAAATCATACACACACCCCCAATAATTTTTTTTTTAATTAAAAAGTTTGAAGAGGGCTTTGACTTCTCTCAACAATCCCTCAGATCAGAGGAAACTCGGCATCACCAGAACCTGGATATCCGCACAGATTAACAGAGTATACAGACTTTCCTGTCACCTGATGCTGCTTACTTCTTGTGAATTTGCCACTGTTGTGTCTCCCACCTTCCCCTTTACACTGAAGTGTGTGGCTAATCAAAGCACTGCCACTCACACTTCAGTTCCTGGGTTTGCTTGAGTCAGGAATGTACAGGTGGTCCATGATCTCAATCACAACATTTAACAAGGCTAACATTAAGCACTTAGAAATTAGTTTTCTATTTTGATATTTTATCTTCCAACTCTTGTATTGATTTCAGTAATTCCTCAATTTCTAGGATCTCTTTTTTATTACATACTATCAAGTTGTATTTTTTAATAAATACATTCTTCCTGAAAATACTCAACTGTCTTTTTCCTTTGTGTTCCATGCTTTTCCTTTCATTTTTCATGTGTTGGACTACATCCACTGTCTGGTGACAAATAATTCTTATGAATGGGCAATGATTTTTTTTTAAGCTGGTGGTCTTTAATTAAAGTTCATTAAATGCCGGGTGGCGGTGGCACACGCCTTTAATACCAGCACTTGGGAGGCAGAGGCAGGCAGATCTCGTGAGTTGGAGGCCACCCTGGTCTACAAAGCGAGATCCAGGATAGGCACCAAAACTACACAGAGAAACCCTGTCTCGAAAATCAAAAAGATAAAACAAATTTAAAAAAATAAAGTTCATTAAATAATTAGCAATACTTTTCATTGGAACCATTTACCATTAGTATTTGGAGACCAAACATTGCTATATCATCCTTCCATAACATGGAAGACATCAGTTTTCCTAATGTACCTACTGTACTTGTGACATTTGGGGAGGTTCCGAGGAAGCCAGCTGCTAGTCACTGCAATAGATAAGGCACTGTACAGAGAGAACCTCAGAGATGAGGTGGCATAAAGATGGAACTGAGAGGCAGCACGGAACCTAGGATTCTGCATTGAAAATGAAACTCTTTTTTAATCAAATAAAATATGATTATTAAAGAAAGATCTGGGACAAAGACCAAATTAACATGGCCTCAAAGAAAAGACCAAGCAAAGTCCTTTTATTACTTCTTAAGGCTTCCAAATGGCTTGAGAAGGCCCTGTCACTAAGCCTAGATGTGTGGGAAGAGTAATTGAGAGGCTTCCCAAGCTGAAGCCTTCCAGGTCTGTACAGCCAGGCCTGGGTACTCAGCAGCTCTGATGTCCCTTTCTCTAATCCTTCCCTGCTGAAGCCTTCCGGACTTACTCCCCCAATAACTTCACCTTTAGGGGAGCCCTAATTCCTTTACTACATTTGTTTAAAAATCATGCTAACACTTTAAGTGATGTCTGCTTTTCTGACCAAATCCCACCAAAAATAGCTGGCTTCTCTAGAAGAACCTGAGGGTAGGATTGGATTTGCAACTTTATTAGACTGCATGATCCTGGGTGGTAACACTGAAAAGAAGGAAGAGAAACTAGCAAGGAGGGAAACCAAATGCAAACTGACTAACACTGGATAGCATCTGCTGTTGTGGCATGGAGTCCATGAAGAGACAGTGTCAGTCTCTTGGCCTAACCAGTCATGTCAGGATGAGCAGGCTGAGTGGCTGGAAACAGTCCTCTGAAGGAAGAGGAGTGTGCCAAACACATCTAGGCCATTAATCTAGTTAATTTCATTAATATTGCAGATTACATCCCAAAGCCCTTTTGGCAGCCACAGGGAATCCCGCAAGACTACTGGTATTGTCAGTGTGTAAGTTGGGAACTGAGACAAAGTCATCTGTCAAGAGCTTAAGAAGCAATGGGGCTTAAACCCTTCCTGGATGCTTGAGATGCATCTGATCCAAAGATGGGCTGTCTACTGGCACAGCAAAGCTGTGAAATAGTTCAATGCCAGTGCCGTGAGGCACTCCTTGCACACATGTCAGGTGGGTGGTAGGTGGCTGTCATGTCACCTGACCTACACAGGAGTACAGGGGCAGGATAAAGGCAACCTTGCACCCTCCAGCAGGTTAGCATGGCCATGCACATTTATATGTCAACAGCCAAACCACAAAAATACAAATACAGCCATCTTGGAAATGTTTATGGCTCAGATTCAGAGTGAGAGGTTCTTGAAAGCAACAAAGGAAGGGCTGAAGGACCATCTTAGAGGGAGCAGCAGGTTACGGCCATTTTTAGTTTATCATACCCGAGAGAAACAGGGCAAGGAGAGGCAGCTCACTCTTCTTACAGGTTTCCTCTGCTCTAGGGCTGTGCAATGCTCTCATCTGAAGTATGTGGGCTATGGCGGCTGTGAGATGGCAAAGAAGTGCTAAGATTATTCTCTCCTCTTTTTCCTTCAACATTTTCACTGTTCTGATGGTTTGTAGAACTGCGTGAATGGCAAGAGACTTGGCTCAGGGAAGTCTAACTTTAGCATACACCTCCACCCTGCCGCACCCCAATCCAGACTTTGCCCTACTTAAATCAATTCAAGCTTACCTTTATTTCTAGAGACATGTTTCAGACATGAAGAAATTTATATTTTAATCCCATATTGCTCACTCTTGAAAAATAAATTCCATCTCCTATGGCGTCCCTAGCACATCAAAACAGACCTGATTCTGCTGGGCATATGTACTCTTAGCCCTGGGTCACCTGACTTGCCAAAACAGGTCATGTGTGCATCCCTCTGGCAGGACTATGTGATGGCCCAGTTCTCTTCCAGAGCAGAGGCCAGGCAGAGGGAGGAAGTGTGGACCCAGAGACAGCACAACACACTACCTCTGCCAATTCTGCCACTAACCTCAAGCAAATTATGTTTCACTTTTTTTGTTTTGCCAAGATTCTGACTTAGTTTAAAAATCCAAAGGTGAGGGCAAGTATTAAGTGAAAAGATAAGACAATCTCTAACCATGTATAATGTCAATTACATACATGTAACACATTAAAATGTAGTGCAACTGAGATATGCCCAAACTGAGCAAATAGCTTCTGAGCTGTCTTTCAATCAGAACCATCTCTTCAAAATTGCCAAAATTCAAATTTTCCTTTAAAAAAATATGGTAAAAGGAACAAAACTGGAACCCCCCCACCTGCCCCCGAGTCCTCTACCAGGCACTGAGCACGATGACTTCCCCAGAGTAAACAGGCTAACCGCAAGCTTGTGAACATCAGCAGAGCAACATGACAAGCGGAGTGTGCAGAACTAATGGATGAGTTTGGGTTTTGTCTTCTCTCCAGAGCCTTTGGCATTCTTTATCAGGCGGTACATAAAAGAGTAGAAGAATAAAAGATTGTCATATTGTCCTTTGTACTTCTCTTTCAGCATGTCACTGTGGTAGTCTACCAGGAAATAATAAATGGCTTCAATTGTGGAAAGGAAAGTATCTGGCTTCCCTTTCTGATGGCGCCAAAAGCAAGTTTTTCTTGTTTTCAGTTCAACTTGTAATAGCTCTGCCAAACAAACAGAAAAGAGAACATGTAAATACTTCTCAATCGCATTATTACTGAGAACAATAATAATAACTGGTACAATAATATGTGTTGATACACAATGATGATGTAATTACTTCGAGGATTGTTTTTAAAGTGCAGATAAGCTCCTTCTATTCCAATTCTAAACAAGGTATTATTTTAAATGTACAGAGGTACACAGAGAGACAATATGTGCATCCCCACTCTCCCTGCTTCTCAGACCTTGCAAACACATTACAAAGTCAACAAGCAGGAGTCTTCTATCTCAGGGTGTCTATCCTGCTAGCTTCTATCTAAAGTTTCTTTTTAAGTTTTAACTTGTTCACAGAACCTCATTATCCATTTGCAAAAAGGATTTATCTGAAAAAAAAAAAGGATTTATCTGTCATTTTGTTTTTGTTTTGTTTGTTTGTTTTCAAGACAGTGTTTCTCTGTGTAGCTTTGGAGCCTGTCCTAGAACTCACTGTGTAGACCAGGCTGGCCTTGAACTCACAGAGATTTCCCTGCCTCTGCCTCCCAAGTGCAGGGATTAAAGGCGTGCGCCACCACCGCCCGGCAACAATAGTTGTCATTTTTATTCACTCTTTTTTCCCTTTAAATTTTGTTATAGCTCTAACTAGGAAGGAGGGAGGAAGATAAGGTAAGAGTAAGGAGGTCTGAACAAGTTATAAGGAACCATACTATTGTAATACATATAAGTAGGTGCATAAACATACATACATAGTACAAATGAAATTTTCTCATCTGGGCTAACAATGTTCCCTCCAAGAGCCAAAGATCTAATTAAAATCCCAACGCCAGGCATGAGAAGCCCTCTTTTGAGTTGTTGCTGGTCAATGTTGTCTAAGAGCCTCCCAAATATTACAGGTTATTATTTCTGCCCTTAGTTGCTCCCCAGAGGTGGAAGGTAAACATCCCTACTGCTGAAGACACTACGTACTTTAGACATAGGGTCCAGAGGTCCTTGAACGAGCCCAACAGCCTCTTCCCTGAGGACTAGCTTTCATGGTACCACAAGGCACCATGTAAGTTTCCAAAAGAGGGAAGCAACCAACAGTCCTACCCAGCTCTGATGCCTATGAACCACAACAACAACCAGCACAGCATGATAATCCTAAGGGTACAGTGGTGCACCCATGTCCTGGTGGTAACCAACATAGACTTAACTAAAGCCACTAAAGAGAAAAATCATGCCGGATACTAAAACCTAGCCATCTATCCACCCAGGGCTAGTGAAGTCATGGATCTTGGAGTAGAATCTCTTTACTAAACCAGTATAAACTCTTAACTATTTTCAACATGCCTTCATAATAAAAGTACTTAAGAAAGTAAGAACTTTTATCACACCACAATATAATAAAAGCCATATATGACAATAGCCAAAATTATACTAAACAAAGGAAAACAGACCATTTCCTAAAAAATCTTGAATAGAGAGTGCACCCATTCTCCTGATTTAAAACACCCCATGGGCTCCACTAGAGAACTTTTGAGTCTGATAAACATGTTCAGCAAAGTCAAAGGATACAGAATCCAGTAGCTTTTATATATACCAATAATAGATTTGCAGAGAAAGAAATCAGGAAAAATATTCCACTATAATTGCTTCAAAAACAAAACAAAGCAAAACTAACCCAATTATCTAGAAATAAGCTAACCAAGGAAGTGAAAGATCTCTACAAGGTGGGAGCTAGGGGAAAAGGAACTCTTATTCATTGCTGGTGGGAATGTAAACTGTGGAGCTACTACAGAAATTGCAGCAGAAGTTTCTCAAAACACTAATAATGAAACTAACACACAATCTCACTATACCACTCCTGGGAATAAACTCAATGAACTTCTTATCACACCACAGAGATTCTCTTTCATGCACATTCATCACTGCTTTTTACTCCATAGTAAGGAAATTAATCCTTCATGTCCATCAATAGATCAAAGCATAAGGAAAATGTAGTAAGTAAAACATGAAATCTTATTTGGACATAAGGAAAAAGTAAAATTTTGAAAACTGCAGGAGGAAAATCCCTTAAGAATACTTATCAACTTTGTCATCTAGTTGGAAAAAATTAATTAAGAGAGACATATTTTATGTAAATAACTGTTAAGTAAAATGATATGAAACATCTTCAGCAACAGCAGAATGCTTTAGACAGCAGAGAAATAAGCAAGCTAAAACGTGAACCTAGAAAGAAAATAATGTTTCACAAAGACGAGCGATTACACAGAAAAACACACACTAGTCTGCCAACAGGACCCTTGAAGGAATTCTTGAAAGATATGTTTCAGCAACGGAGGCAGGGAAAAAAGAATGCTGAGCAACAAAGTGGTCACAGTTACACAATTCCAAATACACACTAGTGTAAAACAGTAATCAGTAGAGATTCTAGTTGTGGACTGGCAATAAAGGACAGACAGAAATAATGAACACAAACAGTAGCAATGTGAGCCAGGTTGAGATTGAATGAAGTGTAGATGTAGGAAGTCCTTAAAGCATTTGAAAGGAGAGGTTGATTTTGAACTTTTAAAAAATGAGTCTTTTTAACTAATTTATTTATTGTGTGTGTGTGTGTGTGTGTGTGTGTGTGTGTGTGTGTGTGTGGTGCGCACGCGTGCACACGCATGAATTGTATGCTGTGTGTGTGGTGGCACTCAGAAAACTACCTACAGCAGTCAGTTCTTTCTTTATACCATATTGGTCCTGGGTACTGAACTCAGGTCCAAGCCACCTTGCCCACCTAGCTTTGAACTTTTTAAAGTGCCATATGCACAGTTCTTTGAAAGAATTCAGATAGGATTACTTTAAATCAGAATAAATTAAAAAATGAAAACATTTTAAAACTTACTCAGAGAAAAAGAAAAAAACAAACAAAAACTCATGTGTGTGGTGCACATTATGTAATTTCAGCGCTCTGGAGGCCATTGTGGGCTGCACAGTGAGCACCCGGCCAGCCACAGCTGCAGACTGAAACTCTTCTTTCCTGCTGGCGAGCATGCACAGTGCTGAAAGGCACTGCTTAGGCTGCTCCCTCACTTTAGACCCTGTGTGCTATAACAGCAAGCTGCCAAGCAAGGCATACCTATTGCTGCGACAGTGGCACGGCTGTTTGGAGACTAACCAAGCCCTCTGTGACTGAATTTGAGGCGCACTCCATAGGAGAGAACACACACTTGATACTCTACACTTGGTCAAAAGCTTACGGCCGGGAAAGGCATGATCAAAGGGAAGACCACTCTACTGTGCTTTCCCTAAATGTTGTCAAACAGCTTTCTAAATACTTCTGTTCAGTCTTATAGACCAGTGCTTCTCTCAGTCTGGGGAAGCTCCTGTTCACAGAGGGTGACAGTCAATGCAGAGACAAGTATCTGGTCTAAGTACTGAGAGTAAATGACTGATGACCTCTCAAACATAAGTGGGCTCTATGTCATCCATGTCTTTTCTCAGGGTGGTAATGTACAGTGTAACACTGTGCTGAGATGCTGAGCAGGGAGGAACAGCTGCCAGTCAGCGCGAGACCAGGAGAACAAGCAGCTAGGCCACCGCAGCCAGGGGATTAACGGCATTAAATGAGTTCAGTGTATGACAGGTTCGGCATTGCATCAAGCTAATTAGGCTGATAAATGACCGTATGCACAGACCCTGAAATGACAAGTGTTTAAACACAAACCAAAGTCCATTTCAAAAACTGTATCAATGTTCTCAAACGAAGAGAAAGAGTTGCCTAGGTTTGGAAGACACCATGGTACACTGATAATTTAATAATCTGGAGTCCATCTACCCTCTGATGAATCTTCCAGCACGCTATGCAACTCTGCATTTTGGCTTTTGGTGGACTGAACAAAGTTACACCAAGGACTCGGACCTTTCAGTGTTTTACTCTGATACTAGTGAAATGTCCAGAGCTGTTGTCTCGGTAAACATTGGCAAAGCAATAGCTTCACTATTAAGGTAACTTTTAAGTCTTTTTGCTTTATTTTATGTGTATGACTCTCTGCCTGTACATATATATGAGTGTGTACCATGGGCATGCCTCAGAAGAGGGTGTTGGATCCCCTGGAACTGGAGTTATGGTGGTCATGAGCCATGTGTGTGCTGGGAACTGACTCCATGGCTTATCCACTGAGCCATGTGTCCAGCCTGTTACAGTGACTTTTAATTTCAGCATTCAGAACAGCACAATGGAGGTGAACTCCTCATACACACATCTGAGAGTTGAAGTGTGGTTTGTTCAGCTTAGCCAAATGAAAAAGTGTTTTAAGATCTAAAGGCCGTGACTTTTTACAAACATGGATCATTTCTTATAGAGGAAATTTGGTTTATCCAGAAGTCTATCTTTCTCAAACATGGAGGCTATAGATAGGCCCTGCCTCCATTATTCCTGAGGAGTCAGAGGAGGCAGGGGCTGAATTAGGACATATAGAGAGTAGCTTTTAGAGATCCATTTCATGGTTATGAAATAGCACAGAAGTGAGATGCATGCTTTCTATGGGAGTCGGAGGGAGTAACCAATCTTTTGTACAAATCTCATTTTAGGCAAACCTAAGCAAACTGACTTTGAATAGCACCAGAATAATTCCATTTATAGGTTTTTCAGGGACTTTTACTTGTGTTCTTTCATTTGAACCTAGAAATGACCATAAAAGGTAATAAAAAGAAAAAAATCCCAGACAGATCTTCAGACTGAGGAGTAACTTGCTACCGTAACAGGATCAAGGGGCCGGGGCAGGCAGTGACCTCCCACTCCTTCAAAGCACAGGGCAGCATGGATTCATCTACTAAATAACAATAAGTTCTTCAAAGTCTTGTCACCCACAGGTACAAACTAATTATCTAACAAATTAATTAAGCCAGTGAAATGTACTTTGTACTTCCTTAGTTTGGAAATGATTAAGATTGTAGTACGCCCTTTCTTGAGGGACCTTTTGGCAACCACACAATACCAAAGGAGTAACTTTCTTGCCTTCTAATCACAAAGCTGTTTAATGACTGGAAAATCCTGAAGCTTTTAGAGAAACCACTGAGAATGTCTGAAGCACTGGAAAAGGTATAGAGAAACAAGAGAAGTGGTGTGAGCCCCTGGACTTCAGATTGCTAGCTGTGTTACTGGGCAAGGAAAGTAACTTTTAATCTGTAAATAGGAGCTCGGCATTTCACTCAATCGAAAAAGGCAAGCAGGGCCAGGAGATGGCTCAGTGAGTAACACGCTTGCTGCACAACAGCACAAGGACCTGAGCAGATCCCAGAACCTGGTAAAGGCAGATGCAGCAGCACACAGCTACAATCCCAACCCCTCGGGTGAGATGGAAGTAGAGATGGGAGGACATTCAGAAGCTTTGAGTCAGTTGGTCGGGTGCAGTGAATGAGAGGCTCTGTTTGAAACATGGTGGAAGGCAAGGGATAACACCAGACATTATCCTCTGACCACCACATACACTCAGTGGCATGCATGTGCTTACATACATGTAAACACATATACATACATATATGCACATGCTCTATCTATCTATCTATCTAGATAGATAGATAGATAGATAGATAGATAGAGACTTACACACATGGGAATTTTTTCCATAAAGGCATAGAGATATAAGTAAAAAAGAAGAAATTCTTGTAATATTAAACTGAGTTAGACTACCACTGTGAACGCACAATATATGCACCTACTTGTTTCCTTGGCTCTGTTCACGGAAGAAACGGCATGTGGTAATCAACTTACAAAACTCAGCTTCTAATATCAGATCCTAGTAAAGTGAACCACAGGTCTTTAAGAAAATGATGACTCCAAGTTTGGGTCAGGAGGAAAGTCAAAGTAGGTTTGAGATATTCTGCTGCACCTACTGAGGCCAGTAATAAAAAGGCCACTTAACACAGGAAAAAGTAACATGACTAAATTTTCTCCATTTCTCACTTCTCAATTTAATGACTGATCCATGAATACTAAACACTGCTGAGAAAGTCTATAGCCTGAGTGCATTACTCCAGTATACTAAAGGAAAATTGTTGTTGGTGGTTGTTTTTTGGCTCTTTTACTCTTTAGGGGACCTGCTACCCAGCTCTCAAATACATCGCACATGAAGGCTTATTCTTAATTATGAATGCCCAGCCTTAGCTTGTTTTGTTTCTAGCCAGCTTTCTCTTTAAATTTTAAATTACCCCATCTACTAACTTTTGCCTCTAGGCTTTTCCAGTTCTCTTACTTCTATAAATCTTACTCTTACTCTGTGGCTTGCTGTGTAGCTGGGTGGCTGGCCCCTGGAGTCCTTCTCCTTCTCTGGCTGCTGCTTTTTTTTTCATTCCTCCATCTCTTTTCTTTTCTATATATTCTCTCTGCTGGCCAGCCCCACCTATTTTTTCTCCTGCCTTGCTATTGGTCATTCAGGTCTTTATTAGACCATCAGGTGTTTTAGACAGGCACAGTAACACAGTTTACTAGAGTTAAATAAATACAATATAAACAAAAGTAACACATCTTAAAATAATACTCTACTACAGAAAATAAACCTGGCAATCATCAAGATAATCAATTATAAATAAGGAAACTTGTTTTATATGCCAACTTCAATTCAATGTGCACGAATTGTTCACCCAAACAACTGAAGAAATAATAGAGAAAGGATATACTATCAATAATAACAACAAACAACAGATACAAACTGGACCAGCTGTAGACAAGCCTGGATTTATTCTTCTTTAAAGTACCCTAACTATGGGTCTGGGGAAACAGAACAGTGGTTAACAGTACTTCCTGTTCATGTGCAGGACCCAAGCTTGGTTCCCAGCACCCACATTAGGAAGCTCACAACTGCCTACAATTCCAGTTCCAGCAGATCTGATGCCCTCTTCTGACCTCCATAGGCTTCTATGTGTACATGCACACAAATACACACATACGTACACATAAAATTTAAATAATCTAAAAAGTATGTTAACCAAAATATCTAGACCGAGTCTAATCATGAGACATTAAACAACCAATCTGACCACTTTACCAAAATCTAAATCAAGAAAACTTACATTAGGAAACTGTCCTAGATTAAGAAATCAAAGCTATGCAAGCATCGGAAATCTAAATGCTGAAACGTTTAAATGCTGTGTCAGGGAAAGTGCTACAAGAGCCATTATTGTATTCATCAGAGAGATGTAAGGATAGATTGTACGCTAGATATTGTGGAAGTTCTGCTAATTTTCTCAGGAGTGGTGACGGCATTGTATTTATTACGTAGGAGTGTCCTTATTATTAAAAAGAGCTATACTACTTAGAGTGCAGTTTTGCAAAGCCTACTACTTACTTTAAAACAGTTCCATCAACAATGTACATAGATGCATAAATACACATATAATACAGAAAGGAAGAAGAAAAATGGAGCAAATGTGAATGTTGAATGTAACTTTTCTTTTGAGGGAGCTACAAATTTGAAGTTTTTCTAAATAAAAGCTGTCAGGGGAGGAAAGTCCCAGACACACGTCCTTACCCCGAAGGCGCTCATCAGAGGCTATTTGGTTTGTCTGGCTCCAGGTGCTGTCAATAAAGACGACTCTTTTCAATGCTGGGCCTTTGCACAAGCTCTCATTCAAATCACAGCCTTCCTCTACCTTAGCTCTCTTGAGTTTAAAAGGCGGCATATCAAGGTCATTAGTTTTGCTTCGACCTTTACTTTCAATCCTTTTTTGCAGATGAAAAGAGACATCTTTTATTGAGATGGACTGAGGCCCAGGAAAAACAAGTACAACCTAAAATAAAGAAACTCAAGTTAGCTCCATGCTACTGTGATCTTCAACATAAATTCTGACTTAAAACTCTAAGAAAGACAGATGCTGAATGTCTAAAAAATAAGCATTACATTGATTCTGTTATTCGTTTTCTTCCATATATGGTAAAGTTTTAGCTTATTCCTAATAGCAAATAATCATACTACCTGGAAATGTTAATTCAAAATAAGTTACTCACTGATTGACAAAGCCATATTAACAGTACCTTGAATTAAATTTCTGTGGTGTGGTGCTATACTCCTATAATCCCAGCACTGGAGATGCAGGGACATGAAATCAGGGCCAGCCTGGGCTTCCTAAGAGTTACAGGCTAGCCAAAGAGACAAAAAGGCAAAATACATGATACTTTTAAAAAACAACCACTAGAAACTGTTCAATGACTAAATACTATTTTCACTTGTATAATAAGGAAAGATAAAATAAATAAGGCAGGGGAGGAAATGGTGTGATGGTTTTTTACAGCCACTAGTGACGGTAGTATAAAATAGTATAATAGAATGGAGACAGTGAGATACACTTGCAGGCCTGACATCTACAAGGTTAAGACAACAGGATCTTGAGTTTCAAGGCTAGCATGGACTACACAGTGAAACTGTGTCTAAAAAAATGTATAAAGAGTATAATGGTGTATTCGACTTAATCAAATAAGTGATATTTAACTGACCAGAGAAGAGTACACAAACATATTACTAGATCAAACTCAGATATTATTTATAATTATAACTTTCTAAATAAATTCAAATAATACAGAGATATACACTACGAAAGCATCACTAAAGTAAAATTCATATTTAGCATTAAATGAGCACAACATTAGATTGCTAAGAGGATACTAAATCATGTTCAAATAAGTTCAGAAAGGAGATGGAGTTAAAAGCTCCCATGGGGGTTCTAAGTGCCAAGCCACCCACCTCATGATCCTTCCCTTCATACTCTGGAATGCACGGATATGTGTAGATGCTCACAGAGTCGGGCGCCAAAAGCTTTGCGTGCACAGCAGTGCTCTTGCCGTCTGTTTCATTTGGATGCTTGATGATATCGATCTTCAGTGGGAGCTAGAGTAAAGAGAAAAGACGAATGAACAAAGTAAGTACACAATTCCAATTTTTGTGTCAATATAAACCTCTGAAGCTACACAGCCAGTTCACACTGAGTTCCGACGAGCACACTTACAGTGGGAGACCACACTGTTTAAACCAGAGTACTAAGGATAGTAAGTCATCCATCAAACCCCAGTGGCGCCCTCAATGCTGATCACGTGCCTGAGCAACTACTTCAGCCCAGGCAACATGTAACCTGCTCTTAAAGCAATGATCCAGGGGTATTTTACTTAAGTCCTGGATGTATTAAGTCCAACTCTTCACATTTCAGCATCCATGCCAAGGACATTTAAAAAAATAATTTCTATGAACTCTAGATTTACTTTCTGCGTATTTCAAAGAAAATGAAAGCTTAAATGATAACTCAGATTTAAAATTCAAATTGAAATCCTATTCCTCATACATTTTTTTCAAGTCAAAGTTACCTTAAGTTTGTGATCTTTGGCAATGTATTTTCACAGCACAAATTAAGCTGTCAATAGAAAAAAAAAACAGACTACGCCTTTAAGTGTTTTGAATAACCTTTCTCAAGTTGTACTTGATATAAGCTGTATCTCAATAATATTTGCCTAAGTATTTTCCTTAATTAAAGTATTAATTCTTCTGTTCAAAAACAATAATTCTCTTGGATTTCTTGAGGTATTTTTTTTTAACTATTTAAGTTTCTTCATTTCAGACTCTGTTGCTTGGTAAGTATATCTACCATCTCCAAGACCCTCATTTCATACAAAGAAGGAAAGAGCTCTACAAACAGGTCCTGGAAGGCAGCCATTTTACTCTGGAACAGAAAACTGTTCCGGCCTAAGAACAAATACACTAAGTCTACATTCTAGTAGGTTTTAATATATATTATATTTGCGAACTAGCTACCACAATCAAGAAAGCGATCTGTCACCATCAAAAGGTCTTCTAGTATCCTCTCCTCTCTCTTTCCCACTAGCCAGCTGTCACTTCAGTTTACTTCTCCGGGGTCTTATACAGATAGAAATAAAATAGGATCTTTCTGTCTGGTGTCTTTAACTCAAAATAATTACTTGGAAATGCATAAAGACATTGCTAATCACTTGTTCTACAGCTCACCCTACCCCATTCAAGATGAGATTTATGTGGAGAGGCAGCCTCAAGGTCACAGGGCCATGACTGGGCCTCTAAAGTGGAACAGCATTGGGGGCATGATGGAGTCTTGTAGAGCGCCTTACCTTCGGAACCCAGAGAGAAGCTGCATTAGGAGAGAATCTGCCATGTGAAGAATGACACATGTCCTAAAGGGAGACACTGACCCTTCAGGTGCCCCCAAGTCTATCTTTTAAAGGGGTAAGTAGTTGCTGCACACTACAAAGTAAACCAAATCTCCTTTCTTTTTCTTTCTGAACAATTACGTGAGGACAGGATGCTATAAACAGTATACCTCAAAGGGATACAGGCACAAATACACACGTCAAACAGTTTCCAACTAGGATTTCAACACCATTATTCTCCTTTCATCCTCACTCAGCCCAGGCATCATTTATGACATATGGCCAACTGCATGAAATCAACATAACAATTTCTAACTGTAGGAAATTCACCATATAAGTAGGCAGTTCAGAGACTGTTTGATACTGGTCTGCTTCTGAATGAGCATGACTTTCCTCACAGTGCTCAGTCTCAGCTGGCATTCTAATTCCCTTTCCCTGAGGTTTCTGGATACCAAGTCAGCATTATTCTTAGTCTTGGGGAAGTAGGAAAGAGGGTTGACAAAGACTCCTAATAAAACTGACTTCCTAACAAGTTGATGAGTAGAGTTTAAAACTCCAAAGGCTACCATTAATAGTTCTGATCAACTTTACATCAAGAACACAGAATTGATAAAAAAAAAAATAATAATAATAATAAAATAAAAAACAAACAAGACCAAAGAACACAGAATCAAATGTTATTAATGAGTTTTGCAAATCATATGCACTAATTTAATTGTGTAATGAAAAGGAAGTTTTATGGACCAAAATCTCTAATTATAAGACAATTACACAAAATTCACGACCTCAGGACCCAATAGGCTATCATCAGTTCTCACTGAGTAAGTCTGAGCTTCTAGTGGTGTGATACCAAAGCACATCAAGTGATGGGAATTTACACTTGTATCCTGGTTCACACATTTGACGGGGTTCACACATTAAATACTGACATGGCAGAGTAAACACTACAGTACTGACCAGACCAGAGGGCAGTTTGGAAGAGATACTCTACTTTGAACTATGCAGCAGGAAGCCCATTTGTCCTCTAATGGCTATGTTTTTAACAAGAGACTTAGCACCCAGCTTCCTCCTCAGATACATTCAAATGCTACCAGCAGGAAGACACAAGTGCTTGCCCCAAAGCAAAGCCTTTTCAAACAGGGCTGCTGAAGCTGGAGTTTTTGGGTTTTCCCTTCTTTATCTTTATTCATTTCTTATAGTTTCCAAATTCTGCATCAAATAAAGATAAGTTTGATTTATTCTTGTCTTACTTTTCATTACTGTGGCAAATACTAGGACCAAGACAACTTAGAAAAGACAGTTTATTCGGGGATAACAGTTTCAGAGCATCAGTCTGTGGATATTGGCAGGGAGCATGGCAGCAGCAGGCAGACATGGTAGCTGAGAGCTCACATCTTGAGACACAACCATGATGCAGAAAGAGAGAGAGCACTGGGAACCACATCAGACTTTTGAATCTCTGAGCCTGCCCCCAGTGACACATCTCCTCCAACAAGATCATATCTCCTAATCTTTCCCAAAAAGTTCCACCAACTGGGGACCGAGTATTCAAACCTATGAGCTGATGGGGCCATTCTCTTGCAAATCACCACAATTCCCCAGACTAAAACTTTAGGCTTAAGAGGGACTTACTCCTTGTGTCCTGCTTTCCCAAGCAGGCTCTCTGAAAGTACATGCTGAAGACTTGTTTAAAACTGAAGTAGAATTTAGAAACAACATTGTGTAGACTTTCAATTTCTCTTAATATAAATTAACATATCAAATTTCATATGCAGGCACTAAATATACACTTTAGAAAACTATACAATTGATCAAATAATTGGCGTGGTTTTAAAAGTACTTCTAATAAATGCTGAGTACTGCCACTGATTTGGAAAACAATCCTGTTGTTAAATTTCTATCAAAATAGTAGCCCTATAAATACAGCTCTTATCTTTTTGATCTACAATCCTTTTTTGAGCATACTTTAAGATAAAACGTCTTTTTAATGTTTTTGCGACAGTGTCTTACTTACTAAGTAACCCAGACCTGCCTCAAACTCACTACTTAGCCCACACTGGCATCAATCTCCTAAGCATTCGGCCTCAGCCTCTCGAGTGCTGCAAGTCCATCTGGCAAAGTAAAGTTTTTAAAGGGACATTTTTTTTTTTTTAATGTGGCTGTAGTATAAACAGAAGACAGGACTCTGACTTGTACCATTCCTATTGGTAAGGACATTAACAAAAATCCTTAATCTCAAACTTTTATTATTTTTTTTTTTTATGAGCGAACTGGAAATACATTACCTCATTCTTGGCCAATAAACTTTGCCTTTGTCTGTATGTGTGATTTTAGGCCCCCCAGGACATCACAGACTTGCCAAGATGATGCATGTAGCAAAATAAGCATTAAAATGTCTTTCATGCTTCAAACCTAAATAAACCTTAAACATTTCATATGTATTTCTGAATACAACTTCAATTTATTTGTTAGTGGCAAGCCCCATTTGTGCTGGGTGTAGAACTGAATTTCTCTAAAGTCCTGATACATGCCCATCACACTTAATACAATTATTTCACTGACTTCTCACATTTGGGTCAATGCTAGACTAGTTAACACATACATAGTAAATTCTTTAATTACATATAAATGATCTATGAACCTATAAAAAGTCTTAATAAACACCTCAAACCATAAAAAGCAATCAATTCAAACCAGCTTTTCCAGAAGACTGGAAAACACTGTAATGATAACATGGTCCATTGTGTAGGCCCCAGTCCTTTACACTCTAGCTTAGTTTAGTGTTGGTCATGGCCACCTGCTCCATTCTACATATCGGATGGGGAAAATCACAAAACCTCAGGTAAACATCCACCCTGATTCTACCTATAATGTTTTCCCAAGGATCATTACAAGGACTTGGAAGTCATTTTTTGAAGCTTCATCAAGTGAAACTATAAAACTGTCTTTTATAATTATTGTTTTTAAACCAATTAATGTCATTGAAATTACACAATTCATTTCAAACTCAAGTGAGTTTTCTAGAAACAAGAGATATAGTTTTAATAGTGTCAAATTACTCATTAATGTGGTGATGTATTGTGTCCTCCAAAATATTGTACACCCTAATAAAGTTTATCTGAGGATCAGAGGAAAAAGCCAGCCACTATATTAAACATAGAAGTCAGGCAACGTAGCACACACCCTTAATCCTATCACTTGGGAGGCAGAGATCTGCCTGGATCTCTGTGAGTTCAAGGCCACACTGGGAACAGAGCCAGGCGTGGTGGCACATGCCTTGAATTCCAACACTAGTTAACCATAGAGGTCTAGAGGTCTGTACAGACAGACAGAAGTGATGTAGCTGGGCAGAGAGAGGAAAGGAGATGCAGAACAGAAAGGCATATAGGTGTGGGTATACAGGAAGTAGGTCTCTTTGTGGAGGATCTCCAAGTGATAAGAACACGGCTGGCTTCTTTCTGCTTTTCTGATCTCTCAGCTTTTCACCCCAATATCTGGCTCTAGGTTTTTTATTAATAAGACCATTTAGCACTTCATCCTACACATTAATATAATTCACTTCCAAACTTATCCAATATATATTAGAGTACATATATATATACATATATGTGTGTGTATATATATACATATATATGTGTGCATGTATATGCATATACATATATATATGCATGCTCTCTTTTGAAACTGCATTTTTCTACTTTTAAACAAGCCTCTTACTTGCACAAGTGGGATCTGCTCAGTGGGCACATTTTCCACTGGGACACAGCAAGTGTAGCAGTAGAACATCCTTGAGCCGCCGCACTGGAGACACCGTGACCTCCCACTCCGCTGAGCCTCATGAAGCACTTCTTGAGACGCTAAGCATAAGTTCTGAAGAGGGTCTTCGGAAGCTATGGAAGCGGTTTGTGACTGTTCTGTTTCCACACACTTTGCATTATTTTTTTCACTTTCTTGAGGACATACAGATGGACTGAGAGCCATTCTTTCTTTGAACCAAAATGTTCTGTTTCTAAAACATGTGTCATAGGTGCACTGTAACAAATCAAACCGGAGGAATGAAAAGTGTCAATATTGTACTGTTGTTACAAATAAAATTATCCAATATAATTTATGCTGTTAGGGTTAGTATTTACCAACAGATATTGCTAAGTTAAAAACCCACTGATTAATATGCTTGCAAATACAAAATTTTAAAAAATCAACTCAAAAGAGCAATTTCAGTAACTTTTACCAAGTTTTCTTCCAACAGAAAATGTAAATGTGCTATATTAAAAACCACTTCAAATATAAAATTTAGACACTGATGGTCCATTTTGATAGTACCCATTTTTGTCTCAAATATGGCAATTTTGATATAAAAATATTAAGAATACAATGAATTTCTGTTCATATCATATAGAAATACATTCAAGCATATGGACTCTAGCTATGAATTGGCATCCCATGACAGAACTCTCTTGGTGAACTCTAATGAAAATAAAAAGCTGCAGTGGTATGAGTAAAATCAGGTGGCTATTATGAACACACACACACACACACACACGCACGCACGCATGCACGCACGCACGCACGCACGCACGCACACACGCACACTTTACTTTGTTTTCCTGATTCTGATCACTGTTCTAGCTTAAAATTCCTTCCCTGGAGCAGATCATAGACAGTCTAACTTTAAATTGTTTCACTTTCATAGTCAATGAAGAAATGCCCATTTCAAAATGGATTCTGCCTCTACCTTGGAGGAAGGAAAGCTGAAGAATCTGACAGGCCCAATGATTCCCTTTCACTCTGTTAGCAATTAAGCCTATAAAACACTCTAGAAAAACCCAAAGCAGAGGATTCCAGGAGCTTCTGGGCAGTTGACATGTAGAGGCTCACACAAGGGGAACTCATCCACATACTGTAAGGCAGGACACCTCAACTGCACTGGGAGGAAGCGCCTGAGCTTGGGTCCCTTCCCTACTTCTACCTGCCTGCACATTTGATTCTGTTAAAATAGCCTTTAGAATAGCCATCAAATGCAAGCATAGTGTTTCCTAAGATCTGTGGGCCACATGAGCAAATCAAATGCAATAGCTAGTTAGTAGGAACTTCTGAAGGCCCAACTTGTGATTGGCTATGAGGATGGGACAATCTTAGTGACTGAACTGTCAGCCATGAATTCTAACACTGTCTCCAGTAGTGTCAGCGCTGAATTTGAAGACACCAGCTGGTATCCACCATAGAAATACTGCTGGGGGGTGGGGGTGGGGTGGGGGAAATCCCTACACCCTTTGCGATCACAAGTATTCCTGATGACTATGGAGTGAGAGTAGAAGAAAAAGACATTCTGTTCTTCCTAACATAGATATGTTCTACAAGACCTATTCCTCTCCAACTTGAATATACAGTCAACCATAACACATCTGCTGATGCTGAGACAGCTACTGACAACTACATTTGTAAAATATCCCATAAAGTGAAATATATGATCTTAAGACTTTTAAACTTTTCAAAAGTATATACCCTTCAGATTCTTTAGTAAAGATAAAACAGTGTAAGAACTTTCCCATTTAATATTTTCTGTTCAGGTTATGTATATGAACGTGTATGTGACAACAGTTAATGAAAAAGAGGACACAGGGACATATGAGTGTATACTTAACATCAAATACATGAATAGTGATGAAGCTGGAGTTGTGGGGCGGAGGGTTGGAAACTTAGAAAACAATAGCTATTCCTAAGGAACTAACAAGTAATTAGCATCTTGATGGTCTATTCATTATGCAACTTAGGCTGAAAAAAGTTAATTTATAACTCTTCCTCCCACCCAATTTCTCCAAAATTAATTATATTCATGCAGTTTCATCCTGTCTGCTTTGCACATAACATCTATTTTTAGGCTCGAAATCAGTTCCTTATTTATCCACACAGGCAAAGACAAATCTTACACTTTTGAGTACTTATTATTTGACATGGAGAAATGTGTTCATTTAGAGGCACCTTTCAGTGACGTTTTCCTTCTGGCAAAAGTTGAATTATTTCCGATTTATTCATTCTTGATTTTTTTGTGCTTTTAGATAGATTCAAATACTTGTCAACTAAACTAAAACCATTCTGTAAGAGGCATCCAGGATGAATCTCACTATTCAATTTTGGGGCTCTACACAGCCTGGCACAAATGTCAGCCTGATAACTTTATTTTCCTCAAAGTAGAGGAAAAGGCTGTCTTTTCCATTACAGTAAGCTGATTTGCCTCCCAAGGGAACGTTCTTTAAATTTCTCCTGTCTTGAATTGTGGACTAATTCAGGACCAGACAAAACTGTTTTCAGTATCTGTTTGTGAAGTACTAAGAACGGGTCATATAATTGGTACAGGTACAATATCCAATTTTTTTTAAACATCCAAGATATTGCCATTTTTAACATAGGACTAGAAGCCCCTTCCACAGAACAGGCTATATGACAAGCAGGGTGTCTTGTAAAGTTTAATTTGGAGACCAATCATAAACAGTCCTGAAATGCTGCAATCTTAAGGCATCACTGTTTTTACCCAACCTCGTGGAACTAGGAATGCAAAGTGTCAATATACTTGTCTCACATTCCCAAGAAATAGACACAACAAACGCCTCTGCTTATTGGCTGATGGGAACAGCACACACAGCCCTGTCTACCTCCTTCCGTGACCACCCTCAAACCCCTCCAAAGCCTGAATTAGAGAACGGCGCTCACAGGGAGCTGGATGTGCCAGGAAAGAGCTCCTCCGAGTTAGGAAGCCTCTTAAATTGTCATTTAAGACTCAAACCATTCGAGTCTGTCCCCACAGGCACGAAACACGCGGGGCTCGCCGCACTAAGAACTCCGCGGGGCCCGTCGGGTTTCCGGCCCCAGCCACCCGACCCTAAGGAAGGCCGACCTGCTCCACGGCGAACTCGCGGTCCACACCGCCTCCGCTCCGCGTGTCCTGCCCGGAACGCTTTCTGCAGGACACCGGCGGGCGGGGCCTGGTGGTTACCAGGGCCACGGTGACGCTGAGCACGGCGCATGCTCGGAGGGAGAGTCCCGTGGACCAGCCGGTCGAGCTCATGCGGAAGGGAAGTCCCGCCTCTGCTTCCTTCTTGAACGGTCCCCATAGGAACCGTCGGTTTCCGGCTGTGCTGCCCGCGGTGTCCGCGCCGCGGAACTGGGAACGAGTTCCGGAAAAGCACTTTCGAGAGTACTTTCCGTGAGTTGCTGAGAAAATGTTAACTCCTCAGAACACTCCGCGTTACCTCCCCCAAGTATAGAGAACGCAGACTTGTAGCTGTATGTGGCTGTGTCAAGTAGTTAATGCTCGGTAGACTTCTTAGGAAAACCGTTTATACCTTTTTTGCTTAGTTTAAAACACGCAGAGTTGTCACGTACTATACTTTTTCCCCGCTCTGAAGTTGAATATATGTGGATAACTTATTAAATCATCTTTCTATGCCCCACCTCAAAGAAACCTAGACAATAGTTGTTAATTAGAAACAAAACTATCATATATCAAGCAATTGCTTTAGTGAATGATGAATTATGACAAATTAACAAACGGGGGGGGGGCGGGGGAAGAGTAGAGTTTTGTGTGGACTCACGAATAACAAGGAATAGAATTGATATAAAAAATGTTAATAGAGTGCCGGGCGGTGGTGGCGCACGCCTTTAATCCCAGCACTCGGGAGGCAGAGCCAGGGGATCTCTGTGAGTTCGAGGCCAGCCTGGGCTACCAAGTGAGTTCCAGGACAGGCGCAAAGCTACACAGAGAAACCCTGTCTCGAAAAACAAAAACAAAACAAAACAAAAAAAATGTTAATAGAGCAACAGACAATGTTCAACATACGAATTCTCAGAATCACACCCGTAAGTGAGAGTAGGGCCTTTTACAGCACTTAAAAGGAGTTGATTGGCCATGAGTGGGAGCTCATATTTTAATAGAGTTTAAAAAGGGCTGGAGGGAAGCCTTATAATGCCACTTTCCCTTCTTTAGACTGCTCTTTTGGGGTGAGGTGCCAGAGGACATTAGCATTAGCAGAAAGCCCAAAGAGACACACACAGCTCCACACTGTCACTCTCAGCAGTCTGAAGAGTTCCCTTAATGTTTTGGGAACCTCAACTCAGACTAAACTAGAATTCTTGATTAAGATACAGAAAAGGAATCTCAGAACTAGCTAAAGTGAAGTAGAAATTGTTTTGTGGATATTTGAATCTAGACTTTAAACAAAAAGGTTACAAGACAGGGGCATTCAGAAAGAAAGACATTCTAAGTCAGTCAGTCCACCCTATACTTTCCTTTATAAAACAGAGAAAATAGAAGTCACCAACTCTTTGAGATGTAACATGAGAGCCACCAAAATTATACGTATGTGGCGAATGCTCAAACAGCTCATTGAGAGTCTGCCTTGGGAGTCCACATTGACATGTCTACCTGTCTTAGGACTTAATCTTTAGTTGTTTACATATAGCATCACAAATTGCTACGTTAGGCACCAAGCAGTGAGGGACTGAACATCAGAGAAAGGGATATGTTGCTTTTAATTGTTGGCCCTTTCAATTTTTGGCTTTGTGTTGTTGTTACTGCCTTTACACCTTGCCCTGGAAGTGCTTACATGTTAAGCATGGGCAGTATAGAAGACATTATGATGAATTATAGGAGTTTCAAAAGAGCCTGGAGAAGTCCATGAAGCCTTTCTGACTGGGTTTGGGAAATGATCTGAAGATTAGTAATATTATAGGGAAGTATTTTCAACTGGAAAGGATATCGTATAGGATCTTTTGTTTGACATCTTGACCTATTTATAAACAACAACAAAAATGTAGTCAAAACTACACTTTAGAGCTGGCAGTGATACCTCACATTTATAATTCCATTACTGGGGACACAGGAGGATCAAGAGATTAAGGCCATCCTGGCATACACAGTGAATTTGATTCTAGTCTGGACTGTGGGAGTCACTGTCAAAAACCAACAAAACCACACACTTTAAATAATGAAATTATACAGGGCAGAAATACCAGGAGAAAATACTTAGAAAAGTACCACCTAATAGAGCTTTCAGTTGCATGTATGTGCATATATGCATGCACTTGACTGTGTTTGCAAAATGTTTATTATAAACTACTATGAAAAGCATGATAGTCCCTCATTTAGTTGGGGAGAATAACTTTCTGCATGGAGAAAGCAGTAACAAAGTTTCTAAGCCAGGGATAAGTAGTTCATAAGCATTTTCTTTTTTAAATGTAACTCAGTTTTATTACAGCAGTTCAGTTGTATGGATGAAAAGGCAAGCGTTACTATTTACCAGTGTTCCAGGTTGCTATATCTGTGTAATAAATTACTCCAAATACAGTAGTTTGAAACAACCACGTGGTCTAGTGCACAGTAAGCTGGATTTTCTCTTGTAACTGGATTAGAAAGACTGGGCATACTATCAGAACACCTAGTGATAAACTCACTATGTGGCCTGGACTTCTCACAGTGAGCAGGAGTGTAGCAGACTTAGTAGGTTTGGCTGGGGCTCTGTCTTAGAGTTTCGATTGCTGTGCTAAAACCATGATAAAAAGCAACTTGGGGAGAAAAGAGTTTATTTGGCTTACATTCCAGGTCTCAGTCCATCGAGGGAAGCCAAGGCAGGAACTAAGACTGAAGCCATGGAGGAGGGCCGCTTCCTAGCTTGCTCCCCATTGCATACTTAGCCTGCTTTCTTATACAGCCCAGGATCACCTGCCTATGGGGGGCAGTGCCCCCTTGTTCCTCCCCATGGGATGGGTCCACCCATATTAATCATGCATCAAGAAAGTGCACTATAGACTTACCTACTGACAATCTAACGGAGGCATTTTCTCAGTTGAGGTTTCCTCTTCCCAAATGACTCTAGTTTGTGTCAAGCTCACAAAACCCAACCAGGACACACTCCAGATGGAATGCTGTAAAGAAGGCTGAAATGACATGTCATTTTTGACCTATCTTCAAAAAAAATTAACAGTGTCACTTCTCTCCTGTTCTTTTGCTTGCAAATCAGATATTAGGCCTGTCCAGATCATAGGAAAGGGGACATAGTTGCCACATCCCAAAGCGTTATCAAGGAATTTGTAACCTTTAAAATAAACAGTGCTTATTGTTAGCCCAGGAAACCACAGAATATCAATGGCTTAATAAAACAAAGCTTTCTGACAAAAGATCCATATAACTGTCCCTAGTTAGAAGAAATATTAGGCTCAGGGTCACAGGTTTCCTATTTTCAATCCTGTAAATGGCTTCTAGGAATTAGGGTAATAGCTTATCTGGCAATATAGGAAGTATACTGACTTGTAAAACCATGTTCCAGGACAGGTCTCATTCCCAAGAGTAATTGTGTAACACAAATCAGACTGGAGGGGTTTTGTTGTTGTTGTTGTTTGTTTGTTTTAAGATAATAAAAACTCAAAGTTGCGTGTGTAGAAAGTTGAGGATGGAGAAGGTGGATCTGGGAGAAGTTGGAAGAGGAAGTTAATATGATCAAAATGCAATTGTATGAAATTGTTAAAAAGTAATTAAATATTATACTTAAAAATGAGCTATCAAGACATGAAAAGACTTTAATGTATATTATTAGCTGAGAGAAGCCAATCTGAAAAGATTATGTACATTTGATTTTGTGTCACATCATAGCAAAAGTGTTACCCACATGTTTGTGGTGATGATGGTATAAATGAACCTCTTATGCTGCCATCCATGCACAGGTGCAGCTTATTCAATAACATGTGCTAAGTATGTAGTGTGCTATTCTATCTAGCTTTGTGTAAGCACATGTCACTGTTGACATGACAAATCACTTGCTGGTGCATTTCACACAGTGTAGCCAGATAATTAAGTGACTAATAATTGATGCATGGCTCTTCCATGTGTTGGTACATATCAGTAATCCCAGCTACTCAGGAGGCTAAGGCAGGAGGATCATGAGTTGGAGGCCAGTTTAGACAACACAATAAGACCTTGTCTCAAAAAGGGCATTGCTGAATCTACAGAAATATTTTTAAATGTTAGACTCTTAGTAAGAGTATACTTAGTGAAGTTTTCATATACTTCTGTTGAAAATGAGAATCAATATACAACCATCTTGGAAATCTCTTTGGCAGTACTCACTAGAGCTGACCTATCCATCCCACTCATAGTTACAGATTGTGTGCTGCCAAAAGACATTAACAAGAATGTTCTAGAGAGTGGAGCAGTTCAACATATACTGAGGAAATCCAAAGAATCATTAGGTCATATTCAAAAGACTGTACTTCATTGGAAAATCTAAAAGAAATGAACAATTTTTTTCTTGATACCGCTTGCCAAAGTTAAATCAAGGTGAGATCAACCATTTAAATAGACCTTTAGCCTTCAAGGAAATAGAAGCAGTCTTTAAAAGTCTCTCAACCAAAAAAAAAAGTCCAGGGCTAGATGGTTTTAGCACAGAATTCTACTAGACTTTCAAAGAACTGATGCCAATATTCCTCAAATTATTCCACAAAATAGAAACAGAAGGAACATTGCCAAATTCATTGTATGAGACTAATCATCTTGATACCCAAACTACACAAGGACTCAACAAAGAAAAAGAATTACAGACTGATTTCCCTCATGAACATAGATGCAAAAATAATAAAATACTTGCAAACCAAATCCAAAAACACATCAAAAATATCATGATGTAGGTAGGCTTCATCCTAGAGATGCAAGGGTGGTTAACATATGAAAATTTGTCAATTTAATCCACTATATAAGCAAACTGAAAAAAAAACTACATGATCATCTCATTAGATGCTGAAAAAGCCTTTGATGAAATCCATCACCCCTTGATAAAAGTCTTAGAGAGTTCAGGAATACAAGGAGCGTACCTAAACATAATAAAGGCAACATCAAATTAAATGGAGAGAAACTTAAAGAAATTCCACTAAAATTGGGAACACGACAAGGCTTCCCATTTTTTTCATGTCTATTCAATATAGTACTTGAAGTTTTAGCTAGCACAATAAAACAACTAAAGAAGTTCAAAGGGAAAATTGGAAAGAAAGAATTCAAAGTGTCACTATTTGCAGATGATATGATAGTATGTATAAGTGACCCAAAAAATTCTACCAGGGAACTCCTACAGCTGATAACTTTAGCAAAGTGGTTAGATACAAAATTAACTTTAAAAAAAACCAAAAAAACATTAGTCCTACTATATACAAATGATAAATAGGCTGAGAAAGAAATCAAGGAAAAAACACCCTTCATAGTAGCCACAAATAATATAAAATATATTGGCATAACTCTAACCAAGCAAGTGAAATACCTGTATGACAAGAACTTCAACTTTTCGAGGAAAGAAATTGAAGAAGTGTAAATGGAGGCGGAGTTTTTCTGTTCCAACCACCTGGTCCCAAATAAATACACAAAAGCTTATATTAATTACAAAGTGCTCAGCCAAATAGCTCACGCTTGTTATTAACTAGCTCTTACTTTTAAATTAACCCATTTCTATTAATCTATGTATTGCCATGTGGCCCATGGCTTTACCAGTTCTCTGGCATCTTGCTTCTTGGGTGGCTCGCTCATTTCTCTCCCAACTCCACCCTACTTTATCCCAGTCATAAGTTTGATTGTCCTGCCTAATTTTATCCTGCCTTCCTATAGGCCAAACAGCTTTATTATTAACCAATGAGAGTAATTCATATTCACAGCATACAGAAGGGTCATCCCACACCATCTCCCCTTTTCTGTCTAATAAAAAAGGAAAGTTTTAACTTTAACATAGTAAAATTACATACAACAAAACAGTTATCAAGCAAGAATTATAGTTACAATGTCTAGTCTATTTGTATTTGACAAATTTAGAGAAAACATTTAATTATCCATCTTATCTTGGTGAATCTAATGTTTCATATCTAATTTACCTTTTATTATAACTAATGAAAACCATAATTATAACTATCTTGTCTTCAACTCCATCAAAGACCTGAGAAGGAAATAATATTACCTGAGTAAGCAGGAAGTACAGGCAAGCGACTTCCAAAAAATGTAAGAAATGACAGAAACCGCTGGATGCTTGGACAGTCACCCAGAGTTCCTCTGTCGTGTTGGGGCATCCATTTCTGGCCTATAGACCTAGCATATCTGACAGACTTTTCTGTGAAGCAGGGAATTTTGAAGTACTGTCCTACCTTGTCTTGGCAAAGTTCAGCAGTTGCTTTCTTGTGTTCTGCTGGTCCAATTTGGACAGTAACTGTCAGCAATTGAGGCAAGGGCCATATGGCTAGCTTTTGCCATAAAGAAAACAAACTCCATACAGAATTTCTTTGATATCCATCATCTTTTCTGGAGTATATTGGTGCTGCCGGGAGCAGACATGTCTCACTATCTTGAAAAGTCTAAGTCATTAAAATATTTAAAATCCCATATTCTGTAAGTCTTTGAAGTATTTGAAGATTATCTATCTATCTGAAATATATCTTTGTAAATCTAGAAAACCTAACTAACATGGCTATAAGTTTGACTATTATAGATGACTATTAATCTGTATTTTGTGATTATACATTACATTTTTTTTTTTTGGTTTTTTCGAGACAGGGTTTCTCTGTGTAGCTTTGTGCCTTTCCTGGAACTCACTTGGTAGCCCAGGCTGGCCTCGAACTCACAGAGATCCGCCGGCCTCTGCCTCCCGAGTGCTGGGATTAAAGGCGTGCGCCACCACCGCCCGGCATACATTACATTTTTAATTGAACTGCATAAACTCAATAACTTAAACAAGAGTAGAATTATACATACAGTATAACAAAATTAACTTTAAATTTGTATCAGTAAACTAAAATCCTTACCAATGTAAAATATTTTGAGATTATTAGTTGTTTTTTGTATTAAAGTAGATTCACTAATATACCCTTTTTTACATCATAATAATCTACCTTTTTTTCTCATCATTTCTATACCATATCCCCTTTTCGCCGGGCAGTGGTGGCGCACGCCTTTAATCCCAGCACTCGGGAGGCAGAGGCAGGTGGATCTTTGTGAGTTCGAAGCCAGCCTGGACTACAGAGTGAGTTCCAGGACAGGCGCAAAGCTACACAGAGAAACCCTGTCTCAAAAAACCAAAAAAAAAAAAAAAAAAAAAAAACCATATCCCCTTTTCTTCTTTTAGAAAGAGATTGACTGTGACGAATAACAATTTGTAACTAACCCTTCTTAAATGAAAACAAATATTTATAACCAATATTTTGGGAATGTTGATGTAGTTTTCTGGACTACATCCTGCTGATTGGTGGGCACTGGTAATCTTTGAGGGTCCCTGAGAAAATCAGAATAATTGTTAAGTCTTGACTAGAGTATTTTGTGAGGCTAGATCATCTTATTCAACCTTGAAGCTGTTTTGGATGTTTGATCATCTGGCCCCTATATATTGGTGTTTGGTCCCCTTGTTCTGAAAATATATAAACTTGTAAAGGTAACATACATATCTGTCTTACAAATATAAACTGTACATTGTATATAAGACAGCCAAAGATAATTTTTTGTTTTATGTTTGAGCAGGTAAAATATATGTCATATGTCTTGTAGTTACTTTAGGTTTATTTTTTCATGTCTCTAGTCAGGATTTCAGGGGGTCTTCCTCAATCAAACCGGATTTTCCTTTACCCTGAATGAATCCATAGCCTCTTATTTCCTGTGGAAACAAAAGCATAACTTTTACCCCAAAGTAACATATCTTTTGACTTAAATTTTTTGAAGTCAAGAAAATTTTAAAATATATAGGTTAGTTTAATTTAGTAGCTTTCACAATCAAATGTCTCTCGGCAGTTATCATTCACCCATTAACAGTCAAAAATATAAAGATAACACAATAAAATATAGAATCCAGACTCTGTGTATTTCCCATCTTTATGTGGCTTATCATATTTTTATTACTCTAGTCCCTTTTAAGGACTTTATTATTATTTTTAAATCATTTTTTTAAATCTTTGACTGTTTCTACCCATTCTCTCCTCTCTCCCAAGCCTATAAACATTTTTCAAACATACTGTGACTCGTTTAGAGGCCTTTTGTCTGAATCTGTCCTTACTGTGTATCTCTAATCCTTTTTGTCTGCATGAGCAAAAACCCTAAATCCACCATGAAGTGCAGCTGGGAGATGCCTCTCTGTACTGCAGCCTGTGTGAGACTATGGGAATCTGCCATGCTGCAGCTCAAACCTGCAGGCCTCAGCCAGGGGATGAGTCTCTGTATCATGGCCTGCATGAGAGACATGAAATGTGAAGCCGCTCTTGTCTCCATTTTTGTGTGTCTAGAACCACCCCCACTTTTTAAAGCTTTCTCAGGCTTTATGTGGATTGAGTGACCCACATTGGTTGCCGTATGTAAACAGAGGCAGAGTTTTTCTGTCCCAACTGCCTGGTCCTAAATAAACACACAAAAACTTAAATTAATTACAAAATACTCAGCCAATAGCTCAGGCTTATTATTAACTAGCTCTTACTTTTAAATTAACCAATTTCTGTTAATCTGTGTATTGCCACATGGCCCGTGGCTTTATCGGTCCTCTGGCATCTTGCTTCTTGGGTGGCTTGCTTGCATTTCTCCTGACTCCACCCTTCTTCATCCCAATCCTCAGTTTGATTGTCTGGCCTAACATTATCCTGCCTTGCTATAGGCCAAACAGCTTTATTATTAACCAATGAGATTAATTCACAGCATACAGAAGGATCATCCCACAGCAGAGAAGCTATCAGAAGATGGAAAGATCTCCCATGCCCATGGATCAATAGAATTAACATAGTGAAAATGGGCATGTTACCAAAAACGATCTATAGATTCAATGCAATCCCCACCAAAATTCCAACACAATTCTTTACACACCTTGAAAGAACAATACTCAGCTTCATATGGAAAAACGAAAAACCCAAGATAGCTTAAAAAAAAACTGTACAATAAAAGAACTTCTGCAGGTATCACCATCCTGATTGCATGCTGTTCTACAGAGCAATAGTAATAAAAAACTTCATGGTATTGGCATAAAAACAGACAGGTTGATCAATAGAAGTGAATCTAAGAGCCAGAATAAATCCATACACCTGTGGGCACTTGATTTTTGACAGAGAAGCCAAAATTATACAATGAAAAAAAAAAGGAAGCATCTTCAACAAATGGTGCTGGTATAACTGGATGTTAGCATGTAGAAGAGTGCAAATAAATCCATATCTATCACCACGCACAAAACTCAAGTCCCAAGTGGATCAAAAACCTCAACATAAATCCAGATACACTTAACCTGATAGAAGAGAAAGTGGGGAATAGCCTTGAATGCACTGGCACAGGAGACAACTTCCTGAACAGAACACCAATTACGTAGGCACTATGATTGATAATTAATAAATGGGACCTCATGAAACTGAAGATTCTGTAAGGCAAAGGACACTGTCACAAAAACAAATCCTCAGCCTGTAGAATGGAAAAAGATCTTCACCAACCCCACATCTGACAAAGGGGTGATAGCCAAAATATATAAAAAACTCAAGAAACTAGACATCAACAAACCAATTAATCCAATTAAAAATGGGGTACAGATCTAAACAGAGAATTCTCAACAGAGGAATCTCAAATGGCTAAGAAGCCTTAAAGAAATGTTCAACATCCTCAGCCATCAGAGAAATGCAAATCAAAATAACTCTGAGATTCCATCTTATACCTGTCAGAAAGGCTAAGATGAAAAACACAAGTTTTCATGTTAGAAAGGATGTGGATGAAGATGAACACTCCTCCACTGATGGTGGGAGTGCAAACTTGTACAGCTAATTTGGAAATCAATATGGTGGTTTCTCAGAAAATTGGGAATCCATTTACCCCAAGACCCAGCTATACCACTCATGGGCATATACTCAGAGGACAATCCACCATACCACAAGGACACTTGCTCAGCTATGTTCATAGCTGCTTTACTCATAGTAGCCAGAAACTGGAAACAATCTATATGTCCCTCAACAGAGGAATGGAAAAAGAAAATGTAGTAATTTACACAATGGAGTATTACTCATCTGTTAAAAATAATGACATCAAGAATATTTCTGGTAAATGGGTGAAACCAGAAAAGATCATCCTAAGTGAGATAAATCAGACCCAGAAAGACAAACATGGTATGTATTCACTTGTAAGTGTATATTTGCTGTAAAGTAAAAGAAGACCATGCTACAATCCACAGACCCAAAGAACCTAAGTAACAAGGAAGGCTCAAGGGGGACACATGAATCTCACTGTGAAGGGGAAATAGAATAGACATTACAAGTGAATGGGAGGACAGATATGGATTAGGGGGCGAGGATGGGAACAGGAGGGATCAGGTTTGTTAAGGATGGAGGGAGAGAGTTCTGGGAGAGACAACTGGAATCAGGGGGGATTTCTGGGAAGAACTAGAAACTTAGTACAACAAAAACTCCCAAGAATCTATGAGTGTGACCCTAGCTAAGACTCCTGGCAAAGGGGAATACAGAGCCTGGACTGCATCTCCTATAACCAAGCAAGACTTCCAGTAGAGGGATTGGGACACCAACCCAGCCACAAAACCTTCAACCTATAATTTGTCCTGCCTACAAAATGTTTTGGGGTAAAAGTGGTGCGTGGATTGTGGGAGTAGCCAACCAATGACCAGCCAAGCTTGAGACTCATACCATGAAGGGAAACTCACTCCTGACAATGCCTAGAATGCCAGGACCCAGAGTTGGCTTAGCTCAGAGACCTAGGACAGAACCAAACACAACTGACAAAAAAAAGTCAATGAAATTATTCCTAATGATGTTCTGCTATTGTTCCCTATCCCAATTGTCATCAGATAGGCTTCACCCACATCTTTATGGAAACAGATGCAGAGAGACCCACAGCCAAACCTTAGGTGGATCTCAGGGAATCCTGTGGAAGAGGGGGATGAAGGATTGTAGGAGCCAGAGGGGTTAAGGGCACCATAAGAATATGACCTACAGAATCAACTAACCAGGGCTCATAGGGGTTCACAGAGACTGAACCAAGACCCAGGGAGCCTGCATGGGACTGACCTAGGCCCTCTGCATATATGTGACAGTTATGTAGCTTGGTCTTCTTGTGGGACTCCTAACAGTGATAGGGGCTGTCTCTGACTCTGTTGCCTGCTTTTGAGACCTGTTCCTCCTACTGTGTTGCCTCATCCAGCCTTAATAGGAGAGGAGGTGCCTAGTCTCACTGCAACTTGAAATACCATTGCTGGTTGATATCCATGGGAGGCCTGCCCTTTTCTGAAGAAAAAGAGAGGAGGAAGAGTGGATTGGGGTAAAGGGGAAAGGGGAAGTGGTGGGGAGGGACTGGGTTAGGGATGTAAAAACTAAACAAACAAAAAAAGAATGTTCATGTTAATAAGGAGTAACACACAAGTGGGAAGTGACTCAGGTTCCCCAAAAGTAAAGCAGGCATTAAAAACTTGGATTATGGCCAGGCGGTGGTGGCGCACGCCTTTAATCCCAGCACTCGGGAGGCAGAGCCAGGCGGATCTCTGTGAGTTCGAGGCCAGCCTGGGCTACCAAGTGAGTTCCAGGAGAGGCGCAAAGCTACACAGAGAAACCCTGTCTCGAAAAACCAAAAAAAAAAAAAAAAACTTGGATTATATTATGCAGTATTATACCAGAACCATGGACTTCCATTAGATGAGACAGCATGGATGGATCTTACAGCTGTAAGGTGAAGTTCAGAAGCCCGGGGCTATTCATTCTGTTTAGTACAGTTACATGAAATCTGTATGAGGAAAACCTTATTCAGGATGATAGCGATTAGTGTGACCATACTGCATGAAAGAAGAAAGACTAACTCTGTGTCTTTTACCCTGAATTATTTGGAAGGAAGAGTTCTAATCTCTTGTTTAATCCAGAAAAGCCTCATATAAAAGAGCCTAATTTAAGACATTAGGGTTAAGTTTATAGTCCTGAGCAGAGGCTGCCCTCTTTCTGTTTTTATTATCTTAAAAATATTTATTTATAATTTATGAGATTATAATGTAATTAAACCATTTTCTCATTCTTTTTCCCACCTCCAAAATTGCCCTTAAGTACCATCTTGTTCTCTTTCAAATTCATGGCCTCTTTCTTCAGTAATTGTTGTTACATTGTTATATGTATATATGATTATATATATTCATATATATGTATTCTTAAATACATAAATGCAGCCTGCTCAATCTGTACAATAAAGGACACAGTAAATAAGGCAAAATAATAGCCTACGGAATGGAAAAAGATCTTCACCAACCCCACATCTGACATAGGGCTGATCTCCAAATATATAAAGGATTCAAGAAACTAGACAGCAAAATGTCAAACAATCCAATTAAAAAATAGGTTACAGAGCTAAACAGAGAATTCTCAGCAGAATAATCCCAAATGGCTGAAAGACATTTAAGGAATTGCTCAACATCCTTAGTCATCAGGGAAATGCAAATCAAAATGACTCTGAGATACCATCTTACACCTGTCAGGATGGCTAAGATCAAAAACACTGATGACAGCTTATGTTGGAGAGGATGTGGAACAAGGGGAACACTTCTACACTGTTGGTGGGAGTGCAAACTTGTGCAGCCACTTTGGAAATCAGTATGGCTGTTTCTCAGAAAACTGGGAATCAATCTACCTCAAGACCCAATGATACCACTTGTGGGTATATACCCAAGGGATGCTCAAGCATACCACAAGGACACTTGCTCAACTATGTTCATAGCAGCATTATTCATAATAGCCATAACCTGGAAACAACCTAGATGCCCCAAATCCAGCCAAAGAATGGATAAAGAAAATGTGGTACATATACACAATAGAGTATTACTCAGCTGTAAAAAACAATGACTTCTTTCTGTTTTTTGTCAGGGTCTTGCTAAATTGTCTAAGAAGCCCTCAAACTTGGAATCCCCGTGCTTCAGCCTGCTGAGTAGCTGGGATTACAGGGCTGTGCCACTATCTTCTTCATGCACTGTTATCTAACCTGTATTACAAAACCTTTAATATCTTTGTGGTAGTTTTTAAGTCCTTGTCTGCTTATTACAATAAGTATTTTCTTAGGTACCTGATATATATTTTTTTCCTTAGGGACCTGTAAATATAATTAACATCATTTTTCCTAGATTATGAATCTCATTTTTCCTCCTTGGGTTGTTCTGTATTGCTTTCCTATTGAACATTATGTAACAATCATTGTGGAAAGCAGCTGAAATTTAATTGTTTTTAGTTTTGGAGAGCACAGGTCTTTTTCTCTGTTTGGCTTTTAGAGTAAAAGGCTATCTGGAACCCTCTTAGAGTGAAAGGCTGGTCTAGAATCTTCTTTGAGTTGAATTGAGCTTTAGGATTAGCTGTAACTTTATTTGGACTGAGTTTATTTGGTATTAACTAAACTTCCAACCTCTTCTAATTACTTCTTATATTTTCTTGATATTTGAGCTAGGAGAAGTTTGGAATGACATTTATTTTTTTTTTTCAATTCTGCTCAGTCTCTGAAATTCAAACCTGTAAGAATATATCAATCTGTACAGCTTTCCTTGTGTATGCTCTTCCTCCACTGTGACTTTGTTAACAACATTCATAAGTGAGGCTTGAAAGTGACACAGAGGGATTGTTTAAGTCATCTACTTTTGCATTTGGGTGTCTTTCAGTTTGTTCCCTGAACTCAGACTGACACCTAAGACCCAGCTGATCTCTTCATCTCCGTGTTTATTCCAACATGGCAGGCCAAGGGAAGGTTCAGTGGATGCCAAAGCTTGCCTCTCAGGTAAGAAAGCTCTTGTGGATTTGTGCTTATTTGTAGAGAGTATGTTCTGTCTAGATTTCAGGCCATCAGCAGGACTGGCTTCACTGGCTTCCCCTGCTGTTGAACTGATCTTGTGCTGAGAAGAGCCCTGCAGGTAGCTTAGTGTTTTGGTCAGTTTGGAAGAAAGCATTATAACCTTGACCCATCATAGTTATCAGTATCTGCGGGCTTTCATTAACACCTAGAAAATAATGCTTTTTATATGACCCATTTTTTCTTATTAGTTCCACGGAGCAGCACTCTACCTCTATGAAAGTAGTTGTTCATTTACCTTCTCATTCCTTACCTCCTTGCCATGTTATTCTAGACATTTCATATTGAAGTTAGCTAAAAGTTTCCTATGCAAATTTACCTCCTTCGATTCATTTTTTTCTATTTCCCATCAAGTAAAATGTGATATTATTTTCAGTTTATACTTGGAATAATTTGATAACCATTAAAATAAAATAAAACATTTAAATTTATTTCATTTATTTTATTTCTAAGACTTTTGTTTACTCTGTCCCTCATAAATCTTTTTCAATTTTCTTAGCCCCAGAGCTCCATGTTTTCTTACTTAATACTTACTTGACTTCATTTATTCTTGTTATTTATATACTCTTTTTACCTACATTATTTATTTTACTATCATTTGTTAAATGCATGTTTAATGATATTCATATATTTAAATAATATTCAGAGTGTGAAATATTCCATTTAACTCCAAATGTGTAATTAGTTTTACAAAGTACAGCCCTGTGATTTTATAAACTGGACCATTTAATAGGAGAATGTACAAGAAATGTTTTAGTAAATTAAAATGTGATTTCATTCTTCTCAGCCATGTCGTCATATTTATTAATGAATTACACTTCTGGACTTTTCTTTCTCTTTTTCCCTCTGGCTTCTGCACACTGTATTTTCATTCTCCAGACATGTTACCTTTTTTCAAATATCTAGATACTTCTCCCATTTATCTGCTCACCTATTGATCAAGTGATGCATACAGCAAGTACTTAGAGACTTTGTGACAGCCACTATATACAGTGATTGTGATTCAGCTATGATGTACATAGTCTCTACTCTGCTCAGTGTTACCCTGAAGAAACTTTGTAAGGTTTGGAGAGTGAAGTCTTCTTGGGGAAAAAAGTGACTTTCTGTTTTTGTCTTTGTCTGATATTTTGTTTTAAAACAGGTATTTCTAGGTAGTTAGGTTGATCTTGAATTTTTAAACTTTCAATTAAATGTGACTTTTTTTTTTTTTTTTTTTTTTTTTGGTTTTTCGAGACAGGGTTTCTCTGTGTAGCTTTGCGCCTTTCCTGGAACTCACTTGGTAGTCCAGGCTGGCCTCGAACTCACAGAGATCCGCCTGGCTCTGCCTCCCGAGTGCTGGGATTAAAGGCGTGCGCCACCACCGCCCGGCCTAAATGTGACTTTTAATTTGATATTTTAATTGAGAGCTAAATAGGCCCAGAAGGGCTTGAAAAGAGAGAGTTTTAGGCAGAAAACTATCTAAGCAGAAGGAAGAACATGTACAAAGTCTCAAAGACAAGGACTCAGGTTTCATCTTGATAAAATTAGTCTATTGTTAAGTATATTTTCAATGCACAGAGAAACTACTACATAATAAAAATGGAATTATGAATTGTTAGCCTGAAGCCCCCACAGGATACTCACAATTTTCTGTGGCTTTCCTGTCAACAGAGGAATATTTATTATATTTCTGGCTCTGGGTTTATTATGGATACAGTCCACAATACCTCAAAATATCTTGGAACTCTTGTTGGAATTTGAAATGAGAGCATTCACCAAGATTCACATAGGGGTTTCTTGTTGAGGCAGCATTTAAACACTTATCTTTGTCTCTTTTCAAAGTACCTGGACTTTACAATGTACACAAATGAATGTTTTATAATATCTTACAACACTAAAAGTTCTAACTTAAATACTATATTTGCCTAAGTGGGTCATGTATATTAAGTAAAATTAGAATTAATGCCATTGACTGATTTTGCTTCATTAGAAAAGCCAAGAGCCTCCAAAGAGCTTTGAAGAATTCTTAAAGTCTCAAAACTGGGTGAGTAGAGCATCCTACTCTCATTTCTCTGCCAATACACCTTTTTAAAATATCAGCTATGGAAAGAAGAATGGAAATTAAATAATGTGAATGTTTGCACATGTTTGTTTCCTTTCAGTATGTCATTTCCAGTTGCTTTTAACAATAATGTTTTCACATTTAAAAACTGTTAACCCTATACATACAATTCGGTGGTGTGCTTTCTTAAGATTTTTGTCTTATGTATTTATACCTTCAAGAAAATCTGACAATTACCCTTATTTAGCCACTCATCACAACTAATACTCACAGATAGTTTGCAGAAAACTTACAACAATATTCCTTGATCATTAAATCAAAGTGAAATACTCAAAATATGTTTTCATATCATTATGTATAACTATCGAGTATTTCTGGAGTTCCTGAGATTACTGAGGAGTTTTCTCTGAGCATTGGCTGAGTTCACTCATTTGCAAATGTGAAGCTAGGATTTGTTATACTTTGAGATATGTCAGATAAAGGTTGGAATAAAGATGTCAGTTTAAAAGATAGGTGACTTTTTAATGAGGTCTGTTGAAATTTAATAAATTGAAGTATATTTATTTCCATTTATGTAAAATATGAATAGAATTTGCTATGAAATTATTGGCAATGAAATTTCATGTGCATGTATGTGTTTATATGAGTGCTTTTGTCCCAATGTTTTGAGAAAGAATCTCGTTTAAAAGCAAAATAAATAAAACTGATTTCTAAAAGTTTATTTCTTTTTTCTTTTTTTTTTTCATTGAAAACAGTTTTCCATACAAAATAATCTGATCAAGGTTCCCATTTCCCCCAGCTCCTGCCAGTCCTTTTCCGTCTCCCCATCCACTCAACTCCACACCTTCTCCTTATCTTTCTCTTTAGCAAGTGAACAAGCAAGCAAACAAAATAAAACGAAACCAAAACAAAACAGAATTTACAAAGCACAAAGAGCACACACACACACACACACACACACACACCTCATAAAAAACAAACTGACAAACTATAATATACAAGTAAAATAGCAGTAAGACAAAAAAAATGCCCAACAAAGCAATTTAAGTAAAAAAATACAAAAATATCATTGAGTCGTTTTGTGTTATCTATTTACTACTAGGCATGAGGCCTACATTTAAGTGTAGTTAATACCCCAATGAGACTCCATAGGAGAAAACCAATTTTTCCTTTACAAGAGTGTGTCAATTGCAGATAGCTTCTTGGGTAGGGGTGGTAGCCTATGTCCACTTCCTCTCTCAGTATTGAGATCCTGTTTGGCTTGAACTAGTACAGGCCCTGTGCTTGCTGCCACAGTCTCTGTGAGGTCATATATGCATCAGTTCTGTTGTATCTGAAAGACACCATTTCTTTGAAATCATCCATCCCCTCTTGCTGGTATAATCTTTCCACTTCCTCTTCTGCATAGATCCCTGAGCCTTGAAGGGAGGATCTTGATGAAGACATCCTATTTAGGACTTAGTGTTCTAAAATATCTCTCTGCATGTTGTCCAATTGTGGGTCACTGTGTTAGTTTCCATCTACTGCAAGATGAAGCTTCTCTTATGATGGCTATGTGAGGCACTAGTCTATGGATATAGCAGAATTCTAGGAGTCATTTCATTCCTATGTTCCTTTAGCAGAACAGTAGTATTTGGTTTTCCCCTAGGCCCATGACTTACCCAGTCTGAAGTTCATAGTCACCCAAGGAACAGTGTCAGGCATGGGTGGCTCCTGGAATGGGCCTTAAATCTGATCAGACAGTGGTTGGTCACTCCCACAACATTTGTGCCCCTATTGTACCAGCATATCTTGTAGGCAGGTCACTGTTGTAGATTGCATGGTTTATGGCTGGGTTGATGGTTACCTTTCTCCTCTGGTAGAGTGCAGAAGAATATCTTCAAGTACCATGAACACTAGTCAGCAGGGGTAAAAGCTCTAATTAGACACTAGATTGACTTCTCCCTGTTCGATGAGATATGTAAGTGTTGTCTTCAGCAATAGTATTTTACTGTCAGTTTATGAAGAGTAACCAATAGCCATGGGAATAGCCTGAGATGTTTGAGGCCCCTTTGGCTAAAGACTCAACTAGATATAACCCATTCCTGGGACTGGAGGTTTCACATGGTGATGAGTCATGTCCAGTTGGGACATTGTCTCCCTCATTACTTAGTGACTCCATTTATATTTCTTTCATATAAGTATATATTTTAGGTAGCTTCTAGGGTAGTAGTTTCTATATGATCCCCTCAAATGGCCTTTAGTGTTAGTTGTCCCTCCCCATGTTCCCTTGCCTACCACTTTCATCCACCCCTCCCTATTAATTCTCCTACTCCAGTCTCCCCCTTGTCTCTCCATAACTATTTATTCTACTTCCCCTTCTTTGGGGCATCCTCCTTTCCATGCTGGTCCCTTACTTGAAACCTAACCTCTGAGGTTATATAGATTGTAGCATACCTATAGAAGGCTTAAATGCTAACATCCATATATCAGAAAACACAATATTTGTCTTTGGTGTCTGGTTACCTCACTCAGGATGTTTTCTATCTTCATCCATTTACCTGCAAATTTTTTACTTTTTTGTTTAATAGCTGAATAGTATTTTATTGTGTATATGTACCATATTTTCATTATCTATCTGTTGGAGGACATTTAGGTTGTTTCCATGTCCTAGCTATTGTTAATGGAATGACAATAATCATGGTTAAACAACTATCTATGGAGTCTAATGTAATGCCCTTCGGGTATGTGCCAAGAAGTGGTATAGCTAGATCACATGTTAGATCTACTTTTAGCTTTTTGAGAATTCCATATACTGATTTCCAAAGTGGATGCACAAGTTTTCAATCCTAACAGTTAATGAGGGTCCCTCTCTCCCAGAATCCTTGGAGGCACTTATTAGTTGTTTTCTTTATCCTAGCAGTTCTGACTGGGGTAAGATGAAGTTTTAATTTGCATTTATCTAATTGCCAAAGATGTTGAACACTTTTAAAGATATTTCTTAGCTCGCCCCTTCCTTGTCTCTCTCTCTTTCTTGAGAGCTGTGTGTTTGAATCCACAGCCTATTTCTGATTGGGTCATTTGTTTCCTTGACTGTTTTTTCGAGTTCTTTGTATATTCTGGATATTAATTCTCTATCAAATTTATAGCTGGAAAAGATTCTCTCCGACTTTATGTGTTTCTTCTTCACTCCATTTATTTTTTACTCTGCAGTAAAGGAACTTATTTATTTTATTACTTCCTTTATTTTTTGAGATTATAATATATTACACCATGTGTCCCTTCTCTTTTCTCCCTCCAAACTATCCCACATATCTCTTCTTATTCTCTGTTTTTATTAATTGTTATATATATATATATATATATATATGTGTGTGTGTGTGTGTGTGTGTGTGTGTATATGTATATATATATGTGTGTGTGTGTATTAATTCTAAATATAATTTGCTCAATCTGTATGTTACTTGTATGTGTGTCTTCAGGGATGGCCATTTGGTGTTGGACAACTGATTGCTATTCTCTTCCCTGGGGAAGACTATTACACTCTAAGCATTCTTTAGATGCCCATAGTTCTTTGGTTGGGTTGAAGAATCATGAGCTTTTGCCCTGTTCACTTTAGCATGTTTATTGTTGTCCTTGTTAGGCTTATGTTTGGTGTGACTCTGGGTGTAGCTTATGACATCCTCAGCAGACACAATCTCACTGCATACTCCATGACCTCTGGCTCTTACAATCTTTTCACCCCCTCTTCTTCATTTTTTCATGAGCCTGAGGTGACACAGCTGTTTTGGAGATTTATTGAGAAGGGGCTTTACAACTGTGTGTTTTGATTGGCTGTGATTTTCTGTAATGATCTCTATCTGTTACAAAGAGAAGTTTCCTTGATGATGAGTGAGGACTACACTTATTTGTGGGTATAAGGAATAACATTTAGAATGTAGTTAGGGATTATGCTGATTTAATAAAGTAGAGGATGTATGTTCTCCTCCAAGATCTATGACTTTACTAGCCCTGGGTAGATAGCTAGTTTTCCAGTACTAGGCATGATTTCTTCTTGTTAGGCAGGTCTTAAATTGGATTAGAGTGCTGTTGAATACCACCAACGTATGTGTGCCATGCTGGTTGTTGTGGACATTCGTAGCATCATAGCTGAGTGAGTCTGTTGATTACTTCCCTCCTTAGGAACCCTGCATGGTGCCTTCTGGTCCCATGAAAGCTTCTCAGGGAGAAGGCTTTTAGGTGAGTTATAGCTCAGAGGCCTCTGGGTCATACCTCTGAAGTGTATGCTGTCTTCAGCAATAGGGACTTACCTTCCACCTCTGAAGGACAACCTAGGGCAGAAGCAATAGGTTATATGTTTTTGAGTCTCTTCAACAGCCCTGGCCAACAACAAAAAAGATGGCTCCTCATGCCTAATGTTGGTGTTTTGGTAGATGGTCTTTGGCTCTTGGGAGGAGCTTTGTCAGCTCAGATGAGAAAATTTCATTTGAAGTATACAGTTTATGTACATCCATTGTAGGGTTATTTTTAGGTAGATAATCAATAGTATGATTCCTTATGACTGTTTTAGACATCCACAAACGATGCAAAACATTTGCAATCATGTATATAAACCGAGAAAAATTCTAAATGAAATAAACCAGACCCAGAAAGACCATTGCTACATTTTCTACTCACACAAGGAATCTAAAACAGTGGAACTCAGTGGCAGAGAATAGCCTAATGGTTGCCAGGGACTTATAGGAATAAGAGTAGAAATGCATTGAAAGATATAAAAGTTTCTATTATACAGTGTGAATATATTCTAGAGATCTAGTAGACAGTATGGTGACTCTAGTTAATACATATTTTATATTTGCCAAAACAATAGTTATTAAATTTCTCACCATAAAAAAACAAGCAAAACCTATGCAAAGCAATGAGTATGGTCTTAGCTTTGCACTTAGCTAGTCATCTCATAGTTTGTACAGATATTAAAAGAGCATGTTATTTATCATAAATAGGTATAATTTTGCTTATTGCATGTCAGTAAGGCTAGAAGAAATAGAAGGAAAAACCAACTGTTGGGCCCCCTAATTCTTTCTCTTTCTTTCCTGACAAGTATTGAGGGGTTGTTTTAAATTTAAATGGACTAATACTAAAATAATGCAATCCTAAATATTTATGATTCTAAATTTATTTTTTTCTGTAAAAGGCATTACTAGATCAACTGATGAAATTTCAACAGTTTAATTTAGATAGGGAAATGCATTAAAACTATTTTTGATTCTTATAATTCTTATTTTTAAGGAGAATGCTCTCATTTTTTCAGAGATACTAAAGTATTGAAAGATAATGGACCACTAAAGCAGCAACTTATGCTCAAATGATTCCCCAAAAAACATGTTTTTAGAAAGCTTCTGCAACTTTGCAACTTTTGTGAGGTTTTAATTATTTTGAAATTTATTTTCAAAACATTTAATAAAAATAATGCTTTAGAGTAAAATTCCAATTTTCACTCATTAAACTCTGACTTAAATTTATTCAAATGATGTAAAATGTTTGCTTGTGCAGGATTATTGGCCCAGGGATATTCATTTTAGAGACAGTGATATATGGGATGATGCTCTGAAAAGACTAGAAGAGGACACTTCATTTGCTTCAATTTATTCTTATCTGTGGACCAATGTTCCTCGAATATTTGAAGCTGTCAGCATCATGGAGACAAGATTAAAAGACAGTTCCCATCTTTTGAAACAGCATTCCTCCAATTTACTTGATTGTAACAGAATGATTTCCAAGAAAAGTAAGATTTATTTTTTATGTGAATAAAGTAATGGTCAGTGGGGTGTGTGTGTGTGTGTGTGTGTGTGTGTGTGTGTGTGTGTGTGTACGTGTCTGTCTGTCTGTCTGTATATGCTGCTTCTATGTGTATTCTCATAAGGAATAAAATTCCAAAGTTTAAGTATCTTAAAACTACATGTTTAAAAATCTCATCATCCAGTAGGACCTAATAAATAGTTTTAGGTAGACTTAAGGATGTGGTTTGAAAGAAAGGATTACTGGAACAAGCCTAAGACAGTTATTAACTTTGTTAAACTGGAATAGAGGTAACGAAACCTCAGGGATTCAGGGAAACAAGATGTGCCGACTGATGCTTTAAGAAGCAAGCCTCCATCAATAGTAAATGTAGAAATCAAAGTAATAGAGTGGGAGCTGATCCACATGGTTGAGGTTAGCCTGTAGGTACATATAGTATTTGGTGTAAAAGAAATTAATTGCTGAGATATATTTCCTTGAGCAATGATAATTTTTTATCCTTGGTATTTATATAACTTTTTCCTATCTAATTGTATCGATCAGTACTTCCAGAATAATTTTTAAATAATAATAGTAGCTGTTGTCTTATTCTTCAAATTTTTAAAAATCAGTATCAGTATTAGATATCATTATGGCATTTCAGGCAAAGTGTATTTTATTAGATTCATGTCCCTTTTTCTCTTCTCCACCCCCTTAATTCTGATGCCCATGTGGCTCTTTCCAAGTCACGTTTCTACTTTAATTTCACTTATGTCTCCTTGCTCCTCACCCCTGTCAACACTAATTTTTACACTCTCTTATTTCCTCTCCAATTTTCAAGAGTTGACCACACCCATTTGTATGTGTATATGTACATTACAGGCTGTGTACATTATGTATATTGCATGGAAGAGTACATACCTGGTTTATCTCTCTGAGTTTGCATCGCTTCACTTAATATACTCCCAATTCCATCCACTTTCTAAAATTTTCATAATTTTACTTTTTTCATTGCTGAATAAAATTATATTGTGTATATGCAACATTTTCATTTTCCATTCATCTGATGGACATCTAGGCTGGTTCCATTCATCTGATGGACATCTAGGCTGGTTCCATTCATCTGATAGACATCTAGGCTGGTTCCATTCATCTGATGAACATCTAGGCTGGTTCCATTCATCTGATGAACATCTAGGCTGGTTCCATTCATCTGATGAACATCTAGGCTGGTTCCAGTCATGTGATGGACATCTAGGCAGCTTCCATTCATCTGATGAACATCTAGGCAGCTTCCATTCATCTGATGAACATCTAGGCAGCTTCCATTCATCTGATGGACATCTAGGCTGGTTCCATTCATCTGATGAATATCTAGGCTGGTTCCATTCATTTGATGAACATCTAGGCTGGTTCCAGTCATCTGATGGACATCTAGGCTGTTTCCATTCACCTGATGGATATCTAGGCTGGTTCCATCTCCTTGTTGTTGTGAAAAGAGCAGCAGTGAACATGGATGACCATGTGTCTCTGTGGTAGAATGTGGAGACTTTTGAGTGTGTGTATATATGTCAGCAGTTGTATAGTTATGTCATATGGTAGTTCTGTTTGTAATTCTTTGAGAAACTTCCATCTGATTTCCATATGGCTGCTCTGGTTTATACTCCCTCCAGCAATGAACAAGGGTTCCCTTTTCTCCACATCATCACCAGCATTTATGTCAGATTTCTTGATGTTCATCATTCTGATTGGGTGAGTAGAATATAAACTATTTTCAATTTGTATTTCCCTGATGATCAGGGATATTGAACACTTTTTAGAATATGTGTTGGCAATTACACTTCTGTCTGTTCATTTACTTAGCTTGTTTCTTGATATGTTTCAGAGCTTGAGGAGGGTAATCTTTTTTTATAGGTTCTTGGTATTAGTGCCTGAGACAAAGATCTTGTTCTCTAATGTTGAGATTTTTCTTTATCTGTGAGGAGAGATCTTGATATTTTGCTTGTGATTGCTATTGCTTTGGCAGGATGACCGTTTTCACAATATTGAATATTCTGATCCATGAGCATGGAAGGTCTTCCAATCTGCTGTCCCCTCAATTTCTTTATTCAATGTCATACAGGTTTTATTGTAGAGGGCCTTCATTTCCTTGGTTAGGTTTATTCCCAAATATATTATCCCAGATATATTCTCTCTCTCTCTTCCTCTCTGTCTCTGTCTCTCCCTCCTTCCCTCCCTCCCTTCTCCCCCCGCCTCTGCGTGCGTGCGTGCGTGTGCGTGTGTGGTGAATGAGACTGACTCCTTGATATCATTTTCAATATACCTTTTTTTTGTATCCTGCCTCTTTGCTGAAAGTATTTATCTGGTCTGCAAGTTTTTTGATAGACTCTTTAGGTCTCTTGTATGTAAAATCATATAATTTGTAAATAAGGATTTCTTTATTTCTTTTTCTATTCTGATTTCTTATTTTTGTGTCTGGCTGCATTGCTCTAGGTAACACTTCAAGCACTATATTGAACAGAGAGTGGAAACACTTGTCTTGTTCCTAATTTTAATGGGACTGATTTGAGTTTTTCTACGTTTACCGTTAGCTTTCCTCTTAGGACTTCTTTTATTGTGTCCCTTAGATTTTGGCATGTTGTGTTTTCAGTTTCATTCACATCTAGGATTTTTTCCCTTACTGATGTCTTTCATGTCTAATTACAGTTCAGTAGTATTGTGATTCCGTGAGTTTATGTACTTTCTCTGGGTTCTATTGCTGTTGATATCTGGCTTTGTTCCAGTATGGTTATGTAAATGCAGGATGTTATTTAACTTTCCAATATTTGTTTTGACTTGCTTTATGTCTTATTTTGTGATCAATTTTGGAGGTTTATGGGCTAATGAGGAGAATGAGCATTCTCTCATGTTTGGTTGACATGATTTGTAGACGTCTGTTATTTACCGTGTCATTTAACTCCAGTGTTTCTCAATTTTTGCTGATGAGGCTTTCCATTAACATTTTTATTTGGCTTATTAAGTTTCTCACTTCCAGCATCCTTTCAACTTGAGTTTCCTTTGATAGTTCCCTCTCTTTATTAAATTCTATATTTTTCCCTTGGAATGACTTCTGCATATCATTCATCTCTTTGTTTTATTTTCTTTGAGTATATTCATATCCTCTTTGAGTCGTTTGAGCATAGCTAAATCATTCTTTTAAATTCTTTGTCCATAAAATCTTCCAGATCATTCTTGTTGCAGTTTGTGATTATGAGATTGGTAATTTGGGGGAGCATCAAAATGTGTTTTTTTCATGTTACTTGTGTCTATCCTTTGGTACTTGTGCATCTGATGCAGGTTGTTAATTGAGTCTCTTTGTTCAGGTTGCTTTTCTTCTCTTTCAGTGTTGGCATGCATATTATTCATGAGATGATTAAGAGGGAGGCCTAGGTGACCAGGTTTGGGGTAGATGACAGTAAGAAGACAAGTGAGCTCAAAGGCCAGGGGAGTGCATAATTACCACCAAATTGTCCAGCTGGAGGCAAAGCTTCCATCCTGTGCTGACTGGGGACCTGCTGACTCCAAAATTCCCAGTTCCTTGCTGGCTTCTCTACTGTCTTATTCCTGACTTAATGGGTCATCTTGTTACACAGAATGCTTGAACATGATGATACTGGCTATGCTAATAAAGCCTGTTCTGTTTACTATATAAATTTGATTAGTTATATCATTTAGATATGTAATATCCTTTGACTTTAGATTTTTCAAATCCAAGAATGTATTTATATCCATATTAAATTCATAATTTTAAATTTTCATGTTGAATTTTTAAATTTTAAAATTTTCATTAATTTATAGGTATATGTAGTATATATATGCATCTAATTAATATATTTTTATTTATATATGTTTTATATATGCATATATAAGCTATATGTAGCTTGTATACATATATACATGTATTATTTTTGTAGAGAAAATATCTATGAGTAAGCAGAGAATAATATGAAAAATCTTCTTTCATATATTCCTCCTTTAAAAATAGGTATATATATATACACACATATATTAATTATTTTCAACATATGAATATTGTAAGTAGTTTAAAGTCTTACATTGTATAAATTACTGTGCACATATCTTTCACTGGGCCATGCACAGCATTTATTGAATTTAAGGTAATCTTGAAACTGTCAAATCTCGGTAGCTGAGTGATTTGAAAAATGTGGCTTCTTTGTTAGATATCAGCTGAGGTAAAATGTTAGATGCAAAGTACCATAGACATGTTAGATGGGGCTTGATGTTTTGGAAAAACAAAAGGAAACAAGATAAACAATAGTTCCATTATTTATTAAGAGTGCGTGGCTCGTCAAAATTTTAATTGATTTCATTGAATAGTTTTATATTTAAATTATCTAGAATTTTCTTGTTTTTGATTTTTTTTTCATTATTGTCAATTCCCTTTTCTTAAAGGTTCATATACAAATCTGGAAAAATACAAGGCATTCTTAAAGGAACACAGTAGGCAGAGGAAGATAATGGTATGATATTTGTGTTTACCATCCCTCAAAAATGTATTTTCATCAGAAATGTAAATATTGTCACTCTACAGATAAGAACTGATAATGCTTTAAAAATGTCCTATTAGTCTTTGTTAAGCAACATTTCTGTCTTGAAGATCTAGGGACTTATTTTTTGACACACAATGTTAGAGCCCTGAAATCATCACATCAAAAGTTATTTGAGATTGATTTTAATATATATTATATATGTAATATATATATGTATATATGTAGATGCAAGTTTTCCTGTCCCACAGTCACTCTCAAATAAACACACAGAGGCTTATATTAATTATAAATGCTCGGCAGGTAGCTCAGGCTTGTTATTAGCTAACTCTTGCATTTAAATTAACCCATATTTCTATATATACTTTGCCACGTGGCTCATGGATTGTTACCTCATTTTTTACACATCCTGCTTACTCAGTGACTGGCTGGTTTCTCTGGAGACTCTCCTGACCCTGCCCTTCCTCCTCCTATCATTCTCTCTGTGTCAGACTGTCTCACCCAATCTCTTGTTGCCCTGCTATTGACCAATCATTTTTTTATTAATTAACAATGAGCATAATCCATCGCATGCATATATATATGTATATGTATATGTATCTATCTATCTTCCTTTGGTTATTTAATAAGTGATTGTGTGAACCAAAGCTTTATTAATTATTGTTAAATATAAATATTTTAGGGGTTTATTTATCAAGATTTTAATGTAAAAATCCTTTAACTTAGAATTTTAAATACTTTGTTTTGAATTTTCCAGCTTTCAGATGAAATGGAGACAGAGAAGAATATAGAGGTATTTCAATTTTCTGTACTGTCAGATTATGTATCAGGTATATTATGTAGAGCCAAAAGAATGCTTATAATGCTATAGATGTAGATATAACTATAAATTTGTGCTCCAAGAAAGAGAGTTGAGAACAGGCTTAGAAAACTTTCTATTCTACCCTGTTCTTGTTTCTTTATCTAAAATACTTGATATTTTCAGTATATACCAAAATATGTCCTAAAAAATTATTCTGTTTTGTTTTAAAATTTGGCTCACAAGTGTACAAATGCTGTTAATTTCTCAGAAACAAAGTATATGAAAATTTTCTTAGGGAAAATACATAATTTTTAATGTAGTAACATAAAATAGCATAATTATGTTTGCTAAATGATAATTAAATATTTATCTATCTTCTAAAGTCATATGAATCCACTATATTAAGAAGAGAAGTAATTTTTGTTAAATAACATTTCCTTTTTTTTTCTAGGGTTGCAGCTTCTCAGGATTCAAAAAAAATGAACTAACGCAATTACCCAGACATTTGGATGCTAAACAGATTTATCTTTTTGTTTTAAGAACCAATAACTTTGAGGTATATAAACATTATTTTATTTTTATTCTATAATAAAATTTGAGAATGTGATTTAATGAATCAGGTCTTTATTTAAAACCAGGAGAAGTTAGATGTTAAGCAAACTTGATTCTTTAAATGTTAAATTTGGATTTTAGTGATGTTTAACCCTGTTTACCAGAAGAAAATGTGTTGGTGTCTTAGTTATTTTTCTGTTGCTCTGACAAAATACTATAACCAAAGAAACTTATAAAAGAAAGTGTTGAATTGAGTTTATGATTTCAGAGAGTTTGAGTCCATGATGACAAAGCAAAGGTCGTGGCAGCAGGAAAAGCTGAAAGCTCACGTTTTGAGCCCCAAGTAGAAGGCAGAGAGAGCTAATTGGGAATGACACCAAACTTTTGAACCTCAAAACCCGCTCCCAGTCACACTCTCTTCCAATAAGGTCATACTTCTTAATCCTTCACAAGCAATTCCACCAGCTGGGGACTGTGTATTCAACCCTAAGGGCCTCTGGGGGCCATTCTCATTCAAACCACCACAGCACACCTCCCATGGATATCAGCCAGCCATGAGATATCAAGTTCTAGTGAGACTAGGCACCTCCTCTCCTATTAAGGCTGGATGGGACAACACAGTAGGAGGAATGGGTCCCAAAAGCAGGCAACAGAGTCAGAGACAGCCCCTATCACTGTTAGGAGTCCCACAAGATCAAGCTACACACCTGTAACATATATGCAGAGGGCCTAGGTCAGTTCCATGCAGGCTCCCTGTGTCGGTTCAGTTTCTGTGAGCCCCTTATAAGCCCACATTGGTTGATTCTGTGAGTTTCATTGTGGTGTCCTTGAGCCCACTGGCTCCTTCATCCCCCTCTTCCACAGGATTCCCTGAGATCCACCTAAGGTTTGGCTGTGGGTCTCTGCGTCTGTTTCCATCAGTTGCTGGGTGAAGCCTCTCTGTTGACAGTTGGACTAGGCAACAATCGATGAGTATAGCAGACTATCTTTAGGAATCATTTCATTGATTTTTTTTCCAGTCCTGTTTGGTTCTGTCCTAGGTCTCTGGGCTGTCCTGCCTCCAGGTCCTGGCCCTCAAGGGTGGGGTCCCTCTCATGGTATGAGTCTCAAGCTAGGCCAGTCATTATTTATTTGGTCACTCTCACAATTTCTGTGCCACCTTTACCCAGCACATCTTGTAGTCAGAACAAATTGTAGGTTAAAAGTTTTGTGGCTGGGTTGGTGTCCCAATCCCTCCACGGGAAGTCTTGCCTAGTTACGGGAGATGCAGTTCAGACTCTGTATCCCCCATTGCTAGGAGTCTTAGCTAGGGTCACCCTCATAGATTCCTGGGAGTTTCCGTTGCACTAGGTTTCTAGTTCTTCCCAGAGATGCCCCCTGATTCCAGTTGTCTCTCCCAGTACTCTCTCCCTCCATCCTCAACAAACCTGATCCCATCCCTGCCCCCTGTCTACACCCCTCCCCCCATTCACCTGTGATGTCTATTCTATTTCCCCTTCACAGTGAGATCCATGTGTCCTCCCTTGAGCCTTTCTTGTTACTTAGCTTGTCTGAGTATGAGGATTGTAGCACCACGGTTACCCTTTACTTTACAGCTAATACCCACTTATGAATGAGTACGTACCATGTTTGTCTTTCTGAGTCTTGGTTATCTCACTCAGGATGATTTTTTCCTAGTTCCACCCATTTGCCTGCAAATTTCATGATGTCATTGTTTTTAACAGCAGAGTAATACTCCATTGTGTAAATGTATCACATTTTCTTAATTCATTCTTCGGCTGAGGGATATCTAGATTGTTTCCAGTTTCTGGCTGTTATGAGTAAAACTACTATGAACTTTTAATGACTACTTTTGTTTACCTTGTAAATAGGGGATGTAAATCTATTTTAATTTTTTGTCTCATCTTGATTTAATTTTGGTAGGTAATATCTATCAGGAAAATTGTCCATTTCTTTTAAATTTTCCAATTTTGTGGAGTACAGGTTTTTGAAATATGACCTGATGATTTTTTTTCCCACGATATCTGTTGTCATGCCTCCCTTTTTGCTCCTGATTTTGTTAATTTGGATATTCTCTCTCTGCCTTTTAGTTAGTTTGGATAAGGGTTTGTCTATCTTGTTGATTTTTCTCTAAGAACCAACTCTTTATTGATTCTTTGTATTTTTCTCTTTGTTTCTATTTTATTTATTTCAGCCTTAGTTTGATTATTTTCTGCCATTTACTCCTCCTAAGTACATCTGCTTCTTTTTGTTCTAGAGCTTTTAGGTATGCTCTTAAGTTACTAGTATGAGATCTCTCTAATTTCTTCATGCAGACACTTAGTTGCTATGAACTTTCCTCTTATCACTGCTTACATTTTGTCCCATAAGTTTAGATGTGTTGTGCATTCATTTTCATTGAATTCTAGGAAGTCTTTAATTTCTTTCTATTTCTCTCTTGACCCAGTGCTAATTCAGTAGAGAGTTGTTTAGTTTCCATGAGTTTGTAGGCTTTCTGTTGTTTCTGTTGTTGTTGAAATTCTGCTTTATTATCCAGAGGGCCTGATCCAGTTAGGGGCTCCTCAGCTATTGGTTCATAGTTCATGTGTTTCCACTAGTTTGGCTATTTGTCCCTGTGCTTTTTCCAATCTTGGTCTCAACAATTCTCGCTCATACAATCCCTCGTCTTTCTCACTGATTGGATTCCTGGAGCTCCACCTGGGGCCTGGCCGTGGATCTCGGCATCCGCTTCCATTAGTCATTGGATGAGATTTCTAGCAGGACAGATAGGGTGTTTGGCCATCCTGTCACCAGAGTAGGTCAGTTTGGACTTTCTCTTGACCATTGCCAATAGTCTATTGTGGAGGTATCTTTGTGGAACTGTTTGGGAGGCACCCAGGCAGTGGGACCAGGACCTGTCCTTAGTGCATGAGCTGGCTGTTTGGACCCTGGGACCTATGCAGGGATACTTTGCTCAACCTGGGAGGAGGGAACTGGACCTCCCTGGACTGAATCTACTAGGTTGAGCTGAATCCCCAGGGGAGTCCTTGCCCTGGAGGAGATGGGAATGGGGGATGGGCTAGGGGGAGGGCGGGGGGCAGGAGGAGGGAGGACAGGGGAATCTGTCACTGATATGTAAAATTAAATCAAATTATAAAATTTTAAAAAATAAAATGAAATTAAAAAAAGAAATTCAGCTTTAATCCATGGTGGTCTGATAAGATACAGGGGGTTATTTCAATCTTCTGTTATCTGTTAAGATTTGCTTTGTGACCAAGTATATGGCCAATTTTGGAGAAGGTTCCATGGGCTGCTGAGAAGAAGGTATCTTCTTTTGTGTTTGGGTGAAATGTTCTGTAGATATCTGTTAGGTACGTTTGAGTCATAACATCTGTTAGTTCCATTATTTCTCTGTTTAGTTTCTGTCTGAACAACCTGTCCATTGGTGAGAGTGGTTATTGATGTCTCCTACTACTAATATGTGGAGTTTGATGGGTGATTTAAGCTTTAGTAATGTTTCTTTTACAAATGTGGGTGCCCTTTTATTTGGGGCATGGATGTTCAGAATTGAGACATCATCCTGGTGTATTTTTCCTTTCATGAGTATGAATGTCCTTTTCCATCTCTTTTGATTAATTTTGGTTTGAAGTCTATTTTGTTAGCTATTAGGATAGCTACAGCAGCTTGCTTGTTAGGTTCATTTGATTGGAAAACCTTTTTCCAACCCTTTACTCTGAGGTATCTTTGATATTGAGGTGTGTTTCATGTATGCAGCAGAAGGATGTATCCTATTTTTGTATCCATTCTGTTAGCCTGTTAACCTTTTTATTGGAGAATTGAGTCCATCAATATTGAAAGATATTAATGACCAGTGATTGTTAATTCCTATTTTGTTGTTGTTGGGGGTGGGGGCGTGTGTGTGTGTGTGTGTGTGTGTGTGTGTGTGTGTGTGTGTGTGTGTGTGTTTGCATGCATGTTTCCTTTCTTTGGGCTTTGCTGGTATGAAATTATTTATTGCCTTATTTTGTGTGTAAAGTTAACTTCTTGGGTTGGAATTTTCCTTTTAGTACCTTCTGTAGGGCAGATTTATGGGTAGATACTGTTTAAATTTGATTTTGTCATGAAATATCTTGTTTTCTCCATCTATGGAGATTGAAAGTTTTTCTGGGTATAGTAGTCTGGGCATCCATAGTCTCTTAGAGTCTGCAAGTTGTCTGTCCAGGCCCTTCTGGCTTAGGTCTACCTTTACATGTTACTTGTTTTTGTTTTTGTTTTTCTTGCAGCTTTTAATATTCTTTCTTTGTTCTGTGTATTTGGTATTTTATGTTGCAGGGGGACTTTCTTTTCTGATCCAATCTATTTGGTGTTCTATTATTATCTTGTACTTTATAGGCATGTCCTTCTTCAAGTTAGGAAAATTTTCTTCTATGACTTGGTTAAATATATTTTCTGGGTTTTTGATCTGGGATTCTTATCCTTCTTTTATTCCTATTATTCTTAGGTTTGGTCTTTTCATGGTGTCTCAGATTTCCTGGATGTTTCATGTTAGGAGTTTTTTTAGATTTAACATTTTCTTTGACTGATGAATCTATTTCTTCTATGGTATCTTTAATATCTGAGAGTCTCTTCTCCATCTCTTGTATTCTGTTGGTGATGGTTGCATCTGTAGTTCCTGTTTGCTTACTCAGATTTTTCATCATTTTCTGAATTCTCTCAGTTTGTGTTTCCTTTTTTTTTCAATCAATCTCCTCCAAACACTTATTTTTTATTTTTATTAAGAAAAAAATTTTCTTATTCATTTTACATACCAAAGATCCCCCTTTTCCCTCCTCCTGCCCCCCCCCAGCCTCCCCCTCCCAACTCATCCCCCATTCCCTCATACAAGAAGGTAAGACCTCCCATGGGGAGGTACATTTAGTAGGGGCAGGTCCAAGCTCCTCCCCCTATTCCAAATAGAATTGGGCTCCAAAAGGCCTGCTCATGCACCAGGGATGGACTCTAATCCTACTGCCACCCCCCCCCCAAGCAAATCATGCTACACAACTGTCTTGCCATGCAGAGGGTCTAGTCCAGTCCCATGCAGGCTCCAAAGCCATTGATGTAAATTTCACGAGTTCCCACTAGTTTGATTGGATTGTCTCTGTCTTCTTTGTTGCTTCTATTTCAATCCTTTGCCTTCCCCGTCACCCCCACCCCGTCACCCCCCACCACACACAACCAGCTTTCTTTAAGGGACTTAATGAGTTCCTCCAATTTTTTTTTTGGTTGTCTTTTCCTCAGTTTCTTTAAGGGAGTTTTCATTTCCTCTTTAAGGACCTCTATCATGTTCATAAAGTTGTTTTTAAGGTCATTTTCTTGTGCTTCAGCTGCATTAGAATATTCATCAGGTCTTCCTGTCACGGGATTGTTGGGCTCTTATGGTGCCATGTTGTCCTTGCTGGTGTTTATTGTATTCTTACACTGGCATTTAGGCATCAGGGTTTCAAATGATTAGGTCTGAGTTCTGATTTCTGAGTTTGTCTGTTGGATGGGTGTTTTGTTCCTTGGTTTCTGGTTCCTCTTTGGTTTTCTAGTCTTTGTGGCCTGGATTTCTGTGGCTGGTGTGACCTCTGATCTAGCAGGGAGGCTCTGTCTAAATTGGGAGCTGGCCTTCTGGTGGTTAGCTTCACCTTTGGTACCGCAGTGGGTCTCTGTTCTCTCATGTGTAGTTTTTGAGCAAATAAAATGTGGCCAGTATGACTGATAACTTAAAATATTTATTCAATTTCTTTTAATAGATTTGCATACAGATATAAAAACTGATATGTACGTGTTAAAAAATAGTTATGTTTGGAATAAAATTACAAGTATATATTTTATGAATCTATTTTATGTAAACATGTATTTATGAATCTAGAAATACTATTATAGTATTTCTGATGAAAATTTAATGTTCAAATCAAGATATTCTATAAGTATAAAATACATTCCATTGTTTTCAAATCCTTAGCACTAAAGATGCAAAATATTTAATTAATACTTTATCAATTACATGTTGATAGGAAAATATTTTAATTATATTTGGTTAAATAAGGTATGTCATCAAGCTTAATTTCACTTTTTTGCTTTTAATGTAACTACTAGGACAGTTAATATCATTCATGTGCATTGCTAAATATCTGTCAGTCAGTTCTGTTACCTTTAGTTATACTCTGTATAAAGCATATTTATGTAAATATATTTAGTAACATGTTTTAATTTGTTATCCTTAGGAAAAGGTGCTTAAAGTCTTGAAAATCCACATTCTGTCAGACTGCTCCATTGCTCTTCTGCATGACTCTTTTTGGTGGTGGTTTCTTCATAAATTCAAGGTAAATGGCATTTAAAAATTATGCAAAAACATTTATTTGTAGCATAATGTTTTTCAGTAGAAGTAATATTAATACAAAAGTTTTTTACACAGATGAATTTTTGAGCATTCCACAGCTAGAAATCCCATTTAAACTTCCTTCTTTTAGAGGAGTTAAAATTCCAATAAGGATTTCAACAAACTGGATTCTTCATCAGTCAGAAAAGATAAGGGAGAGCCAATACTCTAGTGAATAATAGGGTTGTATCTTTGCATGTTATTATATGTTGGTAAACAGAACAGAAAGCCTACTACAAATCAGTAACACTGAGAATTTAGAAGAGAACCTGGTAGTCAGACAGAGAGCCTTTAGTTAATTCAGAAAGGTGAGAATTTGAATCTTGGTAAAAAAATAAGAAGAAAGTGAAATTGGTAGTACTAGAGGCACTGTTTGACCAGAAGAATTTCAGTAAGAATAAATACTCCTAAAGTTGCTTAAAAGCTTGGCTCTCCAAAATGATGCAAAAAATTAGAAGGTGGCCCACACTGTGACTCCCCAACCACTGCCATCTGAGACAGTGCACACGACAGTACAAGCCCTTCACTGGTAGTGCTACCCCACTTCTAGGACCAAAGTTCACATCAGAGGAATGTGCACAGTACCCTGTTCACCCTCCATAGGCTGCACTGCCCATGCCCATCTAACCCTGTGCTTTGACCCCAAGCCACACCTATCTAAGTACTGTGTACACAGCATGTGTTCCACAAGAAGTCCCTGGCTGACCTGGACCACTTCTGATACCCCAATTCCATATCAATATTGACCTGGACCACTTCTAATACCCCAATTCTATATCAACATTGACCTGGACCACTGATACCCCAATTACATATCAACATTGACCTGGACCACTGATATCCCAATTCAATATCAACATTGACCTGGACCACTGATACCCCAATTCCATATCAACATTGACCTGGACCACTGATACCCCAATTCCATATTAACATTGTGTCCCCAAGACTGAACCTCAAGCACCATCCAGCAATTTCAAAGATCACCTAAGTTCAGGTGACAATGAACAAGAAATCCAAATGCCCACTCAGCAAAGGTGGATCAGATATTCAAACCATATAGACAATAACACTACTCTGTACATGCAGTCCCAACACAAACAATACGAAAAACCAAAACAACATGTCTCTTCAAAAAATTAGTACCCCCACAGTAATGTTCCCTGAGGAAAACAACTTAGATGACACATGAGATAATGAATTCAAAATAGCAATTTTAGATACATTCAAGGAACTCAAGGAGCATATGAATAAATACAGAATGGTGGTCTAGAAAACACAAGCAAAGAGTTGAATAAAATAATTAAGACAAAGCAGGATATGAAAATAGAATGAAATAAAGAAACAGAAAGCCAAAAGCAAAATGAAACTTGAAATGAAAAATTCATTAAATCTAGTAAGCTCAGAGAAACACCTCACCAAAAGTATAAATCAAGTGGAAGAGAGGATACCAGGACTTGAAGACAAGGGAGAGGAATTAGATCACTCAATCAAAATAAAATGATGAATCTTTCAAAAAGTCCGTGAATGGGGCATTCCAATACTCTGAAACATAAAAGGAGTAAGATTATGGACCACAGGTATAGAAGAAGGCAAAGAAATCCAGATCGAAGGCACAGCAAGTATCTCCAACAAAATTGCAAAATAAAATCAGCCCATTCCACCAGATGGAAATCATGCCTGATGCCATTAATTAGGCCAAGTACCTATGCTTGTGTATGTCATAGACCCTAAGAGAGAACATAATTCGATGATTCTGCTAAGTAGACACAGTATTAAACTGCTTGCTTATACATATCTTTATGCCCATAGATTAGTATAGTTTTCAACCTTCATCAGAGAAGCTGCTTTTTTGCATTGGTTGACTCTGGTAGTTTGAATTAGAATGGCCCTATAGGCTCATATGCTTGACTATTGGTCCCCAGTTGGTTAAACTGCTTGGGAAGGACTAGGAGGTGTGACCTTGTTGGAGGAGGTGTGACACTGGGGATGTGTTTTGAGATTTTAGAAGACTGGTGCCATTCCCAGTGTTTGTCTCTTCCTCATGGTTGTGTCTCAAAATGTGAGCTCTCAGCTACTGCCTGCTGCCATGCTCACTACCATGATGATCATGGACTCTAACCCCCTGAATAGTAAGCCCCAAATTAAACAGTTTCTTTTATAAGTTATTTGATGATGGTGTCTTATCACAGCAATAGAAAAGTACCCATGACAGTGATGATTAATACAGAGACTGACAATTGGTCATGTACAGAGAATAAAAGACTTTGGAATGATCAACGCTAAATGGGACATCTGTAATATACACCTTCTACCAAGGCCCAATGATATCACACAAGAGGCTGCAAAAAGATTGCTAGAGCCGAAGGTAGTGGATGACGGCCATGAAACAGCATTTTCCAGACTGGCAGGTCCATTGCATATATGAACTCAGAGGTGTAACTGCACACAAAATCCAGCATGAGTGGGCCAGGGGCTTACGAAGTCCTAGCCTGACTAAAGAGCTGCTAACAACTGGCAGATAGTGGACGAGAGAGTGTGGGTTTTCTTCATGGGTGTGGACCTTTAAGAGGCCACCCATGCTCCAGTGAATGGCCAGATACACACACTGGCAAGCACTAACAACTCAGTGGGTTTAAAAGAGTACATGAAGTTATGAGGGTAAAGTAGCGGTGTGGGCAATGTGGAAGAGTTGAAGGAAAGAAAAGGAGGGGCAGTTTGGGTCAAAACACATTATATGAATATAAGAAATTCTCAAACAGTAAATTTTTAAAAACATTTTTGAAGCCATAAATGCATCATTCTTACTCAACAACAAAAAAGTTGTATAACCTTTAAAGTTTTTTTAACCAATCATACAAAGTAGATTTCAAAGAAGGTAATGTTATGAAGAACAAAGAATAACAGTCTAATGATGAAATGGTTAGTTGATCAGTGAGACATAAGAATCCTAAATTTTTATTCAATAATAAAACTCTTCAAAACATATTTAATAGAAAACTCATTAACACTTCAAGAAGACATAGACATTTACATCAGTATAGTTCAGGATTTTAATGCCTCACTGCTAATATTTTGTAGCATATGTGAAAAATGAGAAGTGATATGAAAGACTTGAACAACACTGGCAAAAAAATGATCTGGCTTTTATTAAGTATCTATCCTGCTTCATACATTTTTGTTGCTAGAGTTTTCCTGCCTGGCCCACAGTCAGGACAAATCTCAGCCATTCAGACCCAACCAAATAAACACAGAGACTTATATTGGTTACAAACTGTATGGCCATGGCAGGCTTCTTGCTAACTGTTCTTACAGCTTAAATTAATCCATTTCTATTAATCTATACCTTGCCACGTGGCTTGTGGCTTACCGGTACTTTTACATCTTCCTTGTCCTGATGGCGGCTTGCAGTGTCTCTCTCACCCAGCTTCCTGTTCTCTCAATTCTCCTCTCTGTTAGTCCCACCTATACTTCCTGCCTGGCCACGGACCAATCAGTGATTTATTTATTGACCAATCAGCAACACATTTGACATATAGACCATCCCACAGCACATTTTGTATTGCTAGTATTGGGTGCCACAAAATAGACAGTTTGTAATGAGCAGAAATGTATTGGCTCAGTTAGAGAAGTTAGGCAGTATTAGCCTAGGGTCCATTGTGACTGCTGCACTAGATCCACACCAGATGAAGCTAGCTAAAATCCTGTGTGGATGGGCCAGGGCTTACAGTGTCCCACCTTAACTGAAGAAGTATTGGCAACTGATGGATGGTGGCGTTGGGAGAGTACCCATTTTCTTGAGGAATACAGGCCTTAAAGAGGCTACCCATGGTCCAGGGGGCACCCGTGGGAGGAGGTGGAATGACAAAAAAGAGACAGAAGAATGGAGAGAAAAGAAGTACAAGAGAGGAGGTGTGCCTACTCTCACGTCAATGTCTCATTCCTGAAGGTTGGGCCCTGATCCCGATGCCTCCGTGTTGTTCTACCCCATCCACAGCTGATTGCTTTTCTCAATGACGCGTTTACACATTCTGAACTAGGGAAATATTCTGATAAAGTTAGAATAATTGAAGCCACAGAAAACACATTTTCACATAAAAAGATGAGATCTATAGCAACATCTCCAAAAAATCAGAAAGTAAATAATATACTTCTCAATAGCGATAGGTGAAATCAGAATTGAGCAGAGAATTGAAAATTGTTTGAACCAAGTGAAAATGAGAAGATGAACTAAGACTTTTGGGATGTAAACAGGGCAATATTTAAAGAAAAAAACTATAGCATAAAAAGAAAACAGCAGTAATCAGAGTGAATGTCAGTACAAGTAAAAGAAAACAAAAAATGGAGAAAATTCAATGGAGCCAGATGCTTCTTGGAAAAAAAATCTTCAAACAGGTTAACATGAGGAATTTGAAGCCTATATTGTTCTCAGTGTAAATATGGCAGAGACAGCACCTAAAGGCAGGTCATCACCTTAATGGACTCATCCCCAGTGGCTTAGCACAGAGGCATGCCTCCTGAGCACAGTTCTGCATACTGCAACCTATCAGAGAGGCTCAACTCATGCTGAAACTATTTCAAGACATAATGGAACAAAAGACTGGGTTGTTGGGCAGAAAAATTTTGAGCTTAACAAAATAATGTCAAATTATTTTCCAAGTGGGTATGTAATTTGTCACCCCCATTGCTAATATGTGATTTTTCTGTTATTATTGAGCTACTAGTGGGTGAACAAAATAAAACAGAAATTAGAAAACAGTGTGAGAAAAAAAAGAAACAAAAATATATCAGAACTTATGAAAACCATAAATAAAAGCAGGGAAACCACTACCATTTTTACAGAAATAGATAATTGCATTATTAGCTTTTTATCTCTGTAACCAAACTATCTGACATGCATACCTTGAAACAAAGAGTTCATTTTTCTCATTTTTCAGAAGACTGAGTCCATTATACTGAGGAAGGCATGACAGATCAGTTCTTATCCTGATGGAGAAGCATAGAGAGAGATGCTGAAGCTCAGTGGCTTCCTCCTTTGTCCCCTTTGTCCCCTCTGGACCCCAGCACATAGGGTGGTGCTTCCCACATTTAAAATGGTTTTTCCTCTCAGTTAATCCACTCTAGAAACACTGCATAAAGTTAGAGGTGTGCCCGGCTAATCTTCTATGTGCTCATATCAAGCTGACAATGAGGATAAAGCGTCATGGTACTGTAAAAGTATATGTCAACAGGCTGGATGACCTGAACAGCACATTAAAAAAACTCCTGAAGTCATGCAATCTGACAAGACTGATCCACAAAGAAAAAGATGATTAAGATCGCACACCTGAGGCAGAGGCAGGCAGATCTCTGTGAGTTCAAGGCCAGCCTGGTCTACAGAGTGAGATCCAGGACAGGCACCAAAACTACATGGAGAAACCCTGTCTCGAAAAACCAAAGAAAAAAATAGATTACAATTACTAAAGAGGTTGAATCAGTAATTGAAACATCCCAACAACAAAAAAGCACTGATCCAGATAACCAGTTTCACTGGTAAATTCCACCAATATTTTAAAAAGAATAAGCACCAACATTACACCTCTTCTAAAATATTCAAGAGACAAGAGCAAAGTCTAACTTGAGAAAGTGTTACTATCACACCAAATCTAGGTAAAAAACATTATAAAAATAAAATACTATAGACTAATATCTCTTCCAATAAATGTGAGTGCAGAAATCATAAAAATTTACTATCAAGCCAAGTTCAGCAGCATATTACTGGAATCATATGCCATAGCCCATAGAATTAGCACTGGAAGACAAAGATAATTTAGCATCAGTTGAATAGCTTGATCTGATACAGACAGTGATTGGCAAGATACCTAACAGAAGCTTCAGTTTCTAACAATCATGCATAAAGCACATACAAAAATGAAACAGCCATTGGCCACATGATCATCTGTGAAGATATTAGATTGAACCATATTAACCAAAGACATATCCTAGAACTTTATGTCTTATGTAAACTTTATGTTCTTTGCTTCATAGATGTTGAGTATAGATTGTATAGTTAAAACATGGTAACTTCCTGAATAAATGATGTATATGCATTCTCCTTTAATTTTTAAATAACTATATCTCAAAAACCAAGCCCGTTTCATGAGTCATCAAGAAGCACTGTCATCATTACCAGTATTTTCATTGCCGTGATTTCCTTTTATAAAGTTATTTGAAAGGTATGAGAATTTAAGAGGACTGGAATCTCCTCTGGTTCTTGATTACTTGAATGAGTCTCTTGGGTTTCCTAAGCACTAATGAGTCACTGAACTAGAAGGCTTTAAGGCAGATGACCTGGAAATTCATTTTAGGTTTAAGATCCAATATATCTGTAAATCCTTGTTTATTTTGTTTTCTATTACCACTAAATTGACAGTTTGCATTTTACATTTGTGTTTTTACAGCTTGTGTTGTGAGTTTGAACTTTCTAATTCATCTTCCTTGTATAATGATTTAGATTCTGATTATTCTCATTACTTAATGGAGCAGGAAGCTAGGTTGCTACATTGGGATTTTACTGTAATGTTCCTGTTACTAAGTCACTTTAATTTTGCTTTGGTTACTGCTGATAAGAAAAGAGTGTGCATTGTTATGGAAAGTACCTGAGTCATTGATTGTCTCTAGGATGATAACCACTGACCAAGAACCTTCATTCATTCCACAGATGTTGACATGCTTTTGGTGTTCTAGACACTGTGCCAAGTGTTTGAAATACAAAATTATGTAAAACGTGGTCTTTGCCCTAGTATAATTTTACTACTCTTCTAAGATATGACAGATATATACGACTGTCATCTAGAAAAGCAGGATATAGTGTCCAATGTAGTGTAACTAGTAAGTGACAGAGCTACCATTCAAACTCTACTGTGATGCCAAAACAAATGGCCCGTCCATTACACTGGTCAGACTACCCTTTAAGAATAGACTATGTTCTTACATAACATACATACATATATGTGTGTGTGTGTGTGAGTGTGTAGTATTACATGTAGTAATATTGTACACAGAACTTCCTAATATAAATTGTAATGTTGACCCTAATTGTATGCATGCATCCCCTTAAAGCCTGACAGATACGATCAAGATTGCCTATTTGACAGAATTTCAGAAAGTTATGTAACACTTTTCCTGAGAATACCTCATAGGAAAATGGATGCATTCTTTCAGGTACGTGTAAAAACTTAACAGTTACAATAATTATCTTCATAGTATATGGAAAATATACTTTGTTTAACTATAAATGAGCATATTTTTATTACCTTTCAACAAAAAAATTATCAGATGTAAATAATGGAAATACTTTTAAAGCTGTGTTTTACCACTATGACTACTAACCAGAGTACTGTGTTCTCTAGACTCATAGTCCTAAAATCACTGTAGTTCTATAGTTATGTTGGTTAGAAACTGGTGACTTCTATGTATATTCTTGGTCTTGTCCTGTTTCCCTATAAAAATATCATTTTTCTTTTACTCTATAATAAGTCTTTTAAGCCATTTCAGCAAAACTAACTAGTTTATATTATATTTACTGAATAAGCTATGAACTAAATATTTATTTTCATTTTCTGTTATATTAATAAGTAAGGTTAATCAAAATAATGTTGTTTTGGTAAAATGGGAAGATGTAGGGAATTCTTTGAATGTTTTAAATATTAATACTTAGTATTTCCAAACACAAGCAGTGTTGAAGTATCTTATTCCTTTAGCAATCTGTAAATCAAAAATGTAAAGCATTTTGGAATTTATAAATGTTTTCACATTGTTGGAGGAACATAAAATATCCTTAATAAAAGTATAAATAATTCTAAATTTAAGAATTTGTCAAATATTTACATTCAATCTTGGTTTATCTTATACTTCCAAAAAGTGTGGTAGGGGAAAATTATAGTGGGCTTGGAATTGAGTTTGAAAGACTTGTCTGCTATGGGCAGCACCATCCCATTAGCTGCTCTCCTCGAGTCCATCAAATGTGGAAAGCAAGCTGAGCACCAGCGTTCATACCCTTCTGCTTCCTGACTGTGGGTGCCCTGTGACCAGTTCTCTCAAGCTCCTGCTGCCATAACTTTCCGCTGTAATAGACTGCACCCTGGAACTCTGAGCTGGAATGAGCTTGTTCTCCTTAAAGTTGTTCTTGTCAGAGTATTTTATCACAGAAACAGGAAAACAAAACTAAAACCATCTTTTTGTAATCACCAGGAGGTGGCATAATTACACACACACACACACACACACACACACACACACACACACACACACATACACACACACACACACACACACACACACACACACACGGACTTGAGAAGTCCCTCTTACTCAACCTGTTTAACATTTTAATTTTCACTATTAATAAAACTCATATGCCACTGATAATGTGACCATTTGGGTAGTGAAGATATTCATAGCTCACTGAATAAAATTAGATACACCAATATGTTACAGAATTCTATCCCTCACATCTCCTCCCTCCTGTCACCACCACCCCAGTCAAAGGGGCTCTGAAAGGACTGTGTACCAGCAAATTTGAGCACTATTTGATTAAAATGACCCTGTTAGTTTCCTATGAGGTATTACAAATTATAATAAACTTAGTTGTTTAAAGCAATAGGAATTCATTTTCTTAGTTATAGAGGCCAGCAATCCAAGATGAATAGAATATAAATCTAAAATGAAGGTATAGACGATGCTGATTCACCCCAGGGAAAATTCCTCCTCTCTGTCTTGTTTCTGGTGTCAGGACCTCTCACCTCTCTTGACCTATGGTCCATTGCTGCTGTCTGCTTCTGTTGTCACACCGCCTTCTCCTCTTCTGAAGTCGGTCTGTTCAGCTTCCCTCATAATGCTATGTGTAATTACAGTTAGAATCTGCAGGATAATAGAGTACTCTAATCTGCCCCATGATTTCAGCTTCCTCCATCCTAACTGACATTTTCAGGCACCAAGGATTAGAACATGTGCAGTTTGGGTTCATTAGTTGGTGCGCTACAATGATCATTATGGACTTCTCTAATGCTAAAACTTTAATCAAATGGAGTCTTGGTTTATGATTATCAATACTTACCTGAATTCAGAGTACCACAATAGTGGTATCATGTGTCTTTAATATAAAAAATATGGCCTCTCTCAGTGTTTATTCCTCAAGAAAAATATAGTAGTTGGAGTATCTGAAAGCTAGGCTGTCAAGTAGGTGCATGGTTTGAGACGTGCTGGCCAATGGACCATCTGAAACAGGACGTAGAGGGAGCAGTGCTGGTTGACAACTTGTAAAAACCATGGCATTCTCTTGGGATGGACCAGCTGGGGACCCCAACTGCAGGGAAAAGACACAGTAGCTCATAGAGCTCCATGCTAGCTAGGTCAGGTCAAATCAACCTTAAGACTTTCACTCCAGGGAAGAAGGAGTTGATTGCTGTTAGGAACTTTTCAACTTTAGAGGTTCCTAAGCCTCTATTGTATTCTTGCATCTTTTAAAAAATGTATTTATTCTTACTGCCTTGTTTCTACATGTGTGTGTAAGAGTGTGGAGTGTGTAAAAGTGTGGATACACATGGCACATGTAGAAGTGAGAGGATATCTTTCAGAAACCAGTTCTCCCCTTCTCCAGGAGTTCCAAGGATCAAATTAAGGTTGTTAGACTTTTACCCACTGACATATCTCACTAGTCAGATATTAGCACATGTTGTTCAGACACTTAGAACAGACTTGATTCTGGGAAAAAAGGGCTTCCAAGCAAAGCACAGCCCTTCCCTGGAAATGCCTCTCTAGAGAAGGCACAAGGGAGGGATAACAGGGAGAGGAAAGCTATAGATCCTGTGCCTGCTAGCATCAGGTGGGACTGCTGGGCTCAGCATAGCCTGCTCCTTTTCTGAAGAGTGTACTCTGGTCCCTACTTTGCTCCAATTAAACTCTTGACTGGTTTATTCCCATGTCCCTTCTGAATCCTTCAGGAGCACAAGAACCAGAGTGCTGCTGGGGTTGAGACCAGAGGAAAATGGAGGCCTTCCTATGACAGTGGGATATTGGTAGTGCTGTAATTTTGATGCTATCTGATTGTAGTTTTAATATTTAATACTGATTATACCATATAAACTTACATGAACAAGTAACAAATTTCTTAAAATATACTTTTCATTGTGATCACCATCTATATCATTTTCTAGAAGATAACCATAGTCAGATTAAATGAAATCAATAGCTAATCAAGCCAATTACCCATGGCTCGAGTGCTCATAGACCTTGTACCTACTACTGCCATCTTCCTAAATCAATGTAGTTTCTAACTGTATTCTAAATATACCTTATTCCCACAGATACATGTAGCTCTCACTGCTCATCAAATTAGTTTCTTTCTGCAGCAAGCAGAGACCATTACAGAGATATAAAACTGATCAAAAACAAAGAATAAGTGACCAGGTGCTATCTACCCCTAACTGGTACATCTACAATGCAGCCCCTACACCTACCTAAGGCTCAGGAAAAGATTGTAAAAGCCAGAGAACCAGGATACCTTCTGTGAGACAGTGTCCTCTGACATGACACGGAAGGTGAATGATATGGTTTCCTAAACATGACCAGCATATTAAGAATACAAGTAGACATGCCAGTGAGGACAGGGAAATTTTTACAAGGCTAAAGAGCTACAAGCAATCAATGGCTGCTGAGATGTAGAGAACCAGTTTTCTACAAGGATGAGGTCCCTGATAGGTTATCCAATCCCGAGTGGCTGGTCCTGAGTACATGTGTATATGAGCAGCACTAAACTGACTTAATAGGTGATATATATGTTACATGTGTATATGAGCAGCACTAAACTGACTCAATAGGTTATATATATATAAAACCTGTGTATATGAACAGCACTAAACTGACTCAATAGGTGATATATAAATATATATATATATATATATATATATATATATATATATAAAATGTAACCTGTGTATATGAGCAGCACTGAACTGACTCAGTAGGTTTTATATATATATATATATATATATATATATATATATAACCTGTGTATATGAGCAGCACTGAACTGACTCAATAGGTGATATATATATATATATACATATACATATATATATAATACCTGTGTATATGAGCAGCACTGAACTGACTCAATAGGTGACATATATATTTAAGAGGGAGTGGGAGGGGACTCAGGAGGAGTTGGAGGAGAAGAAGCAGGCATAGAAATCATGCAAATACAGTACTCTGGTGAAATTCTAGAAAAAAATGTTGAAATTTACTTTAAAAAAAAGAAATAACTAGTCAAACTCTGTTTTATTAACCTTATCCTTTATTCAGGAATGTTTGCAAAGTACTACCAGGTAGACTCATTTTTTAGCTGTTTTTTTGTTTGTTTTGTTTCTGTTTTTGTGGCTTGTGGCCCTCAATTAGAATTACCAAAAAAGCAATACAATAGCTAACAGAAAGCTATAAAATGGGCACATATTTCACAAATGAGCCATTTCCTTGCTGTTATTATTATTTATTATACATGAAGTGTAAAAGTCACCTACCATGGCTCCCTTTGGGCAGGTGTATCCTGATTGTTTGGCCCAGGCTATCTATGCAGCATTCCAGGAATCATTTCCAGAATCCAGTGACCTCTTCAATAATGAGTTTAAAGAAGATCTAGGAAATACTATTTTTCTTTGGTTGTCAGGTATGACTATGGCATTTAAATATTGATTATTTGGTTCTAACTATTTTTTAGATTGAAGTATTTTCTCCAATAAAAACATTGATCTCTTACAAAACATGTCAAACCAATGTCTGTTTTAAAATGATCATTGCTTTACTCTGAAATTTTCGTTATCAAAATTAATTATTTATTAACATTATAATAAAGCCAGATCATTTTTTGTTTTGTTTTGTTTGAGATAGGGTCTCTCTACATAGCCCTACTATGTAGACCAGGCTGGCCTATACTCACAGAGATCCACCTGCCTCTGCCTTCTGAGTGCTGAGATCAAAGGTGTGTACCACAAAGCCTGGCAAGCCAAATCATTTTTAAGTGGTAGAATTATTAAAGAAAACAGAATTTCTTCAAAACTGACATTGGTGTGTGTGTGTGTGTGTGTGTGTGTGTGTGTGTGTGTGTGTGTGTGTGTTTTGCAGTATAGATTGTGTGCCAAGATAAATACTTTAAGCTGCTATGAAGAGCATAAGTTTTTCCTACATATCCATTATTGACAAATTTGTGTCTACATACAAATTTGGATGTTGAATTCCTAACCCTATAACGTCTTTTAATGTGACTGTATTTGAAAATAGATCCTTTAAGAAGAACTTAAGGTTTAACATGTTAGGTCATGTAGGTGATCCCTAAACCAATAGGACGAGTGCTCTCATGAGAAGATGGAGAAAGGAATGATGTGAGCAAGACTGTAGGGAAGGAAATACTGTTGTCATCTAACTTTCTGCATGGAGAAAACACAAACAAAGTTTCCAAGCCAGGGATAAATAGTTCACAAGCATTTTCTTTAAATGTAACTCAGTTTTATCACAGCAGTTCAGTTGTATGGATGAAAATATTCAATGAAATGGTTATTGAAGACATCTCACTCTTGAGAAGCGCTTCTCTATCTATGAGTCTTAGAGGTCCACTCACCAGTGATCCACCCGGTGAAGCATCAAGAGTGAAACCCTGAGTCAAATACAAGGAGATCCCAGCACACTTACAGGGACTGCTCCAAAGAAGTCTTGTGTGCTAAGAAAGGGGTAATATATTTCAAGTGATGAAAAAAGTCAGTCAGATGACTTTACCTAGCAGAGCAGTCCTGTGATAATGAAGGAGAAATAGCCTTTTACAGACAAGCAATACTGAGGGACTTTGTCACCACCGTTAGAGCTGGCTTACAATCAATGCTTTAAGGAGGTCCTCCACCTGCAGAAATGCAAGCACGGTGTGTTCATCACAAGGACCGACTACTTGACAGTGAATGACTTGGGGAAATAAGGATTTATTTTAGCACATGGTTTCACAGTGAAGAAGACATGGTGGCTGAGGCTCTGGCCTGGGAGAAGAAGCTTGTGGCTAGTCATCATAGTCATCAGAGTGAGAACACAGAAAACTGGGAAAGACAGGCCAGAACCAAGAGGAGGCTGTGACCTGTAAGTTCATCCAGAGTCACTTACTTCCACCAGCCAGGCCTCCTCTCTTCAAGGTTCTACAGCCTCCTTAGATAGTACTACCAGCTGGGGACCAAGTGTTCAGAGACATCAGCCTGAGAAGATATTGTGTATTCATGCCATAAAATTCTTCCGCTGTCCCCCATAGGATCACGACTATCTCCTAACACAGTAATGCATTCAGTTCAACCACAAAGGTTGCCCTAGTCATACACTTCCAGAATTCTTCAAAGTCCACAGTTCAGAATCTCTTCTAAGACTGTAAGCACTTATAAAATAAGTTTATATATGTCCAGCATATAATGGCACAAACATCCCATTCCACAAGGGAAGATTGATGGCATAGTGAGGAATGATCATGCCAAAGCAATAGTAAAGAGAGCCAGGGAAAATCACCAAATCCTGCACTTGCACATCTGGCATCATCCATCCTCCAGTGACCTTAGGTAGCCCCACTCCTCCAACTATGTTATCTGTGGTGCACATGGCCCCTCTTTAGGGTTGGCTCCACTCCATGCTTTCAGCTTTCCTAAGCAAACACCTAACATTTCTAACCCTGGTATCTCTGCCACAGCTTAGGCTTCACCTTCACAAGTTCATGTGATTGTCTCTTGGGATCTCCTTGCAGGGAATCCAACACTGCCACACCTTACCTGACCTCATTGCTTTCTGGGACTTGGTTGCCATGACCCCTCACTATTGTATCTTGCAACCTATAGAATCAGTCCCATGTGGATGCTCACTCCAAGTACTACTGACAGTCAGGATATAGGCTGGCTCCTTTCTGCCATAGCTAGTGTGGTCACTTCTTTTGTAGCTGGAAAAACACATTCCTAGTTGGTTATTTTTGAGAAGATAATAACTGTGGTGGCATTCTCTCAAATGACTTTCATTTTTGCAAGCTAGAACCTTAAATGGATGGAGTCTTGGCTGCCCATCAGGGCACTTCTCCTCTTGTCCCAGTGCAAACTGCAACTTTCCTCTTCTCCTTTCATGTGACTAGAACCAGTGATCTAGAAACAAACGGTAATAATGAGGCCTTTTCTGTCAATGATTACTCTGAATGTAAGTCGATTGCATTCTCCAATCAAAATACATGAAGTAGATTTTTTTAAAAAAGGGGGAAGGATAAAACGAGAGAATAATAAGGCTCTAGCCTATGCTACCTATGAGATACCCACTTTAGCTTTTATGGACAGACTGCTGCAAGCAGAGGAATTGAAGATCTTCTGTGTGAGTGGCAAGCAAAAGGGAGCAGGGTTAACTACACTTACATCACATAAAGCAGAAGACAAAAAAAAGTCATTATTCATGAATAAGAGATTTATCAACAGAATATGGTAACCAAACTCAAAACACCTACATACACAAAGCAAATATTGACTGATGTGAAAAGACAGATAAGTTGATGGTGTCAATACCGCACTTACAACACTGGATATTACAGCCAGACAAAAGATTAACAAGGGATTGTCAGCTTGCATTATACCTTAGATACCTAAATTGCCACCATATTCATGAGTTCTCCTGGGCCTGCTCACAAAAGCTCATCACAGCTGGGCCTAGTGACTGTTTACCCTGCCTCCCAAAAGAAAGGGATAGCTAGGGTCATGGAACACTTAGCCGAGTCCCCAGCCACCCTTCCTAATCAGTTGTATGCAGTTCTGCCCTAATTGCGTGTGGCCTTTTGGGACTTGGGGGAGTAGCTAGAAGATAAAGGTAGAAAATGGTGAGGGGACCAGGTGGTGGTGGCGGCGGTGCACGCCTTTCATCACAGCACTCGGGAAGCAGAGGCAGGCAGATCTCTGTGAGTTCGAGACCAGCCTGGGCTACAGAGTGAGTTCCAGGAAAGGCACAAAGCTACACAGAGAAACCCTGTCTCGAAAAACCAAAGAAAGAAACAAAGAAAAGAAAAGAAAATAGTGAGTGGAGGGAGCTCCATCTATCTAGCCATGGAGAAGCCGGGATTGTTGCTGGGTGCAAAACTTGAGTGCAGCTGCTTTAAGGTCACCCACGCTCCTGCCTGTAACCCCTTACCATTGCTCTGTAAGTGAGCCTAATGCACTCTTGGGTCCCCTGAGTGAACTTGGTAGAGTCCTTACTTGGTTTGTTGATGGGATATTTAGAAGGCCCTTAGACATGGTATATGTATCACCCAAGAAAGGAATCTTAGCAACCAAAGCATAGGCAGAAAATGTTGTACCTTAGATTGGGACATAGCTTCTTAGATATGAAACAAAAATCATAATTCATAAAAGAAAATCTTGGTAAACTGGATTTCACCAAAATTAAATTTTTGTCTACTCAGAAAGTAGCTTTAAGAGAACAAAAAAGCAAACAATAGCCTGAAAGAAATATTAACAAAAGTCAGGGGAAAAAACCTAACAAAAGAAAACAAATAACCTCCTATTGAAAAATTGTCAAGCCTAGTGTGGCACATGCCTGCAATCCCAGCATGTGACTGTTGTGTATACAAGGATCCAAGTTCAAAATCAAGGTCAATAAATAAAAATAGAGGGAATATTTGAACAAAATGCATGATCAAATAATTTACATGAATACAAAGAAACAAGATCAAGTTATTAGCACAGCTATAATAATTCAGGAAGAAATAGACAGTTCTAGTGATTGAGAGGAGAAGCAAGCAAGCAAAAACCCAAACTGAGGAAAGGTAGAACAACACAATTAACAGTGTGAAGTAACGACTCTACAGAACACTGAAAATGAAAAATGCAAGTTACTTTCAAATACAGAAAGCATTCCTAAAATCTCTCCATATAGTAAGCCAAAATCAAATGTTCCCACTCATGAGGGACATTGAAGATTAAACAGAGTATGTTGAGTCATTGGATGGAAGGCAATAAATTGGACATATGGCCAAACAAAAATGTCTTTATGCATGTGGAGAATAGGAAATATGGGCCCAACTTCACAATAGCTGAAGTAGAACATCAATCATGAGGAGCCCCATTGGATGAATGGAAATACAAAAATGTCATGAATTTATATAGAAGAAACTACTACTCAGCTATTTAAAAAAATGAAACCTTGCCATTCACAGCAGCATGGATGAAACTGGAGGTCAATAGGTGATTGAAACAAGCCAGATACAGAAAAACAAATACCATATGTTCTCACTCATTCAGAGAAACCAGAACTATCTCTTTAGGACAACACAACAGTGGTCACAAAAGTCTGGCAAGGGCAGAAAGAGACTGAATCAGGAGCACCAAAACCAGAATGGACAAGTCGTATCTACTTCTTCCTCAGCACAGCAGAAGAACTATTGGTTAAAACAACATATTATCTATTTCAAAATGACTAGAAAAAATATGAAATTCTCACCATATAAAATTATCAATGGTTGAATAGATGGAAATGTTTTAATCTGATTTATTATATATTGTGTACATGTATTGAATTGTGATTATGTACCCCATAAATATGTACAAATGCAAAAAAATATATTCTTAAATAATCTAATGTTAATGGAAGAAATCTTAAAGGAAATTAGAAAATAACTGATCATGCTTAAAAAAAACCTAAATATCAAAAACTATGGTACATGTATGGTAGTTCTTCCAGGGTAATTTCTGGCCTTTGATGTATATTTTTTTAAAAAAAGAAAGAAAGAAAGGAAAAAGGCTGAAAAAATACATAATCTAACATTTATCTCATGTGGAAAAAACTGATCCTTCTCCTCTTCTACTTTTAGGTTTCAGTTCTCTGTATTATATCCAAAAGAACATTAAAAATCCAGAGAAGAGATAGGCTGAGAGTACATTTAAAACTCATCTTTGCAAAGATTTGAATTTCCAGTTTGGAAGATGTTAGGACTAGGCATAGAAGCAATGGGGTGCTGTAGATCTTACTGTGAGCCTCAGACCTAGAAAACAGAAAAGAAACACTCAAGTCTTCCAGGGAACAGAGAGATCAAAGACAGAAAGCCACTGATCTCTGCTCAGCAGCTCTGAACACTGGGAAAGAACGGAACAGTGACTTAACAACCTGGAGGGAAAATTGTTCGTAACTTGCACCCAAACAAACTGTCAAGTGAGGCTAAGGATGAAGGCCAGGCATTTTTCAGATGTGCAAATCCTTTTTGGAAAGTTACTTTGAATTCATCTTTTTCTTATGAAACTGTTATACAGATACCCAACAAACTATGGAATAAACAAAGGAAGAGGAAATGAGAGTCTAGAAGCAAAGGCTCTAGCGTGTGAGAGAGGTAGTCCTCAACATAATGGTGAAGGGCACTCCCAGAATAATGGCTGTCCATTAAGTCCAGTGAAAACAGGTTCGGATCGGAGCACATCTGACAGCTTTGGAGGAGAACCAACACATTAATACACACACACACACACACACACACACACACACACACACACACACACACTCACACACACACACGGCTTTCCCAGAAACCGAACAGTAGTTTACCACCAGACTATATGAATCGTGAATCATGTCTTTCACATTTTATATTTTAATACCTGAGAACATACCTTTCTTGGGGTCAGACTGTTTCTAGAAATGGTAAATAATTATAGGTATAATCATTATGGCTCAACCAACATAGAGCCCTGGCCACAGCCACCCTCTCCTTTACTGGATTCTTACTCCAGATGCTTGACATCTTAGGAGCAGGTGACAAGCAACTGGGATGAGCCTTGAGTCCTGGAGCCTGCTGGAATGATTGAGTGATTCTCTTAAAAAAAGATAGCAAGGCAGTTGAGTCCTGGAGCCTGCTGGAAAGATTGAGTGATTCCCTTAAAAAAAAAATAGCAAGGCAGTTGAGTCCTGGAGCCTGCTGGAATGATTGAGTGATTCCCTTAAAAAAAAAAGATAGCAAGGCAGTTGAGTCCTGGAGCCTGCTGGAATGATTGAGTGATTCCCTTAAAAAAAAAAAAAAAAAAAAATAGCCGGGCGGTGGTGGCGCACGCCTTTAATCCCAGCACTCCGGAGGCAGAGCCAGGCGGATCTCTGTGAGTTCGAGGCCAGCCTGGGCTACCAAGTGAGTTCCAGGAAAAGCGCAAAGCTACACAGAGAAACCCTGTCTCGAAAAACAAAAAACAAAAAAACTAGCAAGGCAGTTGCCATCCACTTGCTGTTGCTCTCTCCTGCCTGACCTGCCTTCCTTCTGTGGCCCTCTGAAGTGTGGCATCCTTCTCTTGTGAGCAAGGAAAAGTAAACAACCCTGCCTTAACCAGCTGCCTGTTGGCCTTACTACACAACAAACTCTCTATTAATACCTAATGTTTTAAGACATAGTCATTCTGTCAGGAGCACTCAGCAACTGAAATGCAAAACATCTGTGTATTGTATACAACGGCAACTATCAATGTAAATAAACGGGTCACTGTATCTAAAGAGATGTAGAAAATTCTTTGTTAGTAAAATCTGATTGGCTAACTATACACATTATATTAACAGGTCTAAAACCCCCGAGAGGCTTTTGGACCCGCTGGAGACTGAAAGAACTTTGCACAACCACCATACATGGCTGCAAGCGAGCACGACTGAAGTCAGTGAAAAAGAGGCTCATGTCCAGCCAGGAGCGCATCGCATCCAGTAAGCACATCTGCAGGTTAGATGTGAGAGGCAGCCAAGGCTAAGTGTATCCATCCGGTCAGTTATTAGTCCCGTTTTACTAACAGTTGGATTTTGTGACCGTCCAAGAGTATCATTTGTTCTGTAGATTGCTGCCATCGTGGTATGTCTTAAGGCCTTTTCCTGTTCTCCTACTGTGACGTTTTTAGGTCAATTTTTAGGACTACAGACATTCTCACTTCAGGCTGTCTGCTTAACTAGATGACAATGTGTCTTCCCAATAGAGAAGTTTAACGTTTTTACTTGGTACATTCAAATCATATTTCCTTTAGAGTGTAAATCTTGTTGCATTTTGTCAAGACTTATCTAAGACTACCAAACTACTTACCTGTGTTTTTTCCTAGTGCTTTCTTGCCTCTATATTTGACTGACTTACTTAATCCATTTGGAATTTATTTTGTGATAAGGAATCTGTTTTATCTCACTTTTTCTTTTCAAAATGACTCATTTATTAAATAGTCTAATTATAGGAAAACTTAAACATCATTTTACTTTGATATGTCTTTGTATTTTCTCCTGTTTCTTGAATTCTGTTCCCAAAACCACTATACAAAAATCAAAACTTTTTTGACTACTCTCAGTGAACTTTTTAAGGCAAATTTATTTCTCTCCTATTTATACTATGATTCCAGTACTAAGCATACCTTTGGTGTACAGGGTTTATTTCTGACCAGCTGAGTCAGAACTAAGGCTTCTCTGTTGATTTCAGAGCATGATGTGGAGAGAGCTCCTGTCCAGTGTTTTCCTTGAAAAACACCAGGGAAGAAGGGCTGACCTATCAACCTGTTCTTGAGGGGTCCACTCCTTGGCTAACGTATGATGCTGCAATTACTTAACTAGTTCATTGCAGCTTTTCAGATCTGTACATTTGGAAGTGATTGCTCACAGATGGAAAATGGAAAAATGATTTCCTACTCTTAGTCATATCATGTCACATGGTTCCTACCTATTAGTAATTATAGAAAATTGCTTGTTTGCTATTAATACCCTTTAAAGTGTTTTCTAGAATGCCATACATCAACGCCAGAAGTCAATTCACAGAAGCTAATTTTTTTATAACATGCTTTAGCCCTGGCAAGAATTTGCCATTTTACCAGGTAACTGCTGTGAAAGCAAAGTCCCTTAAATTAGGAGGTGTCATCACCCTTCATTTCTACATAGTCTTTGCTTTTCCGGGTGAGTAGCTGCCACTGGAGAGTTAAGAAGTTGGTCAAGACCGTCTGTGTGCATTCCCATCATGTATGTATTTGTCTATCAAAGATTTTTTATTTTTTTATTTATTTTTTATTTTTTTATTTTGTCTATCAAAGATTTTGTAATGTCTGTTCCATTTCACAGATTTCAGGTATAATATAATTTTTATAGGATTCACTTTCTGATGCTTGACAAATATTTGACTGTGAGAAGATAGGCCATGACTAGCTGTGTTTACCATCTTATATATACTTTTTGCTATAGGTAGTGATTAATACAAGGCCCACAACTAGTCAATGTGCAGAGAGCAAGAAACTGTGGCTTGCTCAGCTCTAAATGAGACATATTTCATACCCCGCCCTCAAGGTTCAGGAATCATCATGCAAGAGGGATTGCCTATCCTCTGGCAGATCTTCCCAGACCCTTGCACTCACAGGCAGGCATTTAAAAGAGAGCATGCGAAGTCAGCAGGGGAACATTAGGAGTATAGGGAAAGTAATTGAGGGATGAGAATAGAGTTATGGATTTTATCAAAAACACATTACATATAAAATATTTCTAAAGAAATCCTATGGTTAAAACTTTTAAAATATTGTGAACATAAAAATATTTAAAATCATGGCTGCTGTTACTCTCATACGATAAAGACAGTCTATATCAATGTAGACAATAGATAGACATGCAGAAGATAATTCACAATGATATTGGAACATGTTAAATAAAACTCTGCTAAAAGAAGAAGTTTTAACATTTTTTAAGTTTATTTTTATCTTATGTGTATTACTATTTTTCTGCATGTATGTCTGTGTACCACATGCATGCCCAGTACCCTCAGAAGTCCTGGAACTGAAGTTATAGACAGCTGTGAGTCCCATTGTGAGTGTGAAAAGATTGGACCTGGGTTCTTTAGAAGAGCAACCAGTGGTCTTAACTACCAATCCATTTCTTCAGTCCCTAAAGTGAATTTTTAAAAAATACTTTTGAGGGCCTTACTATGTAACCCTGCCACAGTGGAACCTGCTACATAGATCAGACTGGTCTTAAACTCAGAGGTTTGCCTGCTTTTGCTTCCTGGGTGCTGGAATTAAAAACATGCACCACCATGCCTGTAGAGGCCTGAAGAGGGCATAAAATCTCCTGGAACTGGGGTCTCAGAAGTTTGTGAACTACCTAGTGTGGGTGCTTGGAACCAAACCCAGGTCCTCTGCAAGAGCAGCAAGCACTTTTAACCACTGAGCCATCTCTCCAGCCTCAAATTTAAAAATTTACTGTTATTCTTAAAGTGAACAAATAGAGCTGATTGAACATTCATTATCATGAAGTCAACACTTTTCTCTTTTCATTATAGGGAAATACCATAAACATTGGACAAATTAACAGTGAATTCAGTGATAAATACAATACATAATTTATAAAACACATCAATACTTAACAATGAACATTACTAGCCTATGAAATTTGAAATAAAATTGTAATAATCACTATTGCCTAGCAACACAGTGATACAGACGAGAACTGAGGGGAGGGAAAAGCTGGGAACTATTAGGTGATTTTATGAAAGCCTATAAACATGAAGTTCTGGGCCTAAGAGATGTTCTCTAAGGCAGAGAGCATCATCAAGCAAAGAGCTTCAACTGCTTGCTTTCCCTGATGAATTCTATTTCTGCTCACTGCACCAGAAGTGCTGACTGTGCTCTGAAATACCTTGTGCTGGCAGACTTGTGGCTGACCGAATTTAATAAGAAGGTAGAGTGTCTCCCCTCGTATAATGGTTCTTGCACTTGTTTGGAAATGTACTTTTAAAATCCGGTGTAAAGGGCAGATGTGTGACATTGACTTTTGAACAGGGGAAGGGAGGGTTATTTATGTAGTTATGGCAATGTGCCTAGAAAGTACTTTCTTGTAACATGAATCTTAAAAGGTCTTATAATAAAAACCCAGAGCCAGATATCGAGGTGAAAGCTGAAAGATCAGAGAAACAGAATAGCCAGCCACTAGCTTACCTCTACAAAATCCTCAGCCTTAAGAGAGCAAGTTCCTGTTTCTTCATGCCGTATATACCTTTCTGTGTCCTGCCATATTACTTCCTGGGATTAAAGACGTGTGTCACCACTACCTGGTTCTGTTTCTCTCATGTAGCCCAGTGTGGCCTTGAACTCACAGAGATCCAGACAGATTTCTGCCCGCCGAGTGATAGGATTAAAGGTGTGTGCCACCACTGCCTGACCTCTATGTCTAATTTAGTGTCTAGCCCTGTCTTCTGATCCCCAGGTAAGCTTTATTGGGGTACATAATATATCACCACACTTTCTCAGACATTTTATCAAAGGATTATTCATCTACAAGTATGAAAAAGTAGGTAATGTGGTGCTTCTAATAGAGCACAATAACTTTCTGGCATCTAATCTCCCAGTAAAGAAAAGCGATGAAGTACCCGATAAGATACTCAAAAGAGTGATTCTAACTAAGGAGAGGCAGTGAAACGGGAGCAGCTACAAAGAGACAATTAAATAGGAAACACACCACTAATTTGAATGAGAGTCTACAGAGTTAGCATGGAAAAGAACCAAATAGAAACCTTGGAAGTGAAGAACTTAACAAGTCAAATAAAAATACAGCTGGAAGACTTGAGAACAATCTAAAGCAGAAAAAAAACAATCTAAACTTAAAGACAACTCCTTTGAATAGTCAATCAGATACAGGAAAAAGAGAAAATAGAAGAAAATAAGAGAAAAGACAAACAAAAACCTGAGATGAGCTAGTCACCATCACAGAAACAAACATTTGAATTTTAGGGGCTTCAGAAGGGGGAGATATAGAATATATGTAAAACAATAACTCTAGACTTCCCTGATCTTGGAAAAGATACAGTCATTGCATTCAGGAGTCTCAGAAAACTCAACCCATTTCAGTATTTCTTATGAACTTGACAGTATCTGCTCAGCAGCCTGAATGTATACTTCTGGATTTATATTGTTTTGCCTGTTGACCTGCCTAACTGACAGCAAAGTCTTTAACCAGCTACCTTTGTCCACTTCCACTCTGCTGGCCCCCAGGCAGTTTAAGATTGTATTCTGTGCAATGTGAAAAACAGTCACAAATTTGAACAAAGGGATTTTTATAATTTCTAATGCATTTCTGTTTGAGAATAGACTTTGGACTGGTGTTTACTTTTATGCACGTTATATTCTTTAAGCATTTCATTATCATAATGATTACAGCTCCTTCTCATGTTTGTGTTCCTTTTAGTGTCACTGCAAATAGAAAAATGATGGAAACCCTGGGTGGGGAAGGAATAAGACCCTTCACTATGTTTAAAGAGGAGACAATGTGGAAGAGCCAGGACTAGATCCTAAAGGAGTTTGTTTTGGGGTTTTCTGCTTGTCTTGTTAGTTCTCAATTGCAGCAAGACCTTTAGAGATTAGAGATTACTGAGGAATAATAAAATGTCATCTCCCATTCCCTAGTCCATGTCACTGAAGGAGCTGACATGGGATGGAGCCTGGGTGTCGTTGCTTCAAAAAGAAAAGTACCTCCCAGAGGTGACTCCAGTGTGCATCCTGCAAGGAAACCAATAGCTTTGGAAACCAATAAATAGTCTTTATAGGGTTTTTTTGCTTACAGCAGTTCTCAACCTGTGGGTCACGAATCTTTTGGGAGTTCAAACCTTCTCTGATTTTCTTGTGGAAAACAAGACCAATTTTCCAGAGAAAACATGCCTGCTTGATCTATTTCTCTATGAATGGTCACCACTGAAGGCCTTGAATTGGTCTTATTAGGCCTTAGAGCATGTGGGTTTATGGTAAAGCCTTAAATGCCCATCTAGTGTATGTCTTGCAACAGGCACTTTATAATGGCCCGGCCTCCTGGCATGTACTGAAGGGGTAATACCGCCCCTTGTGTATGTGCAGAAGTGACATCACACTGGAGATTGTTTCTTTAAACTATGGCTTCCATTTGGGAACTTTCATGCTCTGGTCTACTGTTTTTTAGGAAATAAACTTCTTTTGAGAAACGGTGCTATGAAGAGGCTTTAGTGGGGAGCTGATGTTTGCAGCCACAGCTGGTGAAGGCTGGTGCTTGATTTTCCTCAGGACTAAGTGTTGAGATCAGTGACTGCCCTGGTTAACACCTTGAATACAACTTTATGCGGGCTTGCAGACAGGGGCGCCTAGATAATTATAAGACAAATAACTGTTTTAGGTCATTAAATTTTCATGCCATACACCACAATAACTAATATATAGCTGTTTCCAGGCACAGAAAGAAGTAATCACTTTTCATATGATGATACAGGCTTTCAGAAAGCCTGTGATGATGGGTTGGGAAGTAGGACTGTGTCACAGCCAGGAAGCAAATGGGAAGCCAAAAGATACTGTCTCATGAGAATAATTACATGGCTTCTTGGGAGATGTTGCTTTAAAAAGAAATCACAAACATTGGTAAGAGAGTATTTCTCACTTCCTGTCAAGTCTCAGTTCAAGAGAATATAAATCATTTTGATAAATTCTTCAAAATTGGAGAGCAGAAGGGAGCCTCTGAGAGTCTGACAGACTATATCCCTTTCATTGAAGACCAAAGCTTTGTTGAATGTGGTAGAATGAGCAAAAGGAACCTGACACTGTCACTGAAAGAGCTCTACATGAAGCTTTAACAAGCTATTTAATAGCAGGAACCTTAACCATCTGCTTTAAGGATATCTTAGAAATGGCCACACGGAATAATCATCTGATATTCACATGGGCCCATGTTCATTCTGATGGATGATGGAGTGAACGTGTTGTGTGTGTGTCCATCCCACACATATACTCACAGGCACATACAGAGAGAGAGAGAGAGAGAGAGAGAGACAGAGAGACAGAGAGACAGAGACAAAGAGAGACAGAGACAAAGAGAGACAGAGACAAAGAGAGACAGAGAGAGACACAGACACAGACAGAAAGAGACACAGAGACAGAGAGACAGAGACAGATAGAGAGACAGAGAGAGAGGCCAGAGCTTGAATGTCTTCTTCTAGCACTCTCTACCTTATGTTTTGAGACAGGGTCTCTCTCTCTCTGGATCCATAGCTCACCTATTGGCCATACTGGCTGGCAGGAGGACGCCAGGAATCTGTCGCTCTCTGTCTCTCCCCAGTATTAAGAATCAATGGAGTATTTTGACTAACCAATTACCATCCACATTAGGTGTTAAATAGTTTAATGTCACACCTTTACAAAATGATCTTAGCTTATGTTTACCCCTGAGTTATTTGTATGTAAAGTTAGACTGGGAAAGATAGGGACCCATTTGTGTCTCATCCACTCCCAGGAACGTGACAGTGGGTAAGCGTGACATTGCAGCTTGTACTGAGTCTCAGACATCCACTCACAGCTTCACTTTTGTTCTTCTCTGGTGTCAACTGGAGATCTTCTCACATTAAAGCAAACACAAGTGTGTGCCAGAGTAAAGTACAAACTCACGAATGATAAGAAAACATTTTAAATGAATGTCCTGTCTTTGGTGAGCTATCTTGGATGACTTCTTAGGTTCTTACTCTATTTTTTTGGAGGGGAGCTAGGGGAGGTTTCAAGACAGAGTTTCTCTGTGTAGCCTTGACTGTCCTTTAACTCTCTCTGTAAGCCAGACTGGCCTTGAACTCACAGAAATCCACCTGCCTCTGCCTCCCCAGTGCTGAGATTAAAGGTGTGCTCCACCACCACCCAGCTCCTCACTCTATACTATATTGAACATTTAGAGGATCACAGATCAGTATCTCCATAATCACGCTTCATAGTTTTTGACATCCTAAAAAACTAAAAGAAAAAGCTCTAAGTGACAGACCCTCTAATTTCCCTTCTCTTTTGTATCTAAGTTGAACTTACAGCAACTCAAAGGTCAGCAGTCTATACTATGGCTTGTCTGTGTCCAAGTGTTTCGCTTCACTTGTTATATTGGAAATATCTTTCTATTTATTTTGTTAGCATTCATATTCTTTCACTTAGTCCTTTACCAGTTTTTAGAAACCTACATGTTGACATGATTTTCTTTTTAAGAACATTTTAGAAAGGAATACTCTTACTATAAAAATGTCTTTTGTGATACTTTCCATTTATAAATTTAAAAGTTCACATAAAAGTTGCTTAGGAATCAAAATTGGAAATTGCATTCCTTCTGTCCTTGAGTCAAATCATAAAAGTATCATTATGTACTAAGCAAATTGCCAAATGGATCACAATTGTTCTCAACAACAAAGATGGCATCTCGATAGAAATTAAAATCAAATAAAACAAGGAGATCACTGACAATCTAAGATAGACACATGCTAAGTGACACTGACTGTGGCAAGCTATGTCCACCCAGCACCTTGAGTCTACTCAAATCTGTTTCCTGACTTATGAAAGAGGAAGGAAGATGAAGGCCTCACGGTCTTCCAGGATTCCAGATTCTAAATGTGTTTGCCTAAAGCAGATTTTGTTTTCTGAAATTTACATGTTAAGTTTTTTTTAATAGAGCAAAACCTATAATTAAACATAAATGCTGAGGCAGGCAAGATGGATCTCCAGTTAAAAGCACACCCTGCTCTTGCAAAGGACCTGAGTTCAGCTTCTAGTACCCTCTTCTGAACTCGATGAGGACCAGTACTTATATTTACATCCCCATAAAGACACACACATAGGTACATAATTTTAAAATAACAACAATAAATCTTTTTAAAGTAAATGTTTCTGGGTAGATTTTTGTATGTGACATATCACTAAGAATAGTTGGAACACTCAGTATTGGTTCTGTCTAATTCAATATTCTAATGGTGTTTTCATAGTAACTAATTTAATGGTAACCATAGCCACCTTGCATGTATACTCACTACTTCTGTTTAAGCTTCTGCATGATCATGCTCCATTCTGATTTATTTAAAATTTAAGTAAGAATAATAGCGTTCCATCTTTTCCTTGGAAACTATTCATATAGACATGTATTCATGTCTATATAAGTTGATTGTAGACCAGCAGTTTGCTAGACACGAATGAGACAACTATGAAAAGCACAGTCTTCTTCTGCTCCTGATGTTTATAAGACTCCAGGTACAAACTGGATCCTGGACTACGAAGCTAGACTAGAAATGACCTTGAATTGGATTCTAGTACAGACTATTCCCTCATGGTGTCTCCTACAGTGTATGTGATGGAGGGCGACAATCCCTATTTTTCGGTAGCCTGGATACTCAAGCAAACCACAACCAAGTCAAGAGATTGTTATTTTTTGTTGACAGGGGCCTTATCTTATAACCTTCACTTATAAACGTATTACCAAATAGTATTTTATGTAATATAAAGAAACCTCAATGGAAAGTACTTTGAGGTTGATATCACATTAATTAGTATACCAACAATTGATGTAACTGTTGCCCTTCCCCTGGTGAGCATGCGTACAGTTCGGGCAGCACCCACTGATGGCAGAACTGCGGAGTGAGTCATCTCTCTCTTACGCTGTTTCTGTGGCCTGACCTGAAGCCTCAGGGTGTCCGGGGCCTCATACACTGACTACAGCCTCTACCGGGGTGTGCTCTGGCCACTTCTGTGTTGACACCTTTTTCACGGCAGATACTTCTCAAGATTATCAAGTAGCTAACTTTAAATATACCTACTTCTAAACCATGTTGTATTGCCATGTATCAAAGTATATTCTGACTAAAATCCTCTGCTTTCTTTTACTTATATGTTCCAAATTCATTGGCAAGAGTGTTGCGGCAAAATCTTTCCCACATATTTGCATTGTTTGCTGTGAGACATCTATTGTAAGCATGGCTGCAGGCTGTCATTTTTGTCTGCCATCCAACACTCGCTAGCCAAGTGCTGTGTACTAGAGTTGGTGTCAGTCACCAGGGGAGGAGAACTCTGCAGCACAGCCAGGCGGTTTGTTGTTCCCTTGAAATTAAAAGCATATGAAACAGAATCAGCTTCTTAAGGTTTTGTCTTTATAAATAACATAAACTTAAATAACAAAACAATAAAATTCAAATACAACTTAAAGTAGAGTTTAATGCTGTAACCACAGGGGGGAAAGCATGATTATGTGTGGGAAGAACATTATTTAAAGTTGTGTTCCCAAATGTGAATTATACAAAAGATAGATATGTTACTTGAAAAAGACTTAAAGACTTCGGAATTTTATTTTTAGGGATTATAAAATGTTATTTTGTGGTGAGATGAAATACAGTATTGTCATCATTATTGCTATTTTATATACAGACTTCTAAAACATCCTGTTAGCAATACCTTTTCAATTTGAGTGGCATTAGGTTTTTTTCATGTTAATCAGTACAGGTATGTGCCAATATTGTCATTCTGTAAAACCACCTGTCGATTCCATTCTATAATAAAATGTTGAGAACATTCACTTTTCTGAGTAGAGCTAAAGTGGATTATAGTTCTTACTGGAAAGCTCTCAAACACTGCTCATCGTCTATGGTTTGTGTGGGCTTGATCATTCTCAGGCATCCCAGCAGGGTTAGGTCTGACATCCCTTATATAACATCATCTGCATCATCTTCATTATTATTATTATTATTATTATAGCAGCCATTTTATAAGCAGATAGTGATATTAAATATTCATTATCAGATAGTCAAATCTAACATACTCTTAAGGGTAAATTAATTTAAGAAACACATCACTATTACTAACATGATTGTACAACCACTTTTACAACTTTTTACAACTTTTAGTTACTAAATCTGATTTGTGTGTATACTCTTCAACTCTTTCTTTAATGCAGTCTTTTAAAATAAACAAAAATGCGCAAGTCCAGCTTGATCAGTTTTCAGTAGTTTTCCAGCCTTTCTTGGTTACTTTAAAAGAGAGAGAGAGTGAGAGAGAGAGAGAGAGAGAGAGAGAGAGAGAGAGAGAGAGAGAGAGAGAGTAAGGAAAAAGAAAGAAGAAGAAAAAAAGTCCACTGGAAAGAGATCTCCCTGCTGAATGAAACTGGTTTCTCAAACACCGTGTATGATTAGGTTATTGCCATAGGAAGAAAGTGGGCCGTTTTTTGTTCCTTCTTCGTTTTCTTCCCTTTGACGGGAAGCCCCTTTTGATTTAAGGCAACAAACATTTCCCCGCCACTGTGTGTCCATTTAGCTGATGCGTATGTGTTGTAATGGTTTTCCAGAATTAGTTCTTTGAAGTTGCAATCCTCGTTGCATTCTTTCTGATAAAAACAAGCACAAAGAAACCAAACACAATTATTAATACAAGTTCTGGAGAGGCTCAAACTAACAGCAAGCAGGTGATGGTCTGTAGAGGTGAAGTATATGTGACTTATTTTAACCCTCGGAGTGAGCAGAGCTGACACAGTTTAATGGGTTTATCTATGTCATGTATTGCCATAGGTCAAAAGCATCTTAAATTAACAAAAGATAACATAATACACGTTTAGTTATGTCCCTTTGGACAACCAATTCCTACTCTTTAATGTTGGGATCCCTAAATCACTCCATTCTCCCCAGAATGTCCCCCAGAAATTTAGTGTAAAGGGCGTAGCCTCCATCTCCTGCAGGTGAGGGACAATTTAATAAACTTTATACTATGTTGCCCTCAATTGTAACAAAAGTAAAAAGTTAGCTAGTCTGTTCATCCAGGCAGTCAATTGTTCATTTGATTACACCTCTATTCTGTAATTGGCCTGCATAGGCATTATGCAGAGCTACAAAAATACAAAGGAAATTGAATTTTGCTTTACTATAGTGGGATGAACTATCACATATTTCACATCATAATAAAGTGGAAACAATGTGAATGCTTACAGTTCAAAGCCCATGGTTGTGAGACTAATGTTGACAAATGAACTGAACACTTCAAAAAATTTTTTCCCAAGAATTTTCAATGTCAGCAATGTGCAAATCGGAGGAAGTCTAACAAAAGGGCTTTAATACTCATAGATGGAAATCTTAGGCTTCAAGTATCTAAAATGCACATGGGAGTTTATATGAGCGAGAATTGTTGAGACCAAGGTTGGATAAAGCACAGGGACAAATAGCCAAATGAATGGAAACACATGAACTATGAACCAATGGCTGAGGGGTCCACACTGGATCAGGCCCTCCGAATGGGTGAGACAGTTGATTGGCTTGATCTGTTTGGGAGGCATCCAGGCAGTGGGACCAGATCTTGTGCTCATTGCATGAATTGGCTGTTTGAAACCTGGGGCCTATGCAGGATTGTTTGGCTTGGCCTGGGAGGAGGGGACTAGACCTACCTGGACTGAGTCTACCAGGTTGACCTCAGTCTGTGGGGAAGGCTTTGCCCTGGAGGAGATGGGAATGGGGGGGGGGGGCGTTGGGGGGAAGGTGAGGGGGACGGGAGGGGGGAGAACAAGGGAATCCGTGACCGATATGTAGAACTGAATTGTATTGCAAAATAAATTAAAATAAATTTAAAAAAAAAAAAAAAAAAAGGGAGTTTAGAATTGAAAGGATCCCTAGAGATCAATCATTCCAAGTCATCTTACAGATGAAAAATCTAATATCCAAATAGCTTAAGCAATCTAAGCTCATACAAAAAATATTTTGCCTTAATGCTGAAGTAAAAAAATGTTTTAATGGAATATTCAACTTGTGCCAGTGGAAGAAAATTACAGTTTTCAGAAAGGCATGTATTTTTGACAAAAGTAAGTTTGAATAATAACTCTAAGTTATCAATTATTAATACCTTTGCATAGAGTTTTCCATCTTTATTCATTGCAAGATAGTATTCACTTTCCACCCCTTTGATTGCCACAATTCCAACTGCCACAGTCCTGATCTCCATGATGTCTGCAAGGAATGACAGAAACATGTATCAGTTATCCACTAATCTTGAGACCTTTTCCCCTAACACACAGTCACAAACACTAGAGTAATCATTAAACATAGAAGTGCAAACTGATGACCTTCATTGCACAGAAGGGGATATCTACATGCAAAGAAATAGTTACATATCCAGATGTAACCTCTAGAACGATGCTTCTAATCTACCATAATGAAAATGCAGCTAATATGTGCTGAATTCATACCATAAAAGAATTGCACCCATGTCTGAACTTGTCTGGTTATCACCACACACAGCAGGGCAGGCACCCTTGCTACACCCACATCACTGAGGAGGGTGCTGGTACACGGAGAAGTGAGTAATCTGCTAAAGCCTGAGAGCTTTGGGGCAAATGTAGAGTTTAAACCCCAAAGCATGGTGTAAGACAAAGAAAGGAGGATGTGCCTAACAGTGTTGCTCTTCTGTTTGGCTGGTTTATCTTAAAAATTATTGCTAGTAGAGTGGTTCTTGACTTTGCTGAAAATGAATAACTTTAAAATTACAACTAAAGCAATTACAGATTGGTAATGGCAAGTAGAATCTACTGTCTTTAAAATCAATTGTTTTAAACTAAGTGTTTTAATGCACAGAGATGATTCAAAATTTAATTGTAAATCCTAATCATATAAATTTACATACTTTTATAATTAATTTTTTAATCTTTGTGGAATTAATTTTATAAAATAGGTACTTTACAATGTTAACCAGATATTTTCTTTTATTATATATGATATGATAGAGGAATCAGTGCCTTGCTCAGCCGTTATCAGAGAATCTTCTTACAGTAGATGGGAATTAACACAGAGACCCACAACTGGCCAGTGCACAGAGAGAGACTGTGCAGTCCTCAGCCCTAGATCCCTGACCTCAAGGCTCAGGGATCTACACAGAAGAGGAGGCAGAAAGAGTGTAAGAGCCAGAGGTGATGGATGACTCCAAGGGACCAGTGTCTTCCAGACACAGTAGGATTGACGCACATATGACCTCACAGAGACTGTGACAGCGTGCACAGAGCCTGCACAGGCAAGCCAGATGGACTTCCAGCAACCAAGAGAGGGAAGTAAGTGGAGGCTCCCACCCCTAGACGTCTGCAGCTGATACCCACTGCCAAAGAAAAATGTCTCCAATGATGTCTTGCTAGGTATACAAACCACACTCCAGGGCAGGCCCCATGCCCAGGAGTAATTGGCCAACACAAAACAAACTCAATGGTATTTTTGTAGATGTTTTGTCTGATTTGGGTTTTTTTTTTCTCTTATTGGTCTTTTTTTTTTTTTTTGCCTTTTTGTTTGTGGTTGTTTCTTGGGGTTTTTGTTTGTTTTTATTTGTTTCTGAAAGAGAGAAAGGACATGGAGTTGGGGAAGTGGGGGAGGTAGGGAAGATCTGGGAGGAGCTGGGAGAGGAGAAGTGTGTGATCACAAAATTAGCCTACTCAGTATGTGTCTTCTGTGTAAACAGAAGCCTCCTTTCCAATATGCTGTACTCAGCACTAGTGAGATGTACCTAGTACAATTTCACATCTAAAAACTGGAGTCTATGATGCAAAAAAGCAAGGGAGTGTGTATTTGAAGTATTGTGAAGCGTTGTTAAATGCATAAAATCGTGTAATTTTAGGAGACAAATTAAGAACACAGTCCTGGTTTGAAATAGCAGACACTCCTGTAGAAAAGAGAAGACGTTCCTTACTAAAAAGAGAAGAGCACTTTCTGGAGAACACTGGCCTGAGGAGGCTATGGAAATTTTACATGTCCTTGTCAAGTTTGTGACAGGTCATGATGCTGATGCCGATGCAGTCAGACAACATGCAGCAAATCTTCCCCGAGAGCTACTGCTGTGTCAGGCTCAGCTCAGAGACAAGCACCTGCCTCAGGCTCTTCCAAAACAACTTCGTTTTTCTCTAAAGAAGGCACCAAGGGGGGTTGGGGATTTAGCTCAGTGGCAGAGTGCTTGCCTAGCAAGCACAAGGCCCTGGGTTCGGTCCTCAGCTCCGGAAAGTAAAATTAAAAAAAAAAAGAAGGCACCAAGGGAAGCCGTGCAGCATCGGCAGAGTCCCGTGGGGTTAAACTGGCATGCCTGCCATGAAGAATACTGAAGAAGGTAATTACTGTGCCACACGTGCGATACCTTCAAAACAGCATAAATCTATTTAAGAATATGTTAAAGTTGGGTTCTGAAGACCTTACCACTGTGAAAGGTTGCACCATTTCCCTTGTTTCCAAACTCCATTAATCCAGTGTTGTATTTTCTGAGAGAGGAGAGTGCTGGTCCAAAGCCTGAGGTGTGGCATTTGTGATCAGTTGGGATTAGAGGATGAATCTGCAATGTTTGCAGGGTGTTCCTTCATGGGACAGTTATCCACAAAACACAGCTGTTGAGTGATAGTTACTGGCCCTGTAGTATGTGAACTCCTTGCCCTTTGGGACCAGTTATATTGTCTTGTCTCCAAAAGCTGCTCTATCCCCTGACTGTCCATTGTCCACTGTGGTTTTCGCACATGGACACCAAGTGGTGATAAACATTGTTAATCTTATTCTTCCCCGTATTAGGATTAAAGATACAAAAAAAAAAAAAGAATTGTAAGGATTCTAGCTTCAAACGGGATGAGAATACACTTTAAATGGCTACGTTCCTGTATTTTCAACTGCGTTACAGTAAAAAGAATTTTTCCTGGTCTGAAGTCATTTGGTGAGAGCATTAAGAGTGGTCAGAATCAACCATTGTTTAGTCTGTTACACTCTGTCTGCTATGCCCTTTTTTAAAATCAAGAAACCCAGGAATAAAAATATCAACACTATCACTTTTTTGTTCACATGCAGAATAGGGATGTGTTCTTTTCAATATCTACAAAAATCTGTAGAATAATTAACTATCCAAACTTACAGAATTATGCCTCCATCCCAAAACAGGAGTGGAGGAGATTCTCAGAAAATATAGGAATATATAACTTACAGATAATAATTTATCTTCCAAAATAACTTAATTGTTCTTGACCTTTTAATGTACAATAAATAAAAAATATATGCTGCATCCTATAAGGCAAATATAAGATGGTGTCTTTCTATGGATATATTTTTCTGTTTATAAGAAGTTTACTAATTTACCCCCAATGAGGTGGTGAAGCATATTACATTACATAGATGTATCAAACCTTTAACATAATGAGAGAGCTCAAAAACTGAGAGAGACAGAGGGGGGAAAGAAGGAGGGAGAGACAGACAGAGAGGGAGAGAGAGAAAATCAAGATACTATATAATGCACATCATGCCTAGCCAGAAGCGCCTTCAGCAACAGCATGGGTTTATCATTTAGGGTGTCTAGCTAACATACCAGGGGACACTCACTAATGGTTTTTCTATTCCCAGAGTTCAACCATTCATGGACTTATCTAGACTTTTTTGCCTGTTTAATCTTGTGTCACACCTGGAAATAGGTGGAGAACCTTGGAATAAGTTGCTATACTTAAACAAAATTCTCCCAATATCTATCTACTTGCAGAATTATGAGTATTCCCTTAATCTTGCTCTCTCAATATTGATACTACTTCTTTGTTTCTATTGTTAATAGCTTCATGGTTAAGAATACTTTAACTTTCCTTTTCAAAATTATTTTCAATAACCACATGGAAACCTGTCCCATTCCAGCATATTAATATGTGTTTCCCAAAATTCTTTTAAGCATTATACTGAAAGTTTTTGAGGGGAGCACCTATAAATATAGGTGGGCTAATACACATTTCGAAGATGAAAAAAAGTGGTTTGATGATTAGGCTAATCAGAACATTTAATTTTGCCATTGATCAAGTATACCTTCTTGCACACATTAAAACTAAGAATTAAAAAGAAAGAAACAAAAGCAATTCTTATGTTAAATAATGAACTTTTAGGCTATTCCGTCAAGACTGTATTGAGTGAGAAATATCTTAATGACTGAATATTTATATTACATTTACAGGTTTAGATTTAATTTAATAATAAATTCTATGACATAAATATGTTTGTAAAATTATATCTGGTATCTCTAAAAGAACTAAGAACTTTAAAAATATGATAATAAATATCATTAAAAGTAGATAAACTATCTGAAGAAATGGTAGCAAATGAACAGATGAAAGGGAAAGGTGCTGTATCCCGTCACTAGAGAATGAAAACCATGATAAGGTCCCCCTCACAACTATTGGCATGACAAAGCCCAACAGTTCAGGACACATGGCAAAGATGCGACACAGCCCAGACTCCGCCTGGGTAGTGGGAACGCAGAGTGCAATCAACTTGGAAGACATTTTGGCCTTTTCTTAGGAACTAATCACACAGACACATACCTTTGTGCCCATGCACATACCCTATTGAGTAGAAGACATGTTCACACAGAAATCTGAACATGAATATTTAAACCAGCTGTACTTATAAGAACCAGAAATGAGAGACAACCAAGGTGTTCAAGAGGGGAACCGATAGCCAAACTGTGCTACACTCATACAGTGGAATGTTATATAAGTGTCTTTAGAACTCAGTGTCAAGCCATAAAAGACATGGAAAAAAATTCATGTGAGCATTACATATGAAAGCAGGGGATTTTTAACCAATGGACTATTGTACAAAACTGTAACAGTGGGTACATTTTGTTATGCATTTGTCAGAATTTATGGGATGGCACAGGACAGCAAACTAACAACGTTTATTTATATTATGTTCGTCGGTGGTAGGAAATACACACTATTCCAAGACATAAAAATAGTGGAACCATGGTAACGCTGCTCTCTGTTCAGGGTGTCTGCAAATCCATAGTCTTGACTGAAAATATAAGTTCTTAAATTGCAATTTTAATTTTTTAAAGTTGTGCTCTAAACTTTCTTTAATTGTATACAATGGACAGACTCTAAAGAGACTACTTATACAAACATCAATTATTTGTTCTTGTTCTAAATACATAGAATATATGGAGTTTGTTATGAATATTGTCTTTTGTGATAGATTAAGATCTGCTTATCAAATGAATTGTTTCTTTTTGAAACACATAAGCAGTTATGAGTAGCCATAATGCAAATTCCCATTGCAAGTGTAGAAAGCACACTCCTCTGTGTGTGTGAAGAACACTATTCCACTTGTAAGTGTGCTTATCTCTTAAGTGTTGGGGTGGAACATGAGATTCAGTAACATTTTAGAAACTTGAGTCAATGACATTAATTATGCAGTCATAAAAATATTTTGGTATTAATAGAGTAACTGTCAAATTTCAGTTCATATTTTCTGTTTCTGCAGACAAAGATAGGTGATCCCCAGCAATATATGCCAATCGCTTAAATTCATGGAATGGAAAATCAATTCCATAGAAATTAAAAACTAAGAAATGTTATCCTTGGTAAAGAAGGGTAATAGGATCTGAGAATGATATAGTTTAAATCAAATCTTAAATGATGGATAAGGTTAATGTGTAAACAAGATGAAAACACAATACAGTTGAAGAAACAGTATATGCAAGGTCATGAAAGCTAAGATTCAAATGTCATATTCATAAGATTGGAATTAGAACTGTCTAGACTAAGAAGTATAAATGATAGGACTGAATACTAACTGAAAGGATTTGAACTGATATTTGAAAGCAGTGAGAGCTCCTTCTGGTTTGTAATTTATTTGAGTGTCAGTCTGGGATGGGTGAGATGGTTTAGGCGGGAGGGATACTTACATCAATCCCAAGGTGGAAGGAGAGAACCAACTCCCAGCATGCCCTCTGGCCATCATACACAGTCTGCGCACACTTGCCCCCACCCCGTACACACAGATAAATAGATAAATGTCATGGAATATTTTTAAAAAGAATAATGTCAAGCTATAAAGATCCATTGGAGGAAAACTAACTGTGTGTGTATGGCAGGTAAGAGTCTGAAGTGAAAGTGCCTTGCTGTATGTCACTTAGGGTCATTTTGATCCACAAGAGTTACTGCGATTGTTTTCTAAGTTACTGAACTTTTTTCAAAATGCCTTAGCTTAATTCTCTATGCACTGACTTTACATAGTTATAGCCCACTCACACAATAGTTCTTTGTTGTTCTAGGCAATATTTTAGAGTGTGAAGTGGTATCAAGACTAAAATCCTGTTTGAAACCAGTCTTCCTAAACCCACTTTCATTTCTCCTCGAGTTTTCTGTTGCAATTTCACTGTCTGTCGTAAGTCTCAAGTATTTGTGCTATGAATATCTCTGGCTAGTTTATGACCCTAGTAAACATGGGTTTATAAATAGAAACTTCATGCGCATGTATACAGAAATAGTCAGTGCACTTCTAAATGCCTAGAGACTTTCTTAATGCGTTTTAAACTATTGTGTTTCAAATGGTAAATTATATACAGAAAGAGTAAACTGTGGGAAACATTTTTGGTTGATCAGACTGACTACTTGATTGATGTTTGGTGGCTTTAATTAAAGAATACAGCTATAAGTTATGATTTTCTGTTTCTGTGGGTTGTTGTTTGTTTGTTTTAAGCATGGACACAACTACAAAAATAGCAAAGAATTTTTTTTAAGAAGTGCCCTCTTTGACATTATAATCCTGTATCTCAGTGTTATAGTTTTGCCATATCTTGCAGGCACTTTATTTGCTGCTATGAATTTGAAAAATAAATTACCTTTAAAGAGCAGTTGACTCAACTTAGTCATCTCCTACCTTTCCAGGTCATCTGCAGTCCTTCTTCTCTTTGTTTTTTGGCTACAAAAATCCTCCTTTAAATGTAATCCCTTAATCAGAGCTGCTTTAAGATTTTTCCTGAATTCCAGACACCATTCCCCAAGACTGTCCTACACAGTGAATCATATTAAATATGTGAATATTACTCAGTAGAAACACTTGGGAATTATTTTAAGTTTTTGTGCAATCTTACTTTTGAAATAGGTTGTTCTAAAATAAATCGCTGAACTTACCCTTTGCAATACATTTTAAAGACATTATGCATTCTTGAGAACTCTTACCAAGTAAAAAATACCAAATTGTCTTCAAATATTGTTAAAATTATATTTAGCAAATAATGAAGCTAGCATGATATTTTATATGCTAAACATTTGCCAATCACTATTTTTACATTTCAATGCAAATATCTTTATCTTGAAGTTCTAAATGTGTTTTTAAGGACTTGTAATTTTGATGGACTCTAGGCTCAGTGTCTAGGGGCCAAATGAATACAGTGTCCCTTCCCAATTGATACGGTGTCCTCACCCTTCCTGAAACCCTTCACTAAAAAGTGGTTTCAGTTTCTTTTCACCAGTACCAAGTTTAACTGTTCTCCTCTTGTCGGGGCCAGTGAGGAACCACTCGTGTCGGGTCCAAGAATACCATGACAGACACATCTCCGGTGCCTCCTTGGGCACTTCGTCTCTGCCCTAGTCTGACTGCTGCTGCTGCTTCACCAGCCTTGTACCCTCCTCGTGTGAATTCACTTGGCCATTACCACTCTCTCAGCTAGGAGCGATGGCGTTTGACTGTGACCACAACTGCTTGGGAGACTGAGGCAGGAAAGTCACAGGTCTGAGGTTAACCTAGGCAACATGGTCAAGTCTTCACATCATTTTTTAAAGATTAGCTTTATATAATAACATGTAACTGTTGCTTTTTGACAACTTATATTGTTTCTGTGCTTAAAAGTGATTTTCATCCCACTGCCTGAAATATATTTTATCCTAGTATTTTTGATTTATTTTATGTTTTGAATTTCAAAAAGGAATTCAAATTTCCTTTAATGGTGCAGGAAATGTTTTGAATTTATAAGGTGGCCCTAAGTTGATATATTATTTTTAGAAATAGTTGTCTCATTTCTTCAGCATTATTTGTTGAATATTTTCATTTCCTTCTTTCTAGATAAGGCTCTCTCAGCTCTTACTCTCAGGATTGTTTTGTCTCATTGATTTACTTACCATGTAGCTGTATGTCCACATTCACTAGCTCTAAGTCACAGGTTCTCACATGGTTTTTACACACTTATAAGCCACTCTGGTTCTGGATGTCGTATATCTAGTGAGTCAATCTTTCCATAGAGCCCTTCCCCAAAGTGAAGACACTGGCCACGCCCACCACTTTGAAGCATTTCTGTTGCCCTTCCTCATGACTCCGAGGTTGTTCACTCACTCAATTATTTACTTACAACCAACATTTTAGCAAGGCATCGACTGAGACAGAGAGCCTATTATTGTTCATCGTTCCCCCAGTCATAGGCCACTAGTTTATTTCATACTAACACACCGTCACCATCTCCTTATGATTGTATTAATTGCTTCATTATTTCAGAGTTTTGGATATAGTAAAAAGTGTGCCCATGGAGAATGTTTTAATAAAAGTACATCTTTTAAAATTATATTATAAAATGTTTAAATATAGGAGGTTATATTTTATACATAAAGAAAAATTTAATTTTCTTTAACATTATAAAACCCATGACCCCAAAATACTTTCTATGTATTGTACACAATTGACTACCAAGTGAGTTCCAGGAAAGGCGCAAAGCTACACAGAGAAACCCTGTCTCGAAAAACCAAAAAAAAAAAAAAAAAAAAAAGTTCATTAAATAGAGGTCTGGGCAGTGATGGTGCACACCTTTAATGCCAGCACTCAGGAGGCAGAGGTAGGTGGATCTCTGTGGGTTCGAGGCCAGACTGACCTACAGAGCTAGTTCCAGGACAGCTAGGCTATTACACAGAGAAACCCTGTCTTGAAAAACCAAAAAAAAAAAAAAAAAAAAAAGAGGCAGGCGGATCTCTGTGAGTTCGAGGTCAGCCTGGTCTCCAAAGCGAGTTCCAGGAAAGGCTCAAAGCTACACAGAGAAACCCTGTCTCGAAAAACAAAAAACAAAAACAAAAAAGAAAAAAAAGCCAGAAAAACCAAAAAAAAAAAAAAGTTCATTAAGTGGATGCAAATTAAAATATGAATGTCATTGTACCAAAGGTGACAGAATATGCTTCTCTGATCTGATTAACACGCTTATATGCCATAAAAGCTAGCTCAGTTATTCTTGCAATTTAGTTTCTGTATGATAAGATGGCAATATGGTTTTACCCTGGTATTTGCAAGCAGTGTTCCACAAATAAAATATTGCAGGTGTAGAGAGCTGTTTTACTTCTCCAAAAACAATGCTGGCTGCCGTACAACAGCCACACAATATTATTTAAGAAATAATCATGCCATGCTCATTTCCAGACCTCATTCTAGGCAGAGACTTTGCTAGCATGAATAGCATCTACAAGTCAACTTGCGCTGTCAAATATATTGCAATACAAATTTTAAAGATGAATTGTAAAGTTGTTTTATGCCTATTAGTTTATATTTAACTGAGAATGCTGCTAGCCAACAGTCTTACTGAGATTGTAAATTTAACCACACGTGACGGTAAAAGGACCTATTTATAAAATAGTGAAAGTCATCATGTCTTGACTAAATGATGAAAGAACAAGTAAGTCCGCAACAGATTTATCTCATCTCTCTGTTTGCCAGACGCCCAAACTTGATGTCTGTGGAGACACTCAAACCATTATTTTCTAAACTAGAAAAAAATGACATTAAGAACTGGTGGGTTGAATTTTTATTTCAGCCTAAGATTATGTTGTTTTAGAATCAGAAACCTGTCATTAGCTTATTTTGAGGCTACAAAATGCTTAGGTCTTCATTCATAAAGAATATTACAAAAGGGCTAGAGAGTTGACTCAGAGGTTAAGAGCACTGGCTATTCTTCTGGAGGACCTAAGCTCAATTCCCCACACCCACATGGTAGCTCACAATTGGCTGAAACTCCAGGTCCGCGAGTTCCAACACCCTCTTCTGGCCTCTGTAGGCATCATGTATACATGTGATATACAAGCATATACATGTAGGCAAGCACCCACCCACATTCCTGGAAGCCCCTCTCATTGTTCCTGGCTGGTGCTCAGGTTACAGTTTCTATGCTTCACTAGTCCACTAGACTGCTGTACATAACAAGGAAGCACCCAGCTCTGTGTCTAATCTAGCTGCTTTCAGCAAATAGGAGAGAGTGCAAATATTCTACCCACCCCTGAGAGCAAGGATCCACATTATGTCTGTCTCATTAGTTCATTCCCCTTGCCATGCCCATTCCCTCAACTTCCATGCCCAATGGATAGCCAAGGCATTGAAGTCATGAATTATCTAAATCCCAGTCATTTTGAAGATGAATGTATAAGAAAAGTTAAGGGGGATGATATTTTCACTAGAGTGTGAGTGGGGCCGAGTTTGAGGAGTTTTTAAACGTTATTCTTTATAGTTTCACACATTCTGGTCATATCCCCACCAGACCCCCTCCCTCTGTCAAATCCCTATCTCAAGTGCATGTCTTTTCATTTGGTTTGGTTTGGTTTATGACTTACTGGGCTCAACCTAGTTGAGGGCTGCCAATGTGGGCATGGTGTAGAGCTACCCCCTAGGATCATTGAAAATTCATTAGTTAGTTACACCACTGAAGACAATGACTTCCTTCCTTCCAACAGCCCTTCTCTGCCATTAGGTACCTTGGGAAGGGATGGATCCCATGAGCACCTCCTCAATCAGGGACTGAGTGTTTTGGGGTTCGGTCTTATCAGATCCTATGGATTAATTGCAACTGCTGTGCATTTCTGAGTGCCATTGCATGACATGACTGTTTCCCCATCATCCAGCTCTCAGGCTCTTTGTGTCCCCTCTTCTGCATGTTCTCATATGAAACATAACTTCAAGTTTTCAGATTGTTTGTTTGATTGAGTTAGAGATTTCATTGAAGATAATGAATATGATGTGATAGAGGTTTTATGGATCCTGTTCCTAAATTCACTTTGTGATCTAAGTCTCGAATCACATTCCGGCTATAACACCAGACCAAAAGAATTGTTTTTAGTAGTAAAAAAGAAATATGCATGATCCGAAAACTTTCAAAGGATCATCTCACTTTTTAAAATACAATTATTTTTGGCATTTCTAATTTTAAAGTATTTACTGTTTATTCATTCTTCCCAATGTAAGAGAATTACATGTGAATGTCACTTAGGAAATCCTCACATGTAATCCTTAACCCCACTCCCTTCTCTAACCTAGAATCATTTACCATGCTTACATCATAATGCTGTGGTCTTCAATAGAGAAAAAAATCCAATTTCCCCAGTTTTCCTACTTCCTGTTTTTTTTTAATGTCTTCAACTGTAGCTAAACATAGAATCCCTAACTGCCATACTATGCAAGTGAGAATCCCATGGTTTGGTGCAGGCACACAGCCTCTCTGCTCTCTCCTTACCACCACTGCTCATTTTGAATCTGCTGTTATAACTCCTTAGTATCATTAAGGATGGGCAGACAACAGCAATAGATTTCTGTCACATTCAGTCGCACCCCTGTTTCCTTCACTCACTTTAAAGGGACAACTTAGTTATGGCGAGTGTTTTGGTAGTGAACATGATTTCTTTCTGGGATACCAAGTGTTATTACATCTACTTTGTCTTTTCATGAAAAAAAAATCAGAGTATTTAAGTAATTTATGAATTATTTGTGGTGCCTAATAACCTGTAAGCCATTGCTATGACCTTGTTTACAGAAGAAAACTATTCTGTACTCTAAAGGGAATAAAAATGACTTGACCATGAAAAGTTTAAATTATTTCTAAGACTTTAGAATTTTACAGTAATAATGAAGGTATCCATATATAGTTTATTAGACTTGACTATGAAATATACTGATGGTTGGACTAACATAATTCCCACACCCTTCTCACATAAGTGGGATTATCTTTAGTTTTGAATGTCCCTAGAAGAAGTAGTATTTTTTATATTGACAGCATTCAGTGAATATTTATCTCTAGCCAAAAAAAGAATTCTTCAAAGCAAACGCATTTGAAAGCAGAGTCACTCTCATATTTTCCACTGGAGAGAAGTTACTTATAAGGAAGTAAGTTCTTGTGTGTCATTTTAAATTTGTTTCAGTTTTACATTTGTTTTTAAGATGCTTTGGGTCATTTCTTTCCTTAGGAACAACTTATATAAGGAAATTCTGTCACGAGCTGAGTTTTTTTTCTCAGTGTCAACATGGTATGATCCACTTGAAAGCATGCAGTTTTTAGTATCTTGTGGTGTGTATACTATTTAAAGTTGATTTCCTCAAAAGTTACAGTGAATTAGACAAACTCAAGATTATGAGTAATTAGTTTAAGATAAGTCAGGACCTCCAACTAAACAGTGTCTACATAGCACAGAACAAGCTACCTGTGAGGCTGCATCTGGGGCCGGACCACGGGAAGATGTGTAGCTCCCCTGACTTTGCTGCCTGGAGAGAGCATGCCAGCATCCACTCTGGGAAAGAAGCCAGTCCACCTCCTTCCACTTCTACTTAGAAGGGATAACACAGAGGCCCTCCATCAGACTAGAGAGGAAACCTTCCCAATTCTTTATTTTGCCGTAGAGCCCACTACTGCAAGATAACACACTTGATGCATGTGATGGATGATGGTAATCCTGCATTTGCATCTTTTGACTCTGAGGAAGCATGCTGTAACTGTAAAACAGCGGAGCTGAGACACTTACATTGGAATACACTGAGTGTTCTTCCAACAAGGGGACTGACTCCGCATCATCACCGTTGGGAACTGATATTCAATCCTGAATTTATTTTCAGTGATGTCAAAAAATTCAGATAACTTGTCAGGTTTGCTAAAAGTAATCCCCTCATTCATTGAGAGGCTTATTAGGAAAATGAGTAAAACACCTGTCTCTTTAGAAAGCACATCTGTGCGGTGCTGTGTTGTCACTGTTGTTTAAACTGCTTGTTCTCAGCAAACTCCAACTGTGCCTAATTAGAAGATTATTTGGCTGTACAGTAAATAGGTGATATTTATCCAATAGCATATTCTGAAGGCTGATTTGTGTTTACAGACTGGCATTTCTACACCAATTCCCAGGCTCTTGCCCCCTTGAAGCAAGGAAGGTAGGGTTCCCTTTAAGTTCTCCCACTTCAGAAAGAATGGTTTATCTGCCCATGTAGATGCTCCACATCTGCTCAGTACAGGTCTTTGTTGCAAATCGCTCCAAACAAACAATGTGGATACATAATCGCATAGTCATATTTCATGAAAAGTCAAGACAACTGAAGCAATAACTTCCCACAACCTAGAGAGTCTCTGGTTGTCCTGAAGTCACTAACATCTCACCAGGACGCCAGAATTCCGTGACATGGGGGTAGAAATAAGATGGGTGCTGCGGTATCAGGGAAGACACATTTTCTGAGAGAAGAATTTGATTGAATGTAAAGGGATTGGGCCCACAAGCAGCGAGAGTGGAGCTGATAGGAGAAAAGAGGATAAAAGGGAGAAAGTTGGGGCGTTCCGCCACCCACACAGTAAGATAATTCTAAACAGTGTGGTTTCAGTGCTGGCTGTCAGCGCTCAGAAATGAAAACATGATTTAGAGCCATTTTCACTGTTGGCTCTTAGGAAGGTTTAAGTAGATGGCCGTTTCTAGTAATGTTACTCTAAATAATACATGGTTGTGTGGAGTATTACTGTGAAAGAGTTAGCACACTTTTACAGAAATAAAAAATTCAAGGAAAGAGATAAAAGTGAAAACATCTATTTACATAAGAAGGTACTAAAATATATTTTAAAGAGTGGAAGGCACGGCAAACTTCTGTAGGGAACTTTTGTACTAAGCCCTGTGTTTCTGGCTCACAGCTCTGCACACAGCACTTCTCTCCCAACCTTATTGCCATCACCATCATTCAAGGGATTGTTACTTTTTTACCCACCAATCTGTCTCCAGCCTTTCTGACTTTGCACGTACATAAAGGACATGGCATAATAGTCTAGTGTTCCAAACATTTCGGGTGTGCACTCTGTACAAAACAGGAAAACAAAACCTCTCAAAGCCCTCCAAAAGCTGACCACAGCCTACTTCCATCACTTTCTCCCATTGTTCCTGTACAAATTATTCTTTGGCTTCAGCACACTGGTTTACTCATTTTCTTATTCTACCCTGAAATTCCCAGCATTTTTTCAGCTCCGTCCAGCAGTTCCCACAATGTCATAGAGTTCTCCCCTGCAATGTTTCCCAAATGTTGCCTCATGGACTGGACTACCTTGTGCCTGCAAAAGTGAGATCCCCAATACTGTATCTGAATCCCTACCTGGTAGGCACTCAGCACATGCTGAAGGACATAGAAAGAGATGTGAACCCCCTACGAACCAGTGTATCGAGTTATACGTTTGCAATGGAAGTTACTAATTATTCCAGGATTAAAGAATTAATGATTGCTTTAATTAAGGGTCTATATAAAATGTGAGAATTGAAATGAAAAGATAACTAGAAATAGTAAGTTTCCTTCTGATTTTTATGACAGTCTCAGAGTTTACTTATTTAGATAAGTACAAAATCCCATTATTTATTCAAATAATATTTCATCTCACATCACTTTGGTGATACTCAAAAAAGTTCTGAGAGAACTGCAAACATCTCCATTTTTCCCTTCAACTATAAATTTCCTTTTTTGGTTTTGGTTCAACCTACTTGTATTTTTAGCATGTAACTCTAATGCCGGTAATAACTTCCATATGTTTCTATGGTGATAGAGCAAAACACATCTATTTACCTGTCTTCCTTCTAGCACAGTACACCTCAGTGCACACACGAACTCTCATATTTCATGAGTTAACTAACATGTCGTTGTTCTTATCCATATTGTGATAATTCTAAAAATACTGAATATAATCTATCTTAATGTTCACCTCAATGAATACTTGCTATTCTAGAGGAAAGTCCAAATGGTTTTTAGCCAATGTCATACAGTATATATTCTATGTCATTCATTCATTCAATCATTCATTCATTCAAATTGTAGGATGCTTTCATTGTACCCTGTAGTCTTTATTACTGCCAAGCAAGGAAGGATGACATCTGTACTCCAGATGTGGATATGCTATACTATTTACTCAGGGGTATCATATGTTTTGGGTCCTAACATTTTTCTTCATTGTCCCCATTATTTTGTTGGTCACTTTTTACTATAACTTCATGTTAATACAATACCTTTAGGGCAACAGTCAAAGTGATTTTTTTGGTGCCTTTTAATGAAGATGTCATTATTGGTGCCTCTTACCTGATAAGTACAATTTCAATTTTATTGCAAAGTTTGTTACATGAGGCCTGGCAGGATGACCCAGCAGCTCATAAAGGCGCTCTTTTCCAAGTCTGGGGACCTAAGTTCAGTTCCTGGGCCCCACATAGTGAAAATGGAGAAATGACCCTTGAAAGTCCTCTGACTGCCACATGCATGCTGTGGCACATGCGCAAACACGTGCACACACTACTGTAAGTATAAATAAAACCTTAAAATGCACCTGCTAGTCTTCTGTCTGCCTGTTTATGAATGGCCCATGTTCCAAAGTTTATTGTTAGTTTAGTCCACTGATTTAACGATATTGGCATTGTTAGAATTCTGCTCTCACTCTCCAGCTGCATGACCGTACATGCACAGTTCAGGAGTTAAGGAAAAGGTCTTGAGTCTTACGTCATCAATGTGCACTGGAGACTACATGCACACGGCATGGTCACACAATCAGTGCATGAGTGGTGTAGCTCCATAAGGCCGCCTCACCAGGAGCCCTTAAAAAGCCAGATGCAGACCCCACCCTCTCTCTCTGCTCTGCTCTCTCCCCCCACACACACCATCTTTCTCTCTGCCCTCCGCACATGCTCTTTCCCAGGCCTGGTTCTTCCCCCACCTCTCTTCCTCCTAATGAAGCTCTAAAATTAATACTGGGTTCTGTCATGACCGTGACCTTTCCACACAGTAGCCAGCGCTGCCACCAGTGCCACTTATCATTCATTTCAGGCATGATCTGTAAACTCTGACTTTTCACTATTCATTCTTACTTTATGAATATTTCTAAAACTGTCAATTAAGTCAGGCAGAATGAAGAATCTCATTAAACATTATATTTACAATTTTTATTCAAAGTAATTCCTTGTTTGCTCCTTTTTTAAAAGTCCGTGGTTCTCAGTGTAATCAACTGAGAGTGGAGATGGCACAGGTTGGACCAAGAGCATTCTCCTGTCCAACAGTACCAGAGATACAGGGGGCTTCTCAAACTCAACACACACAGGAGACATTCTGAGGGTCCTTTCTATCACTGCCTCATTCTGGAAAGCCATCCCCTGCCCAACCCATCTCTCTGGGGCTTATGACAGGACTTAGCCAATGATGACGGCACCAGCTTCTTCTCTAAGTAGATGAGTGTTTAGGGTGAAAATGGGAACATATTGGAAACCTGATCTGTAAAATGTTTCTCACATTTCCAGTGGGGGGGGGGAATGAATTCTACCTGGGAATCATAATAGTAACTCATTACAAATATAACTTTGTTTCTTGGACATATCTCATCATCCTAAAGGTTTAAAAGTGCTGTGTACTTCTTAGTTTCTTCAGAACAATTTAGTAACTAGGTAGAACATTTAGCTTACAGAAACAACCTTGGCCTTTCTTGATGTCTAGTCCACAGACTTCAGGCGTCATAGTGGTAAAGCCCATAAAGTCAGGGAGAGGAAGCCACGCAGACGGCAAGGACGCGTCAGACACAGTGGCACTCAGGTTGGTGTCCTGTGCTTCCAGCACACGCAGGCAGATTCCAGGGCAGGGAAAGAGAGCTGCAGGCAAGGCCAGCTCGTGAAGAAGTGTGTGGCTAGTTGAGTTTGGGTTTTTATACTGAAGAGGAAGGAGCTGAGGTGCTTGTGAAAGCTGCTGCGAGCAGCAGTGTGGCAGGGGGGCTGATGAATGGCAGGGCCCGTGAAGACATGCTCGCACTGGTCTAGGCAAGAGTGCATGTGCTCTAAGGAAGGGTGATCAGGATTCGATGTGAGGATACTTGTTTCCTAAAAATAGGTTATATTTGTATAAATGGGCAAACCCTAAGCCCTTCTGAGTGAGTTATGATACACACTTTAAAAAACACAAGGTGACGTTGATATTTAGATACTTGAGGGCAATGTTGATTGTTTAGACACAATATTTAGAGACACTTCAAAGTGATGTTGATATTTGGGGGGACAGTTTCAGCACACCAAAATTTAATGTGTGTGTGCATGTAGATAGACCCAAATTAGAATCCAGGGAGGAAAATGTTCTTACCTGCTTTGAACATAAAATGAATTTTATCATTCGTCAACAACCTTTTAGAGCGGTCATCTCCTTTCTGCACCTGCTGTCTTTGCCAGTCTAAACTGCGTTCAGAGTTTGATTCCTTAAATCTTTCAACGTTGTATCTTAGGTAAATGTAAAGCAAGACCAACTGAATGGAGAGAGTGAGGGCAGTGCTGGATTCACTGAGCAAAGGAGGCTTCATCCCTCCTTCTGGCCAGTCACCGTGGCCAGCCCTCGCTTTTCTCCCCACCCTCTCCAGCTCTGTGCAGTGGAGAATGGATTGTGGCAATGCATCATGACACAAAGCTAAAATAGACCAGGAGAGGCTTGTAAAGTATGTGCCCATGTAGACAGAGAAGATTGTGAGTCTAAAGCACAGATGTTTCTGGCCAGAGCCTGGATCTATCCAATGTATAAAAAGAAAGGATTGCAAAGCAGGAGTGTTCTCAGTGATAGCATGTGACAAGATCTGAATTAGCCTGGCTTGAGTTTGTACCAGTCTCGTGCATGCCGTAACAATTGCTGAGTATGAGTACCTGCCTGTTGTGTCTGGAACAGGTTCCTTGTTGTCATCTACCACCTGTGGCTCTTATACTCCTTCCACCCCCTCTTCCTCAGTGACATCTGAGCCTTGGGGAGAGGTTGTGCGAGTTATCCCATTGGGCCTAGGATCTGTCTAGCCACAGGTCCTCTGTCTGATAGTGGTGCCAGGTATAGGTCTCTCTTGGGAAGCAGGCCTTAAATACAATCAGAGAGTGTTTGGTCACTCCCATGATGTTCATAGCACCCTTTGCACCAGAGGTCATGTCTTGCCAGGTCATGTGGCTTGGCAGGGTTTTCAGCTGGATAAAATTGATGATTGCTTTTCTTCTCCAGGAGCATTCATAGCACATTCAGGCATTATGAAAGGTAGTCAGTAGAGATGAATCTTCTAGGTCAGTATCATGTTCTGTGACTCAAGTACAGTGTCTTCAGCAATATGGTCTTTCCATTGAGTTCTGGAGGCAATATCCTGAATGTTTGAGAGTCTATGGGGCCTCATTGGCCAACAACTCCAGAAGTTGGGCACTGGGATTATGATTCGTTAGCTTGTGGTGTCTAATAAAGGCATTGTTGTCCTATTATAGGGCAATTCCATTTTACTCCTACTATGTGTGTGTATAATATACATATACACATATCACACACACACACACACACACACACACACACACACATATATATATATACATATATATATATTTGGAAGCTTCTATAATAGTAGCTTGGTTTTCATATAACTTCTTCAAAAGGTCTTTAGTGCTATTTATCACCCTCTGTATTCCTTCCTGTCTTAGTTACTTTTTTATTGCTGCACTAAGACACCATGTTCAAGTCAGCTTATAGAAGAAAATGTCTATTGGGCTTTACAGCTTCAGAGGGTGAGTGCATGGCCATCATATCCAGGAGAATGGCAGCAGGCAGGCAAACATGGCTCTGGAGCAGTAACTAAAAGCGTGTATTTTGAGACACAAAATGAGGCAGAGAAAGCTAACTATGAGTGGTGTGGCCTTTTGAAACTTTCAAAGCCTGCCCTTCAATAAGACCATGCCTGCTAATCCTTCCCAAACAGTTCCACCAACTGGGGACCAAGTATTCAAACTTATGAACCTATGGGGCCATCCTCAACCATACCACCACACCTCCTCTGTCTTGTTCTCTCACTCTACCCTAGTTCAATCCATCATGTTCCCTTAGTTCCCTTTAGGCCATTATCCCACTGCGTTCTATCTCTCTTCCTTTGAAAGCCATAGAGTATAAGTCACAGTCTTCGTAACATTGATACCAACTACAGAAAAGATTGCTGATTCTGTACCGACCAATCTCTAGGATTATACATGGGTCTATCATGTAGTATGTGCAGAACACAAGAGTAAGTTGCAAGCGTCTTTGAAGTAAACCGTCATTTGGAATAGAAGACCCACATTTACCTCAAGTGGCAAAGGGAGATTCTAACTGAAAGAGCACCGAGGAAGTCTTTGACTCTAGAACTGTTGATGAGAACCTCTGAAGACATGAAAGCCCTGAAGAAATCTATCAAGATGGACAACATTTGAATCAGGAAAAGCAGACAAAAAGAAAGGTAACCAGGGAAAATGAAAGAAATAGATGAACGGCATAGAGGAATGTCCATGTTTCACATGCACGCCGGCTGTCTACACTGGGACTTGACACAGCAAAATCTGGGGTGGGTAGTATTAAGAAAATGAAAAATTGCACTCGGGAGGCAGAGCCAGGCGGATCTCTGTGAGTTCGAGGCCAGCCTGGACTACCAAGTGAGTTCCAGGAAAGGCGCAAAGCTACACAGAGAAACCCTGTCTCGAAAAACCAAAAAAAAAAAAAATGAAAAATTGAAAGCCAGACATCATATAATAAGTGACAAAGGCTCTTCTTAGATATTTGAATCCCATGCAAAGATCACACAACTCTGGCTTCTAATATATCTCTACACAGCAAACCATCATAGTGCCAAGACAGAGAAACCATACAAGTTTTAGAAGTGCCAGAGGGGTTTCAGGTTGTTTAATTGTTATATACATGACTGGTTTCAAAAGTCCTGTTTTTCAGACTATAATGAATACAATGTGTGGGTTAAAATATTTGTTTTATGACTTGGCTATTGCCTGAACATTTTTGGAATTTGCTGGTACTCCCACCTCGGTTGTTTGGTAATGATCGCTTGGACTGTGAGGAAATGTCAGAATATAAGTAGGGAGAACAATAGAGTCATGGCGCTGCAGATTTAGAATCTGAGTTAATTTCAGGACATGCATTCCAGAATTTGTGTGGTCAGAGGTCATATTTAGACACTAGATACACACAACGAAGACTGAAGTCAATTATATTACATTCCACTAAAGCAGACTTTCCCTTCCATAGTGTTAGCCTCTGTGTCTCGACATATCTGTACCAGTGTGTGGATCAGGGGTGTATTAGGTAGGTGTGAAATTTACTGCTATCTAGAGGTATTGAGTTTGGGGGTTTATAAGGCTTCAGCAGGGATCAGGGAAACGATATCACTTTTCTTTGCCTTGCCAGAGTCCAGGGCCAGCCTCATCGATGACACATGATGCTCTGGCTGTATTTTCTTAGCACAGGAGGCCAACAGCAAACACTAGCAGAAACACCAAGTCTGTTCTTGGTAAAGACAGATGAGAGAGTCATGAAGTACGGTGTCAGGGGAGGAGAATGACAGCTGTGGAAATTGTATTGAGGGGCTAAGAATGTAGCCTAAGGGTAGGATGTTTGCTTAGCATTCCCTGGGCCTGAGGTTCAGTCTCCAAAAATAACACTAAGCAGTGGATGAGCCAGTAAGAACTGAACAATGGATTCTCCAGAAGAAAAGAGGAGGTTCTGGCTTGTAGCTTTCCCTGTTTCATCAGTGTCTGCAGTTTTAAATGTTCCTGCCACAGCCGGGGTTTGTTCATATTAAACTACCAGCGTGATATTAGGAGGACGTGAATATGGATCCTGAAAGGGTGCACACTTTTAGCTCCCAGAAGCCAGGAAAGCCAGCTCTAGCACATTACCACACACATCTCCCCAGCACAGTTCATGCCTTGCTTTCACCCTTGAAACTTCATGAAATGATTACTTTAAAAGCATAGAATAATAATGTATGGTATCATACCAAGACAATTACCACTATCCCCCAGGCCATAAATTTACATAAGAGCACAGTTCACAGAGAAGTAGAAGAGGGCCCTGAGATTTATTAAAGAGTTCTAATGCTGCTTGCTTTACAGACAGGAAAGGCAGCGCACTTAGCCCAGCCCTAAATGAAGCTTGTTTCTCACTTTCACCGTCTTATCTAAAAAAGGCAACAACACACAGCACTGCAGGAATGCACAGCATGTGGAAGAGGGGTTCCAACAAAGCCTAGTTGCCCTTCCTGACTACAAGGACTGAGCCGCTAAGAAGGCCTTTGGGTTTGCTGGAAGTAAACAGTGGCTGTGATGTCACCTGAGTGCTCCTACTAGGGAGAATCCATGCTTAGAGGTGGTCAAACGTGTACAGATGTCTATCTCTGCCACACTGTTTGAAGCTTTCCAGGAAAGTCATAAGATATTCTGCAATTTCCGTATTCACATCATCAAAACAAAAATAAGAGAGGAGATTGAATATTAACTATATGGCCCCCTAGAAGCAGGGGCCAGTGAAATAGCTCAGGACATAAAGGTGCTTGCCAAGGATAGCACCTGGAATTCCATCCACCAGCCTGACATGGTGGGAGAAAGGAACCATCTGCTGGTTGTTCTCTGATCTTCACACCCATGCAACACACACAGCCACATATATATACACACACACACATACATACACCCACACCCACATACCCTCATACATGCACACACTCATACACACACACACACATTCACACATGCTCATACACATATACACTCACACACATACATACATACTCACAATACACTCACACACATTCACATGCTCATACACATATACACACATACACTCTCACTTACATATACAATAAATAAGGTAAATACATTAAGTAGAAATTAAAGACAAAATACTTGTGCAGAGAGAAGGCACTTAGATTTTATCTGAGATTCATAAGTTTTTCAGTAGGTTAAACTTAAAGAATAAATTTCAGAAAAACCAAGATTTTAGGAACATAAAAGGTATCCACAGCTGTAACTAATCCCGTTGCTTTTATGAAACATTATCAGAAAGTGGGTTTTATGTTTTATTTTCTCATGTATTACATTTTTATTTGTATGAAAGTCAGAAACTATGAGAACATAAAGTTCTCTCTGATTTCTATAAAGACAAGAGCTTGGCAGTGGTCAAAAGCAATCTTTAGTCATTACTCTTAAAGAGCCTCTTCTAGTGAGCACTATCTTAAAATGCATGAAGTGTGTTGAGTCTTAAATTGGGAAAGAGGGAACAGGGAAATCTTGGATGAAAAATAATCCAAATAAAACTGAAGCCTTTAAATGATAATTAATTAGAAACACAAGTTTACTGTGCTAGAAGTGAATGTTTGTGAGTTTCAGTGACCTTTAAAGATGACTCAGTGCCAAGTAATAGCTTACTAGTGGATTGACTACTTAAATGTTCTATTTTCTCCTTGGGTCTTTTCCACCAGAGAATATGTAGTCTATCATGTTAACATAAATATCTTGACTTTCTCATCTTATCACACTGAAGCCTCACCTTAGCACAAGTTTGCAAAGAATCCTTACGTGTTTTAACTCATTTGATCAGCCATCCACACTCTGGCCAGGAAGTGAGTTGGGGGAAAGGTACCAATTAAGAAAGTGCTACCAAGCCCAAGATAAATAACATCAGTAGAGGCTTAAAACCCTGGATTCCAACATTAGCACAAAAGTTACACTATTTTGTTACATTTTACTATGAACCTATTATGAACCTTTCCAAAAACACATCCTTTAGTGGACAGCTACAAAAACTCCCCTGTTTCCTTAACACAATTCATCATAGCTCTGCTAATTTTAAAATAACATAATAAATAAAACACTGATTTGTCAGCTGTTCTCTAAATACTGAATCAAGAGACATTGAATTAACTACTGTTGTTGGCACAATGGACTCACTTCAATGAATCTCTAAGAAGTCCATCATCATTTTAACAGACCTCTTTTCCAAATCAGCATTATATCATTTCTCTCTTCTTGATATGTGGACATGTAAAAAAATTCAGTTGCTTGAGAAGTTTAATAATATATGTACTCACAAAATTTAATGTGTGTGTGTGTGTGTGTGTGTATGTATGTATGTATATGTGTATGTGTGTGTGTGTGTGTGTGTGTGTGTGTGTGTGGATTTTTAAGAAAAAAAATTACTCAAGTGGCTGTGTTTGCCAGGGCTTTGTTCTGTTGATTTTCCTGTTTTGTTTAATGGAATCATTATTTTCCAAACCATTAAGCTTTGAAACTGAAATCCTTTTTTAAAATATTCTTATTTCTCCTCTCCCACACTGAATTACCACTTACCACAGATTCCATCTACTGGGTGGCACATGGGGCCCACTCATTCCTGTTTTGTAATCAACACCATTCTTGCCATGCTGAGCTTAGTCTGTTTTACTGTCCGCCTGACTCCAATCTATCCAACGAAGTGTTTCTCCTTTTCCCAAATCCAAAGTCTTGCGTTCAGCTTTGGAACCCCCCTGTTTTGGCACCAGAGCATAGTAATAAAAATGATAATTGACCTCAAGATGTGACTTCAAATCTAGATTTGCCCACTCCCTCACACCTCCCATCATGATGGGATGAAACTGGCTTTTCAGTCCCAGATCTCCACCTCTGTGATGTGGGAATAAATGTGCCCTTTGAAAGATGGAATTGGACGGGGAAGAGCAGCACCTCCCACCTTCTCCTCAGCAACATCACCCAGCAGATGGTCCTCAAAACTCCACCCTTTCTGTCCCTTGAGCAGTCAAGCTCACCTGTCAGTCCACATTTCGCCTTTCAAGACCAGGCTCAAGTGCCCCTCTCCTGTTTTGCCCTCTTAGGAAACCCACAAACATATCTCCCACTCTTTTCAGTGAAAACTGCTCTCTTTCCTGCCTTGGCTGTAGTTTTCACGTGGTTATGCCGTTCTCCTGTTTACAGCGTTTCCTTCTTGAGGGAGAGACTAACAAACTTAATTCTTCAGTTTTTAATTTTTTTTATATGTCTAGTTGAGAACTTGCCCATTATATAACTGCTGTATTTATTAAATACATTGGAATAAAACATTTGAGACATTTTACTTCCAGCGTGTTACCCATACAGCAGTGCGTTTCATATTAGCCTTCCTTAACCCTGCCAAGCAATTCTAATTGGCAGAGAGGACTTGTCATGTAAGACGCTGTCCAGCTGCTCTCCTTCCCATTATTTCTTTCAACTTCTAAATAAAACTTTTTGCTTTCTGCTTCTTCCACAAAAGCATCTATTGTGTTCATCAAATACAGTAAGGGAATTGGAGTTATCATTCCAGGCTCAGAGGGAAATTGGGTTACACATGAAGTTCTGAAGAGTTAGCTCTGAAACACATCTTATCTGGAATAAGAACTTTTAAAAAAATCAATGAAATATGTTCAACAAAAATAGAATTCTTTAATATGGAGTCTAGACTTGCTCGGATGTTTTAGACTGTCTCTTAAGGATAGTTATAAAAGGCAGGAGTGGCGTGACCATGTGATCACATCAAGCCGTGTGACAACTCATTGAGCTCAGTTATTTATGTTATTGGAAATTTCTTCCAGAGTATTCCTGACACCCTCTTAAGCAACACAAGTATCATTCTGGGGCAATTTCCAACACATTCGCAACTCTAGAGAAAAGTTGAGCAGAGTGTATTTCTGAGTACCAGGGGGAGAAAAGAATGCTGTGGTTCAACAATGCCCAACTGTAAAATAGCACACATGAATCAAAATGGAAATTTTCTCCTGCTAACCATACACCAAATAGAGGGTACTTTATTTCCTTCTATTTCGAACAAGCAAAATAACAGGCAAAGGTATTTAAAAGGTCAAAAGCACGTATTCACGTGTTGCCATTTTAAAATGCCTGTTTAGAAGTAAGAGAGTTTTTGATGAGAAGTTATTAAAAGGCTCAAGAGCTTTTTCTAAGTTATTTTTATCAATAATAATCAACCCAGCCTCAAATTTTGTAAAATATCCCCCTCTGTATTTTTGGAGTGCTACTGGAGTGCCTATACTTTTATCGTGCCCTTACTACAATTATGTTGAAGAATATTTGCTTTTTGTGGTACTTGGGGTTAAATCAAGAGTCTCATGCACATTCAGCAAACTATCACTGATCTGGAATGCCAGCAAAAGCTTTACCATCACTCTGTTATCTGTATATCTGGCATCTAGCACAGTGCCAGGCACAGATCAGGTACATACACTACTTGGGCTGGTGAGACTGAAGGCCTGAGCAGTGTGCCTCAGAGTGCAATTGTCCTCTGGAATCCCAATCTTAGAACCCTTATCTGAACAGATAAGTTGAGTGATACAAATGATGTTTCTACAATTTAAACCTTTACACTCTTTTCAGAAGTAAAGAAATGAAGGCCCCTGGGTATTAACTGTTCTAGCTCGTACAATAACTTGGAACAAAGCATTTGCAAACCCTGGCTTATTGCAGCATCCTTTCTGTGACTCCAGATGGCCTCCTCAGCCATAACAACTCCTAGACAGCTGCTGGGAGTAGGGATGCAGGCCTGGAACCGCAACACTAGTGAGGCTGAAACAAGAGTATAGTAAGCTCAGGGCCAGCCTGGGCTACACAGCAGGTTCAAAGCCCTTTACAAACTGAACAATCTCCCCAGTTCTAAGTTCATTAGTTCAATAAACTGTCATAACTATACAAATTAGATGTTATCTTTGTCATTATAATGAAGAAACTAAGATTAAAAGGAATAAGTATTTTTCCTGACACTAACATTATTTCTATCAAATCTTAGATTTGAACAAAAACTAAGGTCATTTTGTCACACTTCCTAGAAGTCACATCCAGGAAACCTCTCTTTAAAGTTATACTTTACCTAGAAAAATAACAAAATAACTGTACAATCATTTTGTATACCACATTGTTGTAAGCAGTATTTCTATTCTTTCAGCAGCTTTACATATGATTTGTCCCATCATCATGATTTTCCACACAAAGTTTAAAGGTAAAGTATTGCCAGAGTTTATTTCAGTTTTCACAAATAATGAATTAACAATATTTTAAATTCTAGTTAATAAATTTGTGGATATATGTCAAGTAATGAAGTTGGATATCACATTGAGAGAATTTTTCCAAATTCCTATTTCTTCTCTACATAGTAAAGCCAAACTCTCAAATTCTGAATGGGTCTTACTTACTAGATGTTTATTTCATGAATTGCAACTGGAAAATCCACATGTAAAATATGTTACTGCCTTAATGCAAAATGTATCTTAGCTTTTTCCCCTAGGCAAAGGACTTACTTAATCTCTACTAACTGCCATGTAAATGTGAATGTAAAAGCTTAGTTAAAAATAATTCTAGATAAAAAATGGTAGTATCAGTCTTCAAGAAAGCCTTGAGAATGTTCTATAAAAATTGGCCAACTCTGAATGAGGGTTCCCTTTTCCCCACATCCTCACCAGCATCTGTCGTCAGATATTTTATCCATCTTACCCATTCTAACTGGGGTAAGATGGAATCTCTAAGCAGTTTTAATTAGCATTTCCTTAGTTGCTGAGAAAGTTGAACACTTGTGAAGATCTTTCTTTTATTGCTGTAGCTCTGTGCTATGGCTTGAAATCTGATATGGCAATTTCTCCAGCCTTCTTCTTTTGCCTGAGATTGAGCTGGCTATCCAAGGCCTTTGGTAGGTCCATATGAATTTTGGGGTGGTTTCTTCTGTTTCTGTAAAGAGTTACATGGGTATTTTTATTGGGATTGCATTGAATCTGTTAATTGCCTTAGGTCGATGGCCATTTCCACAATATTAATTCTGCCAAATCCATGAACATGGGAGGCCTTTTCATCTCTTAATGTCTTCTGCAGTCTCTTTGTTCAGTGTACTAAGGTTTTCATGCCATGGGCCTTTCATTTTCTTGGTTATTTAATTCCTAGATGTTCTTTGAGGCTGTTGTGAGTGGGTGTATTGCCATGATCTCTTTCTCAGCATGATTGCAGTTGATACAGAGAAAGGCCACAGGTTTTTCTAAGTTGATTTTTTTTTTTTTATCCTGCCACATTGCTGAAAGTGTTGATCATTTCTAGGAGTTTTCTGGTGGAATTTTGGGGATCACATATGTATGATATCTTCAGCACACAAAGAAAATTTGACTTCTTTTACTGTTTCTATCCCTTTTTGCTTTCTTCTCTCATCTGTTGCTGCAGCTAGTATTTCAAGCACTTTAGTGAAAAGGAGTGGGGATAGTGAACAGCCATCTCTTATTCCAGATTTTAATTTGACATATGGAAATCAATGGGAAGAATTTTCAAAAAGGTAGAAGTAAAGCTACCATATAACCCAGCTCTGCCACTCCTCAGCATAATCCCAAAGGACTTGACATCCTGTTCCACAAATGCTGGCTCAGCCATGCCCACGGCCACGCTGTTTACAACTAGGGGAAGGAAACAGCCTAACTCTTGTTCAACTGGTGAATGGCTAATAAAAATATGGTACATATTCAAAATGGAATTCTATTCATTTTTAAAGAAAAATGAAATCATGAAATTTATAGGTAAAGGAATGGAACCAAAAAAAAAAAAAGCAAAAAACAACAACAACAACAACAAAAAAAAACTTTTACTGACTGAGGCAATCCAGACCCAGAAAAACAAACACACATGTTCTCTCATGTGTGGTTCCTAACTCCAAATCTTCAGATGTGAGTACATAGCCTTGAGTAACTGCAGAAACCAGGCAAGTAAAAATGGACCATGATATAAGGGAGAAGGATCTCTAGAGAGGGATATAGCTGGACACAGGTGCTCCAGAGGGGGAAATGGGAAAAGTGAGGGGGATGTCATCTGGGAAGGGAGGAGGGAGAGTAATACAGAATTAGAGGGAGGAAAGGGGGATAGATAATACTAAGGGTGTTTGAAACATTATTTTATGTAGTTTCTTAAAAATACATGTATAACATAAATGAGCATACACATATATATGTGAATATATGTATATATGTTATATGTAATTTAAATTAAGTTATAGCATTGTGGTGATAATGCTCCCTCCAAGAGCCATTGACTATCTCACCAAACCCTCGTGCCAGGCCTGGGAAACCTCCCTTCCAGCTGTTGGTCAGAGGAGTCCAAGAGACCCCTAGAACAACAGAGCCTATTGCCATTGTCTCTGGTCTCCTCCCCATAATTGAGAGTTAGAACCTTCTTGCTGAAGACAGCACACACTTCAAACACAGGACTTCGAGGACTAAACATGGAACTGACCTGGAAGCCCGCACTTGAGGACTAGCTCTCACGGTACCCGAAAGTGTTATCTAAACTGCCAAGGGAGAAAGGCAATCAATAGCACTACCTGGCTGTAAAGTCTATGGACCACAACAATGGCCAGTCTGCCACAATATTCCTACTAGTGCAATAGTGGCACTTACATCTTGGGGGTAACCAACAATGCCTAATGGGACTTATAAGGCCCCCTCAGTAGGAGGAGTCATGAATTTGAGAGGAAGTGGGATGGCACATGGAGGATTGGAATAGGCAGGAAATAATGTGAACGAAATACACATTAGGAAAGTCTCAAAAAATTGTTTTAATTAAAAAATTTTTTTAAAAATGTCAAATTCTAAGTTGGCTAGAATTCAGTAACACTACTATTTATTTCATATATAAACAATACTATCTTAAGATTTTGTAGGCAAATGCACATAAACTGCACAGGTTGTTTCTGACACTTTTTCTGACTCAAATCTGACTTAAAATTTTGTTTGAATTAAACTGTTTCTTTTTTTTTTTTTTTTTTTTTTTGGTTTTTCGAGACAGGGTTTCTCTGTGTAGCTTTGCGCCTTTCCTGGAGCTCATTTGGTAGCCCAGGCTGGCCTTGAACTCACAGGGATCCACCTGGCTCTGCCTCCCGAGTGCTGGGATTAAAGGCGTGCACCACCAACTGTTTCTTAAGAATAATATTACAGACATTAACCATGTACCCCTCTAGACATTGAAGAGGATATTGACCAGGCAATACATAGCTCTAGACATGCTAACCATATCTACAGTTCACATGTACTTTCAACATGGATTTGTCCACATACGAAACAAAATCACAAGGCAGCCTCAACAAACCTCAGCTATCTAACTGGAACAGGGCTTGCAGGAAATGGAGTTGACTTGTAAATGAATTTACAGAGAAAATTCAGTTGTATTGATTTCTTATTTACTTAGGTTTAATGATCAAGAAAGCAACTGAAAGTCTGTAGTATGAGAATCAAACATTATAAAGAACTTTTTCTTCTACAAAGAATATCTTACTTCAGTTCCTGAAATCAAGCCATGGTAACCAACAGTTCCACATTAAACATATGTTCACAAGCTACAACTAAAACTCAACATTCTCTAGAATGGTTATATATTAAGCTACTTTATAGTACAATATGTAGTGTCATGGCTAGTTTGAATAAGGTTCTTATACATGCCATTCAGGAAAGTATAGAAAGGCAGAGAAAAACATAATCAGTGACATTGGGCTAGGTGAAGAACACTGGACATCTGGGAGCACAGCAGAAGTACCAGGATTAGGAGGAAAAAGATGTCCAGTTGGGCAGAAAGCTGTAGCGAGTCTGCAAGAAGGGCCGTGAGCCCCTCTCCACTTTTCCATGTAATTTTTCCTGTTAGCTGAGTCAACTTACACATTAAATTTACTTTCCTGCTACTCTAATACCATTAGAATGGATCGCTTTATATTCAGTTTCTCTGTGAGACACTGTATTTACCATACAACTTCAATTTTTAGATTTGTTTTTCAGTGTTATGGTTTCTAGAACTTTGGCACACGCCTTGCTGTTCCACTCTCTGAGGTGGTGTGACTGTGCCTGTGTGAATGTCAATGTCACAGTCTAGTCAGCTAGAGTGTGGTGGCTTCTCTGCACGTGCTGCTCCAGTGTCCATTCCGCATTTCCAGAAGCTACTTTCCTACCACAGACAGTCACAGGATCCTAATATCCCTGCTGTTAAGTGAGCTCTCTGAGTAGCTGGCATCAATTCATTTGAAAAAGATCTAGAACGTTAATAGACAAGCTTGAGATGAGTCATCGTCTACTCCAAACTGTGTTCATGGCCATTTGGATGTCCTAACAGCTGTGATGTTACCAGGGAGGCAGTAATCTTGCTGCTTCCAGCCCCACCCTGTTAAGTTTGGAGCACTGTGTTCTGGGTACCCTATTGTTTGTTGATGGTACTCAGAGGACTGGCGAGCAATGAAAGGCTGAGAGACCATATGATGGGTAATAATCAAGGGAGTGTACATTGTTTAGCCTAGAAAAGATTATCTTCCATCAAATGTAGCTACCTTGATGTATTAAAACCACTGTTGTATAAGGATGATTTTATAAAATATATGAATTTATTAATTTAGTCTCATTTTAAATTATATATAGGTTGATCTCATGATAGTTTGGTCCATTCAGAAATAGGTAACGAGAACTAGTGGGGGCCTATGTGAGCCTGTGTAAATTGGAATTAAGTAGCAAGAGCTCTTACTTAGAGTTCTTACAGTCTGAAATTTAGAGAGTATATTTATGTATGAAGTGGAGATATAATTCAATATTTTCTTCAGGTCCCTACTAGCCAGCCAAGCATTTTAAATAGCTTAAAATCATTATGGACACTTCAAAACATAAGATCCTAGCTATCAGTGTGGTTTAAACTTCTCAACAAAGAAGCAAGCCTGAGAAAAATGTAATAACTTTTGTGAAGTTCGTAATAGTAATAATAGCTAGGTGAAGAGCAGATCTCTGAAGATCAGCAGTGCAGACTAAGGTTTACTAGGGATGCTGGTTAAGTCATTGTCCACATGGTACTAGACCACAGTTTTCTCTTCATTATATGAAACACTAATTATGTAACTCATCTCAACTTGTGGACTCTCACCAGAAAACAACCATGGAAACAGAAGTCCTGAACACTTACATATTAACCCTGTCTCTGCATTAGAAGTCCACACAAGTCATTTTTCCTAACATCATGTTTATTCAAAGTCACTCATTCTTTCTGAGACTTTTCTTCTCATTTGTAAATCAAAAATAGCAATGCCTACATCATTAGATTCTTTTAAGATTTTAATTAGATATTGTGTGTGAGTTGCTTTGGGTTTATGCCTGGTACAAGGAAAGCTCCTTAACTGTCAGCCGTTACTGCCATGTATTAGTCATATGTTGGAGATACAACATTATCACTCCTAGCTTCTGTTAGGAAACAGAAAAGGACTTTTCCTTCAGTGGACCGAGAACAGAGTAAAGTCTCAAACCATTTCCTGGCCAGCTGTCACTCCTTGTACATCGTGGACAATGAACAGTGCTCCTTGCTTCCATAAGAGTACAAGTCTCTTCTAGGCTCAGCATTACTCATCTCAGTACGCCACAGGACAAAGATCTACTCACAGAGAAGGGGGAAAAAGAGCTTCCACTGATTTTTGAAGTTGGTTTTGACCATCTTACTGGTCATAGTGGGATGAGCTGAGCCTTGGAATGCCAGAGCTAAGGATGGAGTCAGGCCTGGCTCTACCACCGATGAACCCTAGAGCCTTGAGCAATGTTCTTGTTCTCTTTTCTAGCCTTCATTCTTGGTCAGTACCTGATACAGTAGTTGGTGGCTATTTATGGATTTACCACCTTAGCTAAAAATTCCGTTCCCCAATCTCAGTAGTGTGTATGTAACAGTGAATAAAACAGACAAATGTCTCCTGCTTTCTCCTTCTAGCTGGGGAAGAGTTTATATGAAGATAAAGGTATTGTGTATTGAAGAGTGACAACTTCTAAGAGGGAAGATGGAAGTGTATGGATTGGGTAGAGAAGGTAGGGACATTCTCAGTGGGGAAAAATGTAACAATTCTGTAAAGATTAGGAAAAAGTAGGGGCATGAGCTGCCTACTTATCGAAGGGAGGAAATAATTGACCCAGAGAGCACGCAGGTGGGGAAAGGCCATGATGCAGGCATTGTGCTCTAGGAACAAGGGGAAGAATGGAAGCAAAGCAGTGCGACAAGGGACAAGGGAGATGATCACATTGAGTGAGGGGACAGGTGCTGGGCTCCTGGGCTTCTGAGGACCAGGAGGAAGAGTTTAAGCTGGAATAGTAGTAGACTCTAAAGTTTCCATTCTTGGAAAGCTTCAAGGGAAGTTTTATCAGTTATGTCTTGGATACTTAGACTGCTGGGCATTTGGATGGGGCCTTTCTTGTCCTGTGACCATGTGCCTAAAATAGGCAGTGACAGCTGCACATGTCAGACAGAGTTTACATGCACATATAAATACACATAGATAGATGTGCCTGTCTGTCAAAAGTTTCACATCAGCTACGATGTGGAAATCACTGTACAAAATAAAGAGAACAACCAAAACATATCATAATTGTAAACTAGTTTTTTTCTATCAATTTCCTATGTGCTTCAATAAAATTGTGATTGCTCTAAATACACAATTATTCTATATCCTGATTTTAAATTAGGAAAAAAAACAATAAAGTGCACAGTGACTTGTAATAGACCTTTTGATTCGGTGTTGCCTCTTTGTCCACAGCACTTACTTCCTGAGAGCTTTGTACCAGTGTAAGAATGACCAGCACATCTAACTTTGAGCATAAGTTCACCCAGGGCCTCCTGAGGCATTCACAGAAGCACAGGCTGTTTGCTGGGCCGAGGGCCGAGAGCCCATGCCTGCTCCAGATTTGTTTCCCTTCTCTGTCCTGGACCTCTCCTGCTCTCCTGATGTATCTGCCTTCCTTCCCTTTCTCTATTGAGATCACTCTGTCACCGCACCCTGCCTGTATCTTTTTCTAGTTACTTCCTGACATCATTCCCTCAATTGGTCACAGCTTTACTCCTTTCCCCCCTTTCTCTTCATAATATGAAGTTAAAGACAAAAATGCTGAAGAATTTTGTCTATGTCCTCGCTCTGTCTGACCACTTTCCCTGCACCATATTTATTCTGCAGATAGATAAGGTGCAGCTAGCCCCCGCTTGGGCCTTCCCCAACTGTATCCACATCCTTTTCACTTTTCTGTCCTTAGAGAGAAGTCTGCTGTCAAGATCCTGCACCAACCCCCCACCTCCACTCCCACACTCACCCCTTACCACACCTATGCCACACCTCCCTCCCCACCCCTCACCACACCCACCCCTCACCTCCCCCCTCTTACCACAACCACCCACACCTCCACTCCCACCCCCACCCCCACCTCTATGTGCTGTTGCCTACTTCCAGGAAAGTCCTAATTCTTTCCATCTGTCCCTTTCACCCCTTCGGGTACACTCAACATTAACCCACTGAGCTCTGCTTTTCCAAGGAAACTAATGGATAACAGTTGCAAATTACCAAATTACTTCCTGTGGAAACACATTAAACAGTTACATTTTTATTTCTGTATATTTTATTAACCAATGTCACCTCTACAAGTAATAAATAAGAACACTCCCTAAAACATTGCTATGTAGAATTCTAACATAGTTGTAATGAAAAAAGAAAATTTAAATGAAAAGCTAATGTCTTTATTGAGAAGCTGTAAGTCATATAAAATTGGAAGCTGCATGAGGAAGTCTGGCGCTAACATTTCAACAAGGAAATAGTAATACGAGAGAGAAAGCTATCTATTGACAACGGTCTGATTTCAAATATTCTAATAGTATAACTTAATTTGACTATAACAATTAGAATTTACTTAGTGATAAAAAGTTTCAAACATATCATATATTATTTTTGTTTATTTCCTCTGAAGATGCGAGGATGACTGTATCTTAAATAGTTGTAGATAATTCTTTAAAACGGGACAGTCATTATCATCTGAACTTAATAGGTCATGGGCATTTCATATAAACTGAAATATTAGAAAAGTTAACAAAAGCATAAACAGAGCTGAAGTAAAAAGCCCATTTGTTTTGTATTAAAATACCATGAAGACAAAAACAAATTTCAAGTGGGAAAAGTGTCTAAATTTGGAATAATACTACCTAGCTTTTCAAGTGATGATGTTTAATCTGAAAAGAAAAGAGATTGTAGAAAATGTTCCTGAGTCAACCTATGATCTTTCAAGGACTCTAAGTGGGAGAAGTGAGAGTCTCATCTGTGGGTCAGAACATGGAAACTGAGAGCCCTCTTTACATATCTGAACAGAACACTTTAGAACATTAACAATGAAAGACATAGGCCAGCTTTCTGAATTAAGTTGTCAACTTTCTCTCTTCCTTAATTAAAAGATGGCTTAGATTTTCTTGTTTTTCTTTTCTTTTTCTCTCCTTTGATTTGTCAAGGCAATATCACCCTGCAGCCATATTGACTTCAAACTCATGGCAATCCTCCTGCCTCAGCCAAGCCTCCAAAGTGCTGGAGTTACAAGTATGAGCCACTGTGACCATATTTAATTAGTTCTTGAATTGCAGATATGTGAAGAGTGTTAAAAGAGCTGGGAACATTGAAAATCTTTCTGGCCCTTGAGAGCAGACGTAGCAGACAAGCACAAGATGTCCCTGGTGTTCAGTTAAACTACAGGACTGTCTGCCCAGCTCAGACCTTCAGGGATGGGCTACAGCGGAGCTTGGCCTAAACCTTATGCTCTCTAAAATAGATGATGCCAACCTTAACGACATTAGACCTAATAGAACAGCTTTTTGATGTTTCTTAGATACTTCAAAGTTATTGTCCCTCCAGTTTGTTCTCTGCCATTTCTAACCTCTTTCTTCCTAGCCAACCTATTGAGTGGAATGAGCAGCATACACTTAATATCAAGAAATAAGTAAGTATACGTATTATGTAGAAGTCCAAACAGTGTGATGCTAAGACAGAGAGAAGAAAACAGTTGAACACGTTAAATGAATGTCTGATCCAAATAGCAACAAGTTAAAACTGAGTTTGTTCTCTGGGAAATAAAAGTAGATAAGTATAAAGAATGTTGAATAAAATAATTAGTTTGTACTACTACATGCAAAGCTCTGGCCTGGTGTCTGAAGTGGGAGGTGAAGGTAAAGGAAGGAAGGGCGAGAAGGGAGCTGGAGAAGACTGACTATACAGCTAGACCTTGGAAGTCTGACCCTAAATTCAAAAGGAATGCACTAATCTGTCAAGAGAAGAAGAGCAGTAATGCCTCCTATCTGCATGATATTCTATTGTCTGCACATTTACCGTCACAGGGTACTAAGCAGTGTGGAAAGGTAGGACTGAAGGGCCAGAAGGACTCCATGGAACAGTTGACAGTCTGGAAACCAACAAATGGGAAATGCACTGAGATGGAAAAAACACGGCTTACATCATCATGCACATAGTACAGAGTGTGAATTTCCATAACTTCAAGAAAGAGACAGAATAAATTAGCTGGACACCATAGCATCTTTACATTGCCAAGTAGAAAATAAGTTGAAAGAAAAATTGGGACAAGTAAAATTTTCTTAAAAGCTGAGTTGAAGGAAGCTGTTCAATGCTTTTGCTGACTCCTGTTTTTGTATCTTTTTCTTAATTCAAGTGTCCCCCACTATCCTGGATACTAAACTGGGTCTATGGGGAAAAAAGATGAAACAAAAAACATCCCCGGCCTCAAGGAGAGCTACCCAGAAATTCAAACACATCGTGTTAATCATGCCTAAGAGTTACTTCAAGATAAAAATACACGGGTATAATAAAAGTGTATTGCTTGCTGATAATAACTGTATGTAACTAGGCAATAATTGATTCAGTGAAATATGATATTTAAATATTTAAAAGCTTTACACAGGCTGGGCGGTGGTGGTGCACGCCTTTAATCCCAGTACTTGGGAGTCAGAGCCAGGTGGACCTCTCTGAGTTTGAGGCCAGCCTGGTCTACAGAGTGAGTTCCAGGACAGGCTCCAAAGCTACACAGGGAAACCCTGTCTCAAAAAAGACAGAAAAAAAGCTTTACACGGATCCATGGCCAATATAGCTTATTAAGAATAAAAATTGGGGCTGGTGCCGGGCGGTGGTGGCGCATGCCTTTAATCCCAGCACTCGGGAGGCAGAGCCAGGCGGATCTCTGTGAGTTCGAGGCCAGCCTGGACTACCAAGTGAGTTCCAGGAAAGGCGCAAAGCTACACAGAGAAACCCTGTCTCGAAAAACCAAAAAAAAAAAAAAATTGGGGCTGGAGAGATGGCTCAGAGGTTAAGAACACTGACTGTTCTTCCAGAGGTCCTGAGTTCAATTCCCAGCAACCACATGGTAGCTCACAACCATCTGTAATAAGATCTGGTGCCCTCTTCTGACTTGCAGGAATACATGCAAACAGAACACTGTAAACATAATAAATAAATAAATCTTCAAAAAAAGAAGAATAAAAATTGTAAATCATTCCATGCCCTATTTTTTAATTAAATTATTTTTACTTTGTATTTATTTTCTTGTTTCTTTGTGTATCCTAGACATTAATCCTCTGTCAGATGTATAGCTGGTAAAGATTTTTTTCATTCTGTAGATTGGCTCTTCACTGGCTCGATAATGTCCTTTGCTGTACAGAAACTTTTTAGGTTTGTTTTTTGTTCCATTTATTAATTGTTAGTCTTAATGCCCATGCTACCAGTGTCCTATTCAGAATGTCTTTCCAGTGCCTCTGAGTTGAAGCATATCCCCTGCTTTCTTCTCTAACAGATTCAGGGTATATCGGGACTTTGTGTTGAGGTATTTTATTCATTTAGAGTTCAGTTTTGTGCAGGGTGAGAGATATAAATCTAGTTTCATTCTTTGGTATGTATACATCTGGCTTGCCCAACTTAGACATAAGGTAAATGAAGCTTAGAACAACTTTGAGATTTCATCTTACCCTAGTCAGAATGGCTAAGATCCAAAAAACAAATTATAGCCAATTCTTGTGTGGCTATAGAGAAAGAGGAACACTTACCCATTACTGTCAGAAGTGAACACTGGCACAGACATTTGGGGAACCGTTCAACAAGTTCCTCAAAAACCTAGAAATAAACCTACTGTATGGACCAGCTATACTACTCCTGGGCATATTCACAAAGAATTCTGCATCCTAATGCAGAGATACCTGCTCATTCATATTCACTGTTGCTCTATTTATTATATCCACAAAATGGAAACAGCCCAGATGCCTATCAGTTGATGAATGGATAATGAAATTATGGTACCATAGAATTTTATTCCGCTATAAAGAAAAAATGAAATTAGCAGGTAAATGTTTGGAAATAAACATTCTGAGTGAGGTAATCTAGACCCAGAAAGACAAATGTCACATGGTCTCCCTCCTATATGGATGCTAGCTTTGAGTTTTTAGATATGTGTGCTTAAATTGGAGAATCCTTAAAAGTCAAAAAGCTAGGAAGAGGGCATGAGGGAGGGATGTCAAAGGGCAGAGAGAGCCCGGGTGATGCTAACGGGAATAATGGAACAGGAGGAACCAGGTGGGATGGGGGTGGGAGTGCAAGGGAAAGGACAGAGTATGGAGAGAGATAACTAACACTGAAGACCTTTGAAAAAGCCAGATGGAAACCTACTGGTGAGCAGCTTCATAAACTATGCAAATGCACACATACATAAAAGATTTTAAGTGGTGGTACTCTATAACAGAGAGACAATACCTCTCCCAAACAGCATAGGTTATCTAACAAAAAGCCAGGTGCAGGCTACCTCTTTTCAAGGTGTTGGTCAATGAGATACCATAGCCTGCTAAACTCTATAAGCTATTGCCATGGCCCTTACTTATCTTCCAGAACTCAATAAAAGACTCTGTTTCTGGAAACTCCACATACTTGAGCCATAGAACATGGAGAAAGCAAGCTTCATCCCCATTGGCTAGCTCTCACATGATGAAAGGCACAATAATTGAGAAAAGTAATGAACAATCCTGTCCAGCTGTGAATGGGCTACACTAACAGTTGGCCTGGCAAAATACACACACTGGTGCAATGTGGCATGACTGTTAGAGTAGGAACCAGGCATTTTCCTGATTGAATTTAAGACCCACTTCACAATATGGAATTCATACCTGTTACTGTTAACAGGGCCAAGAGCCTGTAACCAGGAAGTTTACGGGGTGTGTTCCACTGTGAACACCCTGAGCGTTCCTTTGTATAGTACTTAATATTCTTTGTGGAGTTGGTATCCCCTGATGAGCTGAAAAATTTCCAATAGTACGATTTTATGTATAAAGGTAGCCACAGTAAGCTGTACAACATATACTCTAAATCTGTGTCAACAAATACCACTCTAATTACTAGAAGAGCCATTGTAGCTTTGAGAACATAGAACTTGAAAGCTATTTTATAAGATGTTAGAATAACTTAAGGTCTATCATGTCACAATGCGTATGTAAAGCATTTAACACTCTTAAACGAAAACCCTGAATACACTGCCATTCCCTTAGCTCCTCATCTTTGGTTCCTTTCTGTGGCCTCTCTATTTTTATTGGACAGAGTTCCAAAAAAGCTTAGAAATTAATTGAGAGCATAATAATCACAAACAACAGAAAGAAACAATTTACCCTTAAAGTATTAGACCAACCCCGGAAGTGCTGGTTAGAAGAGATTCGCGGCTGTTCGTGGTATGTGCTTTTCTGCTTGTTCCATTTGGATTTAGTGGTGTTTAGGCAGGGGAAAAAACAAATTATCTGTATCTACTCCTAAAATTGACTGATTTCTGGAATTAACCTGTATGTTTGTATGTGTTCTACAATAATTATACAGACACTGGCTAATGGGCAGAGTACAAGCATTCAGTAACTCTCAGAAATGCATTTAAAGTATACTTTTCAGCATCGTTAGCAATCTGTAAGCACAAGAAACTGAAATTGCTACCCCAACTCAAGGGACGGAGCGGCATGGAGATGTTTTAAGGGGGAAGTTGAAGTAAAACATTTATTTACTAGAAGATAATGCTGAATACTCATTAGACCCATAGTATAAGGAAGAAAATTTTATGTTTATATATTTTAGATGCAAATTATTTCATGGCATGGTACAAATTAATTTGTGGTATCTTAAAGATGCCAAAGTACAGTGACACATGTGGTGGAAACTGGAAGTCTGCTTCTGAGTTAGGCCTACTTGAGTTCACAGCCACACTCTGCAAGTCGCTTCCCTCAGGACCTCAGAGCCAATCCCCACCTACAAAGCATGGCTACAGCCACCAGCCCATCCAGGTGGGAGATGGAAATGAATCCGGTCATGTGAGCGAAGTGTTGCACACAGCCCTGGAAAGTGGACTTGTAGTGACAAGTTTTATTATTATCTTAAAATAATATTGATGCCCTGTGTCTTCACTGGGGGAATGATATTACTTGAGATGCCTTCATTTCCCCCTTTAAAGTGTCAGTTATTTTCCCTGAGAAGTGTTGGTGAAGGGGGAGGGGGAGCAGTAGAATGCATGTGACAGGAAAGCAGACGGAGGTCACACTGTACACGCTTTCACCGTGCCCATCTGGGAATTTCCTACTCTCCCACATGCAATGCCACTAAACACACAGCAGAGCCACCAGACTTACTTCCTGGTCCTACTCTCTGTAAGGATGCTAACCACCCGAGGATTTCCAGGAAACCATCCATCAGGGCACAGAAAGGGTTTTTCTTTCAATTTGATGAGTTGAGTCATCAGTGAGTTTTGAAGACACCAATGTTTCTTAATTAAAATGAATGACACCCAAATATGATGCAAACAGGACAATGTATAATTTTAAAACTAAAATTAATTTTGCAATGAACCAAATGGCCTGGCCATTTCCCCCGGGCCTTTTTCCATCCCATGAGATGAAGAGTGTTATCACGATTATATTAGGAGAGAGTTTAAGAAATCCTTACAGTAGAGGAAAATATTTCACCAGTTCCAATATTGGCAAGAATTAACTTCAGTTTTATCTATAGTCTTTAGTCACTCCAAAAGATGCTTCCAGTTATGTTATACAATTTTTCATAGACAGTTCAAAGATTTGCAAGAACAGCAAACAAATTTATTTCTCTGTGTTGTAATTATTTTAATGTGAATACCTAATAAACTATTAAAATACTTTAAAGGACATAAACTTTAAATCTTAAAAAGCCAGCTACAGACTCATGCCCATCTTCTCTGGGATCTACCATGGTTCAATGTCTGACCAACTTCAAAAAGTAAGAGAAATATAAAGGGCAAAGTTGTAAGGGTCTTTCCATGTCCAGAGTCCATCCATAAGTCTATGAAGTAGCCACATTATTTCATAGCATACTATTCATAGAAGGGAGTTGATATTTCTCATACACAGACACCTCAATAGTCTGATATAAAGAATGCAGCAGGTCATCTCCATAATTCTACCCTAAAATGTTAACCATGTGTCTGAAAACCGTTACATCTCTGACTTCCCGGGAACTATTACAGGAAAAAGAATTTCCTTCATAATGAGAATGTAGCCTTTATAGCCATCGTTTATATGCAGCTGACTTAAGGAGGTTACAGTTAAGATCAAAGATTAAAAAAACAACAAAAAAAGAAATATATGCTATTAACCATGAAAAAAAAATGTACATTTTTCAGCTAACCTAACTTGAATTATGACATCCAAAGAAAGGTTCCCTTCAAATGAAGTCACCAAATGACATGGAGCGGCCTCCTTTTTCATTCATTTAGTTCAAAAAGCATCCTTTGATACCTCTCTGTGGTACCTGGAAAGAAGAGTAGTGAAGACCTCCCCAGAGTGTGTTTTTAGAGAATTAACACTTTTAGTTGGAGGTAGTTATATTTTTAATAAATATTTCAATCAGATAAAATCTGATGACCTATTTCAAGCAACTGTTCTCATGGATTTTTTTTTAAGATTTTATTTTTAATTGTGTGCATGGGTGGGATTTTTAAATATATGCATGGATAAGGGTAGAGTAGCCAGAGGCCAAAAGAAGGGGTTGGATTCCCCCTGGAGCAGGAGTTACATATGGTTGTGAGCTGCCTGATATGAGTTCTAGAAAACAAACTCAGGGCCTATGCAAGAGCAGTACATACTGTTAACTGCAAAACCATCCCTCAAGCCTAAAGATTTATTATTTACTTGCCCCCCTCCCCGTGTTCTCATGTTTTTTGAAATAAAGAAAAAATATCAGGATTGCCTTTGGTGAGCTCAACAGTGATACGTAGAGAGATGCTGAATTGCTCTCATGTCCAAACCCCGCCATGATGACAGTGTCTTGATAGACATTTCCCCTCAGGACACCTGAGCTGTCTGTCTTGTTGGCAATCCCCTGTGGTCTCTAAACTTGCCCCCTTTGTCTTGTAGTCCTCCTGTAACCCCAACTAAACTGTTAGTTCTCTAAACACACGGGCTGTGGAGTTCTTTACTACTGTGTCTTTAGTCTCTCAAAGGGAGGTGTCATGACTACTGAATTTAACAAAAGAATGAAAACAGGAAAGTGTCAGCAATCTTTCAGAATTGTGTATGATCCCTTTCTTATTAGTACAAAGAAAGGAAGAAACTGTGTCCCCTCTACAGATGATGTCCCATGACCCAGGCCTCCCCTCCATGAATCAGACCAACCAGGGATGTGATCAGAAACACATCTAGAAACCATGTAAGACACAAGAGATTCTCTTGCTTACCGGGCTGCTGCCACTAACACAAAGGAAGAGCAGACCCCTGGCTTCCTGCCATCCTCATTTCTCTCCCCCAAGGCATCTCTCCTTTCCCCCCCTGCGCTGGTTCCTGAGTTCAGGAGTCCCCACTTTGCCTTCTACTGCTGTGATTAAACACTCTGACCAACAGCAACTTGGGGAAGAGGGGTTTATTTCCTCTAGTAACTCTCAGGTCACAGTCTGTCACTGGGGGAAGTCAGGGCAGGAACTCGAGGCAGGAGCTTGGAGGCAGGAACTGAAGCGAAGACCATAGAGGAATGCTGCCTACTGGCTTTCCCAGCTTTTGCTTTCTTGTACAGCCCAGGACCACTTACCACAGGTGGCACCACCCACAATGAACTGGACCCTTCCACATCAATCATTAATCAAGAAAATGCCCCCATGAACATGCCCACAGCCAGTCTGATGGAGGCTGCTCCTCAACTGGCAATTCCTCTTCCCTGATGATTTGAACTTGTGTCAAACTGGCACAAAACTGACCATCACAAGAGCCATTCTCTCTAGTAGGTGGATTCCCACCGACTATATTCCTAAAATAACCAGTCTACTGATTGTTTTCTCGTAGTACAACTCACTTTAGTTCTTAAAGGTTTTCTTTCTGCCTCCTTTTAATACAGATATTCCTTAAGCCAATATCAACTACAAATTACTTCTCCTGGGTATTCTTCTTGATAAATAGACAGGTGAAAATAAGAGTGAATGTTGAGGAGGACCACAGCTCTCCCAAGCTTGGTCTTCATGTTGCCCCTGATACCTAATCTTCCAGTGTCACCAGTACTCTATGTGCCTGCTTATGCAGTTGGCCTTGGAAAGAAAACAGCTTCCCGCTGGACCCTTGAGATCACCTAGAAAATCTCAGTCAAATTGCTTCTGGGGGACAAATTTATTTTTAAAGGGTAGAAAATAAGAAAAAATGTGGTGTGTTTTTCTTTTATTTTAGCAAAGCCTTTTGAGCTTGTCCACATCAACATTCTTGATGATTTAACAGCATTATTTTTACTTAGACCTGATTTTAAATAAGTCATCAGTTAAATGATAAATACATTTCATAATTATAAAGCTTTCGGCCATCTTTCCCGGGGCTACATGCGGCACCCTGGACTGGAGGGTGAGAGAAGGAAGGCCAGAGCACTCCAGTGTGAGTGCCACATACGTACAGAAAGAGCAGGTGCCCAGTGGGCAGCTAGTGGGACATCTGGGGCATGGAGAGGACAGGAGCCACCGCCCCTGTCACTACTGAAAACCTCAGATGCGTGGCTCGCTGGTCGTTTTCCTGTCAGATTCTGTAAAATTTCACATTTCTAAATATCTTTTGGTCAACTAATGAAACTTGTTCCTTATTGATAAAAAATGGAAATAGCTACATCTTTTGCTGGAACTACTTTTTTGATAAGTAAAATAAAGTTTGTTGTGTGGAGCACACATGATAAGAATTTCTCAGTCACCCCAGAGTCACAGAAGCATTTTAGGTTTCTGTATGAGAAATAATTCTCTATTTTGTAGGTTGCTCAGACATAGCTACAAGCTCCATCATTTCCCATTAGGAAAACAGCTCCATACGGCCGCCTACAGCTCAGGTAGAACTTCTATTCAGACTTCAGTCCCACTGGAAATATCTGGATTTAGCTCTTCATCAGTGTGCAAAATACGATCTTGAAGCAGACTGACATGCAAGCTTCTATATCAGCAAACTGAGCTCCGGTGCTTCTGAAATCACAGGGCAGTTCTGGGCAGCTGTGGGGCTTTTCTTTTTTAATTTGAGACCAACAGTTGAATGATAGGTAGGTTTAGTTCTTGACTACTCCGAAGATGGATCCCAATTTGCTCTCAGGTTTCAAATTAATGAAATTTAAATGTTCTACCAACAGTAAGACTAGAGAGAAGAATTTGGACAAAGGAGTGGTCTGTTGTCCAGTCTGTTTGGAAACCTACATGTATTATTTCCTTGACGTTGGAGCTAACCATAGAGTAACATAAGCTCAGAGAATTCTGCAGGAGACTAATTCAGCGTTATTAACCGAATATTTCCCAGTCAACAAGCCAGAGAAACAGCCTGAGGAAACACCATTAAGATCTCGGGGGACATCAGCGTTCTAAGAAACACACTTTGGGAACACTGCCTTAAGGAAAACATGCAAACTGAGTTGATTGTGAATTTTGTCTCAAATATTTCTGTCAACATTACCCATAATTGCATCTAAAATTCAAATACAAACATAAAATGGGAAATATAATGGAAAATTAAAAATATGCCATTTAAGGAAGTTGAAGCATGGTATTTAAAAATCTTGAAAAAATCTTGAAATAGGTCTACAGATAAGTTCAAATACAGAGTTAAAACTTGGCCAAGAATTACTTACATGTTCAGTGACTTCTCATTTTTAATTTTTAATTTTTTTTTTTTTTTTTTGTGTGTGTGTGTGTGTGTGTGTGTGTGTGTGTGTGTGTGTGTGTGCACGCGCACGCACTTATCCTACAAATGCCTACCAAGTCCGAAAGAAGGTTTTGGAGCTCCTGGAGCTGGAGATATCTGACATGGTGCTGGGAACTGAATTCATGTCCTCTGCACAAGGTGGTGCCTGCTCTTAACTCCTGAGCCACCTCTCCATCCCTGTTCAGTGACCTTTAACACGGCTTTTCAAGCCATGTGCATGGAAGAGGGCTTTCATTTTCAACCTGTTTGGAATGTGGGTAGATCAGTCATCGCCTTGTCTTTTCTCCTGTGTTACATGCCATATGTGACATTTAAATGTAGAGATTCTGTGTTTGCACAGTGATGCTACAGAAGCTACCATACTACCCAAACTATTAGAAAGTGCTGCCTTCATGTTGTGCCTAATCCTGGCCCTGCAGAGGTGACAAGCTTTGAAGAGTCCTTTCAACTAGACTGGAAACATCCTTGGAAGGACCTGTGGTTCTGTCCCCACTGGATTTTCTAAGTTAACCACAGCCTTTTTCAGTCTTTTGCCTGTTGAGTTTATTAGTGTGGCTCTGGGAGAGGAAAGCCTAATTTAGAAGTGTCTGGGTTCACAAAAGCAAGCAGACGTTGATGTCTGTAGCACCCTTGGCCTCCCGTTCCAGCACCTGTCACAATGCAGCTGTGCCATTCGATTAAGCAACCTTCTTCTGTCATGCTACAGGGCTGTCCTCACATTCGTGTCTGGACTGGTTCAGCACATGTTGACGCCATTGAGATTAGTCCAAGTCCAGTGGGCCTAGAACTCCTTGATTCACAATTCAGAGGTCCATTCCTCCAGTCCAGTGGTTGGCCAGTTTAACTCTGAAGCTCTGTAAATGCAAGGGCTCCAAACTTTTCGCAAGCTTCCCTGAGGTTCAGGCTGCACCCCATCCCCCGCCCCTCACCTCCCACCTTCCGCCCCACAAGCAGCAGTTTGCAACCCTAGCTGCGCTTTGGAGTCACTTGAAGACTGTAAGGAATACTGACTTCCTGTCTGCTCCCCTCCTGGGGAGATTCTGATTCAATTGAGCTACAGTTTCCCAAGTACGCTAATGTGATTGCCACAGTGCAGTAGTTCTCAGCCTTGGAAGCATCTCAGAATCATCTAGAGAGCTTTTAAAATTCCTGATGCCCAGACTGCACCCTAGATCAACTTAATGAGAGTCTTTGTGGATGGGATCTGGCATCAGTATTTTTTACAGGTCCCAGATGAATACAATATTCAGCCAAGATTGAGAAATACAAGAGAAAAAAAAGTCTAGAGAAAGCAGCTCCTTCCACATGTCTAAAATCCGCCTTCTTCTACTCCCTCAGGTCAGTCCGGCCTGTGGTTCTCCTAACCCACAGGCTGGAGAGATCTTACACAGCTTAGCCATAGGAAAAAGACGATCAGATCTGGACTAATGCAGAAATAACAGTAACATAGAAATGGTCAGTTTAGGGCTGGAGAGATGGCTCCTTGGTTAAGAGCATGTACTGCTCTTACAGAGGACCTGAGTTCAACTCCTAGCATCCATAGGGGGCAGCTCACAACCCTCCTCTAACACTGTTTCACAAAATCTTACACCTGTATCCTTCACTAGGCATCTGCAGTAATTAATATGCACATACCCACATACAGACACACACATATAACCAAAACTAAGAAAAACATGTATTAAAAACTTGTCATTTTAAGTGAAGAGATGTTAAGAGAACGTATTTGTGATAATGAAGTTTCTAGCATTTAGTAAGTTTCAGATACTTCCCATAACTAAATAGGTTATAATCTGGGGAAAACAATTTAAAATCTGAGTTTTCAGAGTAGCTAACATTTCTAAATCTGCCCCTCAGCAGTTTATATATCCCTAATATTTTAAAGATTTGAAATTCCTTTAATAAGGAATCCCAGTTGCCAGTTCTAGAAGATTCCAACCTGTCAATCATTTCTAGGATTTTGTTTTGTGTGTGTGCTCCATAGAACTACATAAGCATGGTGTAGTCCTTATCCTTTTTTAAAAGGCAGGTGTTGCGTTTATAATTTTGATAGTGTGGGTTGTTCTTTGAGAGACGTTACTGAGAACCCGCTGGACACAAGCACATTTACACTCTCAGTGGTCTAAGATGTGTGTACTGGGGGCACTATAGAGACTAGTGCAGACAGGAACCCACCCAGAGAATTGTTGACAACTGAGTTGCTGAAGGTTCTGTGGCCAAAGTCAAGTCCAACAATGCTGTGTTTATTTGTGTTCCGCCAATTGTGAGGCCACATCCCATCACAGCCTACCAATCCAAAAGCAAATGTTGCCAAGCTATTGGCCAACTTTCAGAACAAATAACCCTTTCTTACTATGTGACCAACAGTGCTCAAAAAGACAGATGAGCTTCCTCCTGGATCAGAGGCTTCTGGTCACCAAGGAGTTCTCCAGAGGAATAGATGGTATTAACTATTGTTGGGAAGACAATATTTTAGTTACTGAACACAGAGAGCAGGAAAGTGATCGTAAGGGGCTGGGTCCTCCGTCCCACATCTGCCTCTTGGAGCAGTTGTCGGGCACCCAGCTCACTGCTGCCATCTCTCACTCAGCACCTCAACTCCCAGCTAAACAGCAGTGTTATTTTTGTCAGGTGTGGAGTGATTGCCTCTGTCTGCTGAGGAGCTGTCTGCTCCAATAGTCATCTAAATCCAGCCTCCGGCCTTGTCTCCAAGGGGACAGTTCTGGCAACAGAAGTGCTTGAAGCATTGGCCATTCATTCCCTCTCCCTCCATGATGCTGCTTACCGATGTTCTCCTTCTGGGCTAACTTCTGCATCTGTTCTTCCTGTTATATTCCAGCTTCATTGTTTTGAAACCTACCGTGGAGCTCACCGAGAGGCCACCAGAGAGAACAGAGAGGAGAGATGTCCCCTCTCTCGCTGCCCTAAGGAGTTCAAACAGTGGTCTGTTCCTCTTGGCGCCTCCTCAATTCCCAAATCCATACAGTTCATCCTTGATGAGCTGTTTGGAGGGTTTGCGTTTCTTTGTTTTCTTTTTGCTGTACCATTGACGTACTCTGATCTAAAGTGGATGTTTTCTGCAAGATAATCTCACATGGGGGAAGACTGAAGTAAAGGCTCCCAACACCACTGAACTGATGTTCCAGTTCCCCGGAAGATTTGCAGCACATGTACTAACACCAGCCCTGCCACTCCTCCCTGCTCTCGGCACACCTATCCCAGTCCAGCACCTTCAGGAAGCAGGGTGTGACACACCCAGATCTTTCACCTTTTCCCACAGTGCCAGTCCATATCTATCGATGTTTTATAAAGCATATTCCCAGGGGGTAAATATGTGGTTCAGTGGGTAGCAAGCGTGCCTAGCATGTGTAGGACCCCAGGGTGCCATGCTTCACTGGGCAAGCAAGCAGCCTGCCAAGTCGTACTCATATCCTCAGGTCGTGTTTCCTTTCACTCAAACGAAAGCTATGAGGGTGGCTAGCGGAAAGAAAAGGGAAACCAACGCCACTGTAAAGGGCCTCCGAAGAAGTTCAAGGACCTGCTTAGAAATGGAAGGCATCAGGACAGGAGGAGTCATCTGGCGTTTCATTTTGAGCTTTATTCCTCTCTGAATTCTGCTGATTTGAGTCCAGTTTCTTCTAACTGTCATTCCGATGACAGCAGGAGGGACCCTTCTGTGTTGGATCAGTGAGTGACTCTGAGGACTGTGAAAGCGTCCCCAGTGTTTGTGATTGTCCTGTTTGGTTGATGGAAACAAACCCAGCTGCCCACACTACTTGCACCTGTATCCCTCCATTCAGGAGCGTCAACCTCACAGGTCTGTTCGCTTGTGTTCATTCTTAGAACGAGCAAGGCTGTCTCAACCGACGGGCAAAGCTTATCAGAATCTTTTCTGAATAAATTACTCTCCTTTATTCTTCCATCTCTTGGGATTTCCTACACACAAAAGTGCCTTCACATCTGTCTGACTTTGGAGAAACCTTATCTTGTCCTTTTCAGTGGGATAGCAGGACAATGACAACCACTTTACAGTTCAGTGGAAAGATGCTGGTGAGGTGTTCTCTTCCTAGGAGATTTTACTGTCTTGAGAAAGTATATAAATTTAGACTATTAAAAAGCTTGTAAGTGGAAGTTATTTGCATAAACTATGTCAAGTCTTTTTGAGTACAGAGGTACTGTGATGTGGGGTGAGACTTTTGTCTTTCTTATTGCTGTAGACTTAGTGTTAGAGGAAAGGGATTTGCCAAATAGGCTTTAGGGCTGTTCAGGGTTAATACCAAACCATGTTTCAAAAGATGAAGTCATTTTATCACATTGCAAATGTATTCGTGAATTCAAGGAATTTAACACAAACAATAAAATTTACGTATATGGATGTGTTCCTATTGTAACTACTTTACTCTCAAGTAATTGTACATACTTATTTTCACTGAATTTTACCTCCCATTATTTTTTACCTTTTTCATGAGTCAATAAAAAGCATCCAAAGGAATTAGTCATTGAGCAGAAGAAGCTTACAATCCTGCTATGATAACTTTGTTATGAAATTTGAAATTAGCCCTAGCTGCATGGCTTATTGTGGAGAGATAATAAGCACTTTTATCTCATTCTTTGGGTGACAATCGTGTAAAGGGTGGTTAGGTTTCTTTACACTGTATAGTACCTTCCCTGATTTAGAACAAAATAGACTGTGAGAATGAGAAAGTGTTTTGAAAAATACACCCATGTTTACAGGGAGAAGTTTGGAAAAACTAAAGAATTGTCCCCAAAGACAGGGACTGAACTTGTGCTGTAACTGCCCCTTCGATTCTGACCTTCTTTCTACCAGATTCTATCATTCATGATAAAGCTCACTGTCTTTCAAATAAAACGAGAAAGCCAAATTCGATGGCTCACATAGACGTGGCTATCAGCAAAACCTCCCCCAGTGGTCCTTTGTTAGCTGAATTCCATAGAACTAGTCTTCCAGAGCTGGTATGTTCCTTTACTCACAGTTTGCGTCGGTTACAGCTTAAATGGAAGCCCGTCATTTTCATATTGGAAACAGACTCACCAAACTCTGACTTATTGGTCAATGAGTTTAGAGCCCAAAGGCTATTTCAGGAACAGATAAGAAAAGCCTGGAGTGACCCTGTCACGGACACTCAGCTACACTATTGTCTCCATGTGTCCTTTTTCATTTATAATGCCACACATATTATCAAACACAGTGTCAACACTGTCCCCGTATTAGTAATGCTGACAAACCTATTTTCATTTGTGAGTTTTAAATGCTTAACTTAAATGTTGAGTGTGTGTTCTGCTGAATTTAATACTACTGAAATTAGTTAGTAGTTGGAATCATTCAATGAAAACTCAAGCCCTGACATTTTAAGGGGAAAGAGCAACTGGGTCTTGGGGGGAAAGTGGGGTGCTCTAGTTATAGGTCTCAGACATACTTCTCCCTAACTTACTTCTACTTCCTCATATTTGTGTTCCTCTTAAAGCAACATAGAACTTACATGTCAGAGACCCTTGAGAAGGAAGCTGTTAGAAAGATCTGTTGTCTGCTTGGTGGGGGGTCAAAGACTCTAACACAAACTCATTAGACTAAGGACAGCTAAGGGCATTACAGACTCCCTTCTGTTTTAGAAACGCACAGTTGATGGTGCTCAGAAAGCAGATTCTTAACCGGTTTGCACCTTGACAAAGTTCTTTCAAAGGCGACACACCTAACAAAGACAGATACACTCTCTGTTCCTCAAACTAGTGGCTGGTGGTTTGGTGAAGTCCTACTGAGAAGTGTGTGCAAACTTCTACCGAGGGTGTTAGGAAAACAATCGCATGTCAGCCTGAGTACTGTCTGTGAAATGTCTTCTTACTAAAGAGCATGTTAGATTCAGGCCACAGTGTAAGTAGTTCCCACTGGCTTGTGCTGTCAGTTCCAGCCATAAGGTGAGTACACCTGCCCTGTTCTCACAGATACCTTGGAGACTTAGTACAAAAATCTCAATGTAGAAAAATTAGGACTTAACATTACATTGTTTTCCCCTCCTAAGAAAGGAGACCATGCCATCAAAAAGTGAACCTTAAACCAAGCGTAAAGATCCAAGCAGGGCTGTAATAAAGTCGTCACTTACTGTAGCTGTTCTTCATCTCCTGGGTCCCTTTCACTTTGCCTCGTTTGTCAATCCTCAGATACCACTGTGTGCGGCAGAACAGTCTCCTCACCCTTATATCCCCTCCTTCCATGTAATCATAACTTCTTGTGTGTCGCTCGGGGCTAGAACAGTTCACATTCGTAGCCGTTTGCTCTGGACTCATGTCATTGCATGCTAGAGATAGAGTGCCCACTAGACAGACAAGCTGGAAGCATGACCTGCAGAGCCGAGTTGGCAGGATCCATGTCAGTATCCATTTGCGCATTATAGTGTAGTGCTCCGGGTGTTCATGAATAACATAATGAGACTTGAATCTTGAGTTGATTGCTACTCCTAGGTCATGGGCCTCCTCCTGTCTGTGAACTGTAGCTTGATTTAAGAAAAGGTAGTCACTCTTTCCAAACTGGTAAGCTTATCTTTTAGCTTCTGATACCAATAACGGGATTCCTCCTTCAGTGACACAGTTGATAGATGTATCCTTATAAAAACAGGTTGCAACAAGGTCAGTTGCTGTAGTGCCGTTTGCTACTTGACTTCTGTTCACAATGAGAGATTAAGAATGGGGAGGAGAGGAGAGAGGAAGAGAAAAAGTTGTTCATATAAATTTCAGTGGGTAAGTAGTATGACATACAGTGTAGTTAAGCGTTGAAGGCACACTTAAGACACTTTCCACAGAGGGTGTTAGCATCTTTACCACTCTGCATGAAGATTCAAAAGAGCTGTGCATTAATGGAGAGACATCACAATAAAACTGCACCATTCATTCCAATTGCTGTCTTGTTAAGAGCGCCCTGTACTTAGAGCTATTGACTTAACTTGAGTTTTACAGCCACTCTCGATAAAGTAGAAATGTTGTCCCTGGATTTCATTAGTATATGCTTTTACATTTGTGCTTAATAATTATCTTCCCCTAAACTGCCCATATTTTTCAAGTTAAGTGTCGGGATCGCTCTGGAGAGCTTCCAGCTTCCTTTACCATACATACTAGAGCACAATTTCTGTAGATATTTACACGGTCCAAAAGTCTTTTCCCCTCAGTACAGTAACCACAGAAAGAGAAAACCTTTCAGAAAAGATTGAGCATTGTTTTAAAGACGAATAACAGTAACTTACTTGTTCTGTTTAGAACAGCTGGGTACACAAGAGTTCCGTGTCTGCTGTCTGCCTCCTGCAACTTGAGCCTTTCTACTGTAGCTACAAACTATTTCTCAGCTGAGAAATCCTCCAGCAGAATCATAATTGTTTCCATAAATCAACAGGCAAAAGGATTTTCTCCGTGTGTGAGCGCGTGCGCTTGTGTGTGTGCATGGAGCCTTTTATTCAGAGATTTTCAATAAATACCTTTGCTGACCTCATTGGAAGCAATTAAAACTTAACCAGTGAGCTGTTTGTTGAATAAAACAGCAGGGATAGAAGGAGGCTTGTGTAATGTTGAGTGGTCATAAGGGGGAGCTATGAACACGGCTTATGTTTAAATCTACAAGTGGGCATCCACTCCGTGGAAACAGACCTCAGTTACAAGGAGAAAAGGAAATAAATGTTAGACTTTTAAAACACAGCAGTTGTACAGACTTTGAAAACATTTCCTAGAACATGTATAGCAGCTTTTTAATAGTTAGATGATCTTTGCAATACATTTTTTTAGTATTATTCTCTCATATATTACATCCAGACTGCAATTCCCTCTCCCTCCCCTCCCCCAATTCTCTCTGCCCATCTCCCCGTCCCTCAGATCCATGTCCCCTCCATCTCCCCTCAGAAAAAAGCAGGCCTCCCAGGGATGTCAACCAAACAAGGCATAACATACTACAATCAGACCAGGTACATACCATCACATCAAGGCTGGACGAGGCGACCCAAGAGGAGGAAAAGAGTTCCATAAATAGACAAAGGAGTCAGAGACAGCCCCCGCTCCCACTGTTAGGAATCCCCTAAGAACACCAAGCTACTTATCCATAACATATATGCAGAAGACCCATACAGGCATACAGGGACCCACACAGGCTCCCTGATCTTACATGGTTTTTGTTACCGTTGTTTGATTTTGGGGAGTTTTGGGGCAGGCGAGGTGCAAGGGGGATAGTCCTTCATACTCAGTGTGCTAGAGCAACCCACCACTCAGGGTCTGAAAGCAGGTTTTCCTAGGCAAGCAAGGACATATCTTTTCACAGGTACTGCACCACTGTGTGTTCGTCCTTAGGCTGAGAAGACCCGGTTTCTTACTGGATTGGGATTCTAACAAAGAGTGTGTGTGGCCCTGGACCAGTCACTTGGTCTCCCTGTGGCTCAGCTGCTGCTTCAGTTGTCAAATCAATGACCGTGTCTAATCAGACTGGTGCTGCTCTGTCATTTTAACATCCTGTGTCTTGTGATTTATTAATACTGATGGCTCACAGAAGCAAAGGGACACATGATTAGTAAAACTATTATTCTTTTAGAAAAATGGTTTTGCCTTGGTGTTTGACTTGTGCTCCTTGAGAGCAATATCATAACAAATAACTGATAAATCCAGGAATAGAATTATAAGGTCATTAACTAATGGATATAAGAGAGCCCTTTTGCTTTCCAAAATGAGTTCTTGCCTATCCTGTACTGAGCAAGACTGTATTTTATATTTAGTATGAAGCCATTGTACCATCAGTCTAAATGAGTATTTAAGAATACATGTATTAAAATTCTCTTTTCCACTTATCCCCATCACACACACACACACACACACACACACACACACACACACACACAAGCACAACTTTACATTTAACAGACACTACCACCAGGTGGTGCAGGTAGGCCAAACAGAAACCGAGAACTAAGTTGAAACAATTGAATGAGTTTGTGCTCCCCTTTTTGACTGTGCTTGTAGGGGAAAGCGTCAACAGCACAGCCTGTTTCAAACATACCTAGCTGTCTTTGGTTCATGAAATATTGAAGCACCAGGTTTTCAAAGCAGAGGAGGACGCACTGTCCTACAGCTGCATCTATTGAAAGCTAGAGGGCTCAGAACATCCCATCATGGTTTGCTCATGGAGGAAGAGGGAAGGAAAAAAGATATGATGCTGTTCTTGTCTTTTTAGCAATACCCCACAAAAGAAAATCTGGGAGGACTAACAGTGAGTGGATTCAGAATTCCTAAGAGTTCCCGTTCCCTCCAGAGAAATGAAAGCTTTGCGATCAGTTCTCAGTGCATACTGCAGAATGCTCAACCTCTCCTTAAAATGTGCTGCACAGGAGTGAGTACCTGCAATCTTGTTGAAAACAAGTTATAAAATTATTATCCAAGTAGCCACTGAGCAAGTTGATATCAGGCAGGGAATTATATGGGTGGTTTAAATTCCTTTTGAAGTTATTGATTCATTTCCTTATTGGAGAATAATCCGTTCAAGATGGGCCCACGATGGGGTGGGAAATTTCTCTCTTGTCCTTGCTAGTCTTCCTTGTTGGAAATGGTTCTCAATGAGCTGCTAGTCCAGTTATCTCTAGCAGGGCCACTCTCATTGTGTCTCTGAATTACACAGTGGCCGTCATCTTCTGCTCTTACTGTGATACACACATGCAGCCATGGAGAAGCACAGAGCGCTCTGAAGACTCTGTTCTTCACTATTTCCAGATAGAGGTAGCTTCATCCTTAGTTGAAAATTTCTCCATCTTATGCATTTAAATCTCCGAGAAAAGTATCTGTGTCCATTTTCAAATATTTACTTTTAAGATGTCGTTAGAGGTGAATGTTAGCACCTGAAAAGCTTCAAACAGAAATGGTATCTTATACTTGTCCCATGTGCTTTGGGAATAAAATACAATTAGAAATTTAGAGAAATTCTTCCATGCAGCCAATCACTGTATCAACCATCTACCTCTTCCTAGCAATCTTCATTATAGTCTTCATTCTGTGAACAGATAAATGATAGAAACTTTGACTTGTGGAATTTTATGTTTTAATTTCCAATTTCTTCACGCTTATACACATAAGCTATACACATATATACAGGTGGTCTTTACTTTATATCCCACCCTTTTACATACATAGAAGTATTATGACACACATACATTGTTTTGCATGTTGCTTTTATTTGCACTTAGTAAAAATACAAAATTCCCAAATCAGAGTTTAGAAAACTCACTCGTTTTCTACAGCTGCATGCCAGTCCATTGGATGCGTATATCTCAATGTATCCAACCAACCTCTGTAAACATTTTTACCCATGTATTTTACTGTAGAAATATTATAATGAATGCAGTTATAAATATGCTATTTTATGGCATACAAATATAGCTGTAAGGGTCAGTTTCCAAAAGCTGTCTAGATATCTGTATTCCAGTCCTATGTAGGATAGGGACTCTTGAAACTGGGACTAGGTTGATTTATTCTTATAAATATGACTAAATATGCTGTGCTGTACATCTGACACTGGTTCCAAACACCATCCCTTCCACGTTCCTATGGCTAACCCCACACTAGGAATTTGCCTTCATCATTTCCTGTGTGGTTTCAATACATAAATTCAGCCTTGACTCTGGATCATACTGTGCAACCAGTCTTACTTATCAAACTGATTCATCCATTGAACAAATATTTATCCAATAGCTCTGTGCTGCCAGATGCTGGGTTAGCCCTCTGAAGACACAATGGTGAGTATTTTGGAAGTGATCTCTGCCCTTCCAGAGTGTGCATTCCAGGGAGAGGACAGCATAAACAAGGGGATCTGGGGATGGTACCGGGCGGGGAAGCCAAGATCTTACATTCCAAGACCCAAAAGAAGGACCATGCTAACGTTCAGAAGCGAGAGCCCAAGCAGAAGGAGAAGCGTGAAGCTGAACAGGCAGACGGGATTTGACGTTAGAAACTGTGTACGCTGCAGGAGGAACTTGGGCTCATTTGAAAAAGACGAGAACACAGGAAGACAGACCTGTCTTTCCAAACATGATGGGCCTGGTCAAAGACAGTAATTTAAACTTAGAAGAAAAGCCATGATGGAGCAATCCTGAGGTCCTTGATCATGTAAACAGCTCGCTTGCCCTTGGCATGATGCCGTAACATTTAAACACTAACTGCTCATAAGATGCAAAGTGTGAGTCATACATTCAGCATTGCGGTGTGCCTGTGACTCAACTTATAAATATCTCAGTTTACAAACGCCATTTGAGTCTCTGTATTCCTGAGTCTATAACAACATTGCTTCATTTCATTCTGTATTTATAAAGCTCCCTGAAATGCTAATCTAAGTTTAAAATCCTTCAAATTATGTTATGAATTTACTAAATTGTAATCTGACTTTAACCCTAAAGCAAGATCTACTTGGGACTAGTGGGCTATTGTTTGGACAGTTGCAATTTCAGTATCATTAAGGCACATGGATGCCTTGTTCTTGGTGGCCTTGATTCTCCAGTCCTTAAGCTAAACTTGAGAAATGTCCTCCTTGACTCCAGCTGTCCAGTGCTGCCTGACTTTGACAAAGCAGTGTGCTAACAGAGGGTGTTTGCAATGGGGCTTATTACATTATTGTATAAATTATCATTCTTAGGTTCCATATTAGTCATCTACATAGCAATGCAACAAAATTTGGGGTAAAGCTAGTAAAAACTTTTTTTATATGTTTTGTAGATGTCAATGTGTCAGAAAAATGGTTTAATTTTTATTTCATTAGTTTTATAACTATGACTGGTCAGTACTGAGTGAACTTTTAAAAGTGGGGTACAGGTAATTTTCCAAAGAAAGACAGGCAGAATGCTGTAGGGAAACCTGTCTTCTGTTGAGGAACCCTGGGACCAGGACACCACAGCATACTGATCCCTTTGAACAGAGGACACTGTTCAAAGAACTGCAGGCAGAGACTCTTTCTGGGAAATTAATCCTTCAAAGGAAACTCTCTGGTGAGGAGTTCCCTCCAGAGAATTGTTACCAGTCAGAGAGGAGGGGCTGATACCACAGCCGCACCCTTTCTGACCTTTGCTTGGAGACAGAGTTTCCTTTCCTAAAGAGTTTTCAGTCTGTGTACAAGACACCTACGCTGACCACATGCTTCCCCACCGAATTATCCGTAAACCCCGGGAAAGCCTCAGGCCTCCATGCCTGCCTGTACTTCAGGAAGCTACACAAGCTTCCTGTCTGTACTTCAGGATGCCACACAAGCTTCCTGCCTGTACTTCGGAATGCCACACAAGCTTCCTGTCTGTACTTCGGGATGCCACACAAGCTTCCTGTCTGTACTTCAGGATGCCACACAAGCTTCCTGCCTGTACTTCAGGATGCCACACAAGCTTCCTGTCTGTACTTCAGAATGCCACACAAACTTCCTGTCTGTACTTCAGGATGCCACACAAGCTTCCTGCCTGTACTTCAGGATGCCACACAAGCTTCCTGCCTGTACTTCGGAATGCCACACAAGCTTCCTGTCTGTACTTTGGAATGACACACAAGCTTCCTGCCTGTACTTTGGAATGCCACACAAGCTTCCTGTCTGTACTTCAGGATGCCACACAGGCTTCAATCAGCTGTGTTCTTTTTGAGAATCATATTGTGTGTGACTCCTGAGCATGCACATGTAATTAAAATGTTTGGTTTCTTCTGCTAATCTTTCTTATGTTTATATAGTTCATGCCTCAGCTAAAGGACCTTGAAGGATAGAAAGAAGCTGGTTTTGACTTCTCCATAATATTCAGTCACTGAAGGATAGGTACCTGAAAACCATGTATCAGTGTAAAACTTATGATTACAACAATGTCTGATGGATAAGAGAAGGGCAAGTTGTACTCACCTATGAGCCTCCCATCCAGCTGGATACCCATGCTATCTTGAAAGATTATTCAAAGTTTTTCCTCGGTGGTATTCAATTCAAATGGACTAAATCCTTCTTATTCCTCTATTTTATTCCAAAATTATCAGTTCTTCCACTACAACTTCTTCTACACCTGTTTCTTCTTGCCAATCCTTACTTTCATGTGAATTCTTTGTTACTAACCTTAACAGTTCAGGATCCATCCCAGGGAATGGTGCTAACCACAGTGGGTGAGACTTTCCACCCAGTTCACCTATCAAGACAGTCCCCACAGCCATGCCCAGGAGACCTGTCTCTCGAGTGGTTCCAGATCTCATAAAATTGACAATTGAGATTAACCATTGCTGTGGATATCGTTCTGTATAAATAAAACACTGATTGGCCAGTGGCCAGGCAGGAAGTATAGGCGGGACAAGGAGAGAGGAGAATTCTGGGAAGCGGAAGGCTGAGGGAGACACTGCCAGTCACTGCCATGACAAGCAAGATGTAAGGTATCGGTAAGCCATGAGCCACGTGGCAACTTATAGATTAATAGATATGGGTTAATTTAAGACAGAAGAAGTAGATAACAAGAAGCCTGCCACGGCCATACAGTTTATAAGTAATATAAGCATCTGAGTGATTATTTTATACGTGGGTTGTGGGACTGCGGGGCTTGGTGGGACCTGGAGTTAAGCTCTCCAGCTACAAACCATCACAACCATTCCCATCACCTTGACTCCCAAGCACATCACTTTAAGCATGACTGTCTACCACATGGACAACCCACCAAGTCTACTGTCATCTAAGTGTAGCCTGGCCCCATTAACCACAGCTGGGTCATCTTCTGTATGCAGGCCCTGGGGGAACACTTTTGAGGATCAGAGAACCCCCTTCATCTTAGGCTTTCTGCCTTTTAATGAACTTGGGTCTTCATATGATGGAACCTCTGATAGGTAAAGATTTAATCTCAGGAAATCTTCCCTATTGTCCAAGGGTAGCACAGGAGTTTTCTCTTCTGTAGCACTGATTTTTTCAACACTTACAGATCTTTTCTTAGACCAGCCTGAATGATTTCCTGTTTTGAAATTTTCTCCCCTGAAAATTTAATCCATTATCTTTAAACTCAATTTCACTCAAGTTCTCAGAGGACACGGTCCGATTGAAGTCACATTGCTGACCAAAATAGCCCATGGGTGGCCCCTAGCCCAGTCCCTGATAGAATCCTTTTTCCCCTCTGAAATCTCAGGTCTCTACTGGCTGCATTTCTTTCAGAATTCTTGCCTCCCAAGCTCCTACCAGAATAGCCTACCAGTCTCTGCTTCCAACATGCTATGGTTTCTCTAGCACAAAGTACCAAACTTTTCCACGTCGTAGCCACAACCATTCCAAAGGTCAGGTTTATCCACATGGTCATGATTATCAAAGCAACAGCCCTCCTCCTGGTAACCAATTTCTGTTTGGTAACTTGTTCTGTTGTTGATATGTAATGTCCAACAAAAAAAAGCCTAAGGAAAAATGAGCTTATTTTGGTCAACAGTTCCCTGGTAAAGTCCGTCATGGTGGGGACTTCCTAGCAGTGAGGTATAGACGAATTTCAAAATGGTCTTATTAAATAAAAAACACAGAGCCAGATATAGGGGTTAAAGCCTGAGCAAGATCAGAGGAATAAGAACAGCCACAAGCTGACCTCACCTCTGCTTCCAAATGCGAGATACTTCCTGTCTACCCACACCTACTATTCTGCCATGTGATTTGCTCTCTCTGTCCAGCTACATCACTTCTTCCCTCCCAGCTCTGTCACTTCCTCTTTATCTGTACAGACCTCCAGATCTCTATGGTTAACTAATGTTGGAATTTAAGGCACGTGCCACCACACTTGGATGTTTCCAGTGTGGCCTTGAAACTCACAGAGATCCAGACAGATCCCTCCTTGCCAAGTGATAGGATTAAAGACATGTGCTACTGTTGCCTGATTTCTTTGTTTACTTATAATGGGTTGCTTTTCCCTCTGATCTCTAGGCAAGCTTTATTTATTAAAGCACAAATAAAATATCACCACATTTCAGCACAAATAAAATATCACCACAGTGAGAGGTTGTGGCAGATGGTCTTATCATGTCTGCGCTCAGGACGTAGGAAATGCTGAGTGTGGTATCCGGATCTCTTTGTCCCTTTTATGTAGCCCAGAATCACCCAAAGTGAAAGGGTCTTCTCACCTCAATTAGCCTAATCAAGATCACACCCTACAAGTATGTCCAGAGGCTTGTCTCTTGGGTGATTCTAGATCTCCTCAAGTTAACAGTTGAGCCGGGCGGTGGTGGCGCACGCCTTTAATCCCAGCACTCAGGAGGCAGAGCCAGGCGGATCTCTGTGAGTTCAAGGCCAGCCTGGGCTACCAAGTGAGTCCCAGGAAAGGCGCAAAGCTACACAGAGAAACCCTGTCTCGAAAAACAAAAAAAACAAAAACAAAACAGTTGAGATCAACACCACACCCATGGTTATCAGAAAAAAAGATAAATAGGCTACTATTATAGCGAATGATAGAAAGGAGAGAAGCTACTGGAATCAGGTCACAGAAAGTCTTTCTAAAGAGGTGATGTGTAAGCCAAGAACTGAGCAGTAAGAAGAAATCAGAAGGCAGAAAAGTTCCAAAGAAAACCAAAGTTGTGAGGCGATAATGAGCATACTGCTTCCTGGAAACGAAAATATAATGGTCCTAGTGAATAAGGGGGAAATTCTGTGGGGAAACCAATGTGACTTTGAGGTTTGCCCCTTCCTATTATAGCTTCTACTCCTGTATGAATGTGAGATACCTCATGAGACGTGCCTTTTGGTCATCTAGGAAATAATTAAAATGTAAGTAAGGAGACCACTGGGAGACTGTGGTTAAAATCCAAGTCAGAGATCGTGCCTTGGACTAGGATTATAGCAGCAAGGCTGGAAACAAATGTGCAGACACATGTTAGAAGCAAAACTTGGTGGTAGGTAATGAGTAAGAACAGATCGGAGTTCAATTGCCATGTGAAAATGGATAAACAGCAGTGTCCTTTGCTGAACTGAGAAAGAGGGGTGTGAGGAATGCTATAGCCCAAATGCAGGTCAGTGTAGATGCCCCCATCTACACTAACTGTGACCATCTGACTTCCTTGAAATGAACTAGTTACACAAGAGGGTGGACGTGAAAACAGAAATGCATTTTAAGAGCATCTGGCAATACCAAGTACAAGGGGAAAGTTTTGCTTATGCTGTATTACGTATTTTATTCAAAACTTTGAGAATGAGGGCTTGGAGATGGCTCTGTGGGTGAAGGACTCCCTGCACAAGTGTGAACACGTGATCTCAGATCTCCATCACTCATGTAAAAGCCACATGAGGCAGACAGAGACAGTAACCACAACATTGGTGTGGATACAGGAGGATCACTGGAGCTTGCTGCCTGCTCGTCTAGCAAAAGTGGCCAACCCTGGGCTCAAGAAGAGATACCCTATCTCAAAAACAAGATGGACAGTGATAGAGGATGATGCTTGAAATCAACCTCTTATCTCCACACACACATACAACAGGCATGCATACCTACTCACATAGCACACATTCACACAACACACACACACACACACACACACACACACACACACACACACACACACACACACACTACATTAAGACCAGTCTTCCCTTGTTTTTATAATTAACAATGTCTCTGATAACCAGTGTATGATATGTCCCAGTATTAAAGCAAATGAAATGTATGAACAGTAAAGATTATGTTATATGACTTTAATATAAGAGACTAAAATGGTTTAGTCCTTTGATTTGAAACCATAAGTGAGTCTCGTGGTTGTCATCAAATGTTGGGTGAGTATTCAGTTCAATCCCTGTGATACTGAGAGTTAAATTCCTTGAGAAAAACAATGTTGGAATTTTTAAGAAATACTTAATATCCTCTGGTCATTTTTCCGAAAATAAAAGTGCTTTTGTTTTTACAGTTCCTTCCAAATAAGAAAATATATTTGTTGAGAAACATAATAGTAAAATAATACATATAAGCATGCAAAAACAAAATAGGTCACACAATGAAATGAAAAGAACATGATAGAAGCTAAAGAAACTTCTCTGTCTAATGCCAGAACATGGCTCAATTGAAAAAAAATAATAATCATTTTATGTGAACTAGAACAAGGCCAGTCTGGCTGAGGTGGGTAGAAAGCGGGCACTGCACGTGGCCACCTTAGATTTCCAAGTGAGTTCATTAAAGGAAAAATAATATTTCTTCTTATAGAATATTTTAAAATTCTATAAAAAGGCATAAGAGGCACACAAAGCACCAAATAGGACCAGAAAAGAAATTCCCCATGGTGCATAGTAATCAAAATACTAAATATACAGAACAAAAAGTTATAGAATATTTTAAAAGAAATGATAGAAATGGGCCTAGAGAGATGCTCAGGAGTTAAGAGCACATACTATTCATGCAGAGGACCCAAGTTTAATTCTCATCACCCACATCAAGAAGCTCACAACCACCTATAACTCCGGCTTCAGGGAATCCAACAGGTTATCTGGCCTCTGTGGACATATGCACTCACATGTGCATATACCACTCACTCCTCTCCCCAAAACACACATACACTTAAAACATATAGACACACACACACACACACACACACACACACACACACACACACACGCATATAATTAAAAGTAAAAAAAAATTTTAAATTATTATTATAATTATTAGTGTTTTGCCTGCATGTATGTCTTTGCACCATGTATTTGCCTAGTGCCTGTCAAGGCCAGAAGGTGTTGCATCTCCTAGAACTGGAGTTACAGATGGTTGTGAGCTGCCACGTGGGTTCTGAGGGTCTAAATTAGGTTCCCTGGAAAAACAGCCGGTGCTCTTACCTACTGAACCATCTCTTCAACCCCCAAGAATAAAATAAATTCTTTTTTTAAAGAAATGTTGTTCACTAATGCCAAGCACTATTCATGTAGTAAATAATAGTAGATGAAGCTTAGCTAAATATGTAAAAGAATATGGAAAATATGATACATTTAATTTATAATATAGATGCAAAATTATTAATATAGATGCTTGACAATTGCTTTCCCTCTTAGATAGTTCTGAACTTCCCATGGCAATGTGTACATCATATTACTTTGTGCAACCTTGGAAACATCAACAAAGCAGAAGACTAATTTCAACCCAAACTCAATTTGAATGCTAACAAATTCCAAATTCAGAGGATCTTTTTTCTTATTATTTAAAAAAAATGCTTTCAATTGTGTTTTTATTTTCATTCAATTCTTAAAAGTTTCTAATTTAGTTATTGATTTCTGTCCTGACCCAGTTCTCATTCAGTGGTGAGTTATCAGCTTCCGTGAGTCAGGATACTTTCGGCTGTTCCTATTGTTGCATGGTGGTCAGGTAGACTGCGGAAGTTAATTCGGTTTTCTCCTATCTGTTGAAATTTGCCCACAGCTCCAGAGAGGCTAGCTAACAGGGAAAGACCCTAGGAGGGACACATGAATGGCTCAGCAAAGGAGAAGTGGATGAAATCTACATGAGCAGACTGGGAAGGTGGAGACAGAGGGTGAGGAGTGGGGGATGAGAACATAGGGAAATGGGAGGGTTGAGCTGGAACAGGGATGGAGTGGGAGGGCAGGGAAGGAGATAACATGACAGATGAGGACATCATGGGAATAGGAAGAAGCAGAGTGCCAAGGAGGCTCTCAGGAATCCACAAGGATGAACCCACCTGGGAGTGCTGGCAGTGGTCTAGAGGGTGACTGCACTGGTCTACTCTGGTGTAGACCAGTCTAGTGAATACCCTAACCGCCATCACAGAGCCTTTGTCCAGTGACTGATGGAGGCAGATGCAGGGATCCACCGCCAAGCGCCAGGCTGAGCTCTGGGAATCCGATCAATGAGAGAGAGGAGGGATTCTGCAGGTGGGGGACGTCGAGATCATGATGGGAGGATGTGCAGAGATGACCGGCCACACTGATGGAAGCCCATGAAGTGTAGACTAGTGGCTGTGGAGCCCCCATGAGACTGGACTAGGCCCTCTGGATATGGTAGAGTTGTTTGGCTCGAACTATTTGGAGGGCACCCAGACGGGGATCAGACTCTGTCCCTGGTGCATGCGCAGGCTTTTAGGAGCCCACTGCTGGTGGTGTGACGCCTTGCACAGCCTTGGTGCAGTGGGAAGGGGCTTGGACCTGCCTAGGCTCAGTGTGCTGGGCTCTGCTGACTCCCCATGGGAGACCTTAATTTGGGGGATGTGGAGATGTGGGGTGGCTTGGGAGGGAGGGCTGGGAAGTGGGAGGAGGGAGGAGATGGGATCTGTGGGTGGTATGCAGAGTGAGTAGAAAATTTCTTAATAAAGAAAAAATGAAAAAAAAAAGAAATTTGCCTTGTTTCCTATTGTGTGGCCAATTTTGGAGAAAGTGCCATGAGATTCTGAGAAGAAAGTACATTCTTTATTGTTGGAGTGGAATATTCTGTAGATGTCTATTAGGTCCATTTAATTTATGATGTTATTTAACTCCAACATTTCTCTGTTTAATTTTTGTCTGGATGACCTGTCTGTTGGCTAAAGTGAGGTACTGAAGTCACCCACTATCACTGTGTTAGGGTCAATATGTGATTTTAGTCAGGGTCAATTTGTCATTTCTTTTATAGATTTGTGTACCTTTGTGATGATACATAAGTATTTGGAATTGTGATATCCTCTTGGTGAATTTTTCCTTTAATGTAGTGGTTGTCAACCTATGGGCCATGCTCCCTTTAGTGGTTGAACAATCCTTTCACAGGGGGTGCATGTCATATATCTTGCATATCAGATATTTACATTATGATTCATAACAGTAGTAAAAATTAGTTATGATGTAGCAATGAAAATAATTTTATGGTTGGCGGTCACTACAACATGAGGAGCTGTATTAAAGGGTTGCAGAATTAGGAAGATTGAGAACCACTGTTTTAATGAATATGTGGTGTCCTTTTCTATCTATTCTGGTTAATTTTGGCTTGAAGTCTAGTTTGTCAAATATTAAAATAGCTATATGCCTGCTTGCTTCTTGGGTTTGCTTAATTGGAATATGTTTCTAGCCTTTTACCCTAAGGTGACGTCTGTTTTTAATGGTAAGGGGTGTTTCTTGGAAGCAACAGAAAGATGGATCCTGTTTTCTAATCCAGTCTGTCACTCTGTACTGTTTTATTGTGGAATTGAGACCACTAATATTGAGAGTCATTAGTGAGTAACGTTTGTTGGTTCCTATTACTTTGTTGTGGTGGTGTAGGTCTCCTCCTTTTTGACTGGCTGTTCTGGGATTGTTTGTTTCTTGTGTCCCTTCGGTGTAGTTAACCTCTTCAGACTGAAGTTTTCCTTCTAGTGCCTTCTGTAGAGCTGGATTGGTGGGCAGAAGTTTCTTTAATTTGCTTTTACAATGAAGTGTTTTTCTTTCTCTGTCAATTGCAGTTACTAGTTCTGCCAGGTATAGCAGTCTGAGCTGGCACTTGTAGTCTCTTAGAGCTTGTAGAATGCCTATCCAGACCCTCCCGGCTTTCAGCGTCTCCACTGAAAACAATCATGTTGTTATACTGGGCCTACATTTAAATACATCTTGGTTCCCCCCCCCCCGCCCCCGGCAGCTTTTAATATCCTTTTTGTTCCATATATTTAGTGTTTCGATTATTATGCACCATGGGGAGTTTCTTTTCTGGTCCTTTTTGGTGCTCTGTGTGCCTCTTATGCCTTTATAGGCACCTTCTTCTTTAGATTGGAGTAATTTTCTTCTATGATTTTGTTTAAAATATTTTCTGTGCCTTTCATCTGGGTTTCAGCTCCTTCCACTATCTCTATTTTTTCGTAGGTTTACTCTTTTCATGGTCTCCTATATTTCCTACTTGTTTTGTGTCTGGATATTTTTAGATTTACCATTTTCTTTGACTGAGCTATCCATTTCTTCTACCTTGTCTTCAAGACCTGAAATTCTTTCTTCTGCGTCTTTTGATCTGTTTATGAGGCTTCCCTCCAAGGATTTTGTTGAGTTTTTTGCTTACAGATTTATTCCAGTTTGGGTTTTCTTTAGTGATTCTATTTCTTTGTTAAATTCTATTTTTGTGTCTTGAATTGTTTTCATTATTTTATTCAACTGTTTGTGTTTTCATGGCCTTCATTAAGGCATTATTCAGATGCTCATTAAGGTCCTTGTGCATATTCACAACTGCTGTTTTGAAGTCCTTGTCTTGTGCTTCAGCTGAGTTGCTTTTCTGAGGGCTTATTACAATAGGTTTGCTGGCTTCTGGAGAAGGCATAATGTCTTGGCTGTTCATGTTCGTGTTTTTGCTCTGGGATCTGGGCATCTGGAGTTACCATGTTTGAAGAGATTCTTGGTGTAGATATTTGGTCTTGTCTTTGTTGGGTAGGTGCTCCATTCTTTGGTTGTTGTTGCCTACTCTGGATCCTAGCTAGTCAAGTGCAGTGGTTGTGGGGTCTCTGAATACCAGCCTAGTGTGACCACTGTGGGTCCCTGGTAGAGAGTGATTCTATGGTTCAGCAGGAGTCACAAAGGAATGGAGATGGGTTAGAAGGAAAGGCTGAAATGGACCCAAACCAAGAGACTAGTACATGAAACCACTATATTTTAAATGGCCCTAAGGATTATACATTTTTGAATAATATCCATCATGTCATTTTTGCCTTGGATCAATAAAATTAAAATCAATAATTCTAGTTTTTAGTGTAGCTAAAGAGTTTGGTTAAAGACTAGTTAAAATAATAATCATTTATGCCATATTCTTCCCTTGTTTTCCTTGTCTTCCTCATTCCTTCCATTCCATTTTATCCCACTCAGCATGCTATGTATCATGGTGTGTTGATACAGTTTATTTCCAAAGTAAGCATCAAATATAAAAAACAAGAAGCTGATTCAAAATTATCAAAATATCACTGTTCTTATTTACAATATATAAAATGTCTGGCACATTTTACTATTATTTGCAACATTTCATATTTGTACTTACTAGGATTTTATTGAGTCCTCATGCTCTTAGACTTAGCTTGTGTCTTCTGAACTGAGAGGCCATCTCTTTTCTCTGTTTTTTACTCCCTTGATTTCCTAGGTATAATTTAAGTTCTGACACTTGCTCCACATCCTCTCCAACATAAGCTGTCTTCAGTGTTTTTTTTTTTTTGGTTTTTCGAGACAGGGTTTCTCTGTGTAGCTTTGCGCCTTTCCTGGAACTCACTTGGTAGTCCAGGCTGGCCTCGAACTCACAGAGATCCGCCTGGCTCTGCCTCCTGAGTGCTGGGATTAAAGGCGTGCGCCACCACCGCCCGGCTGTCTTCAGTGTTTTTGATCTTAGCCATTCTGACAGGTGTAAGATGGTATCTCAGAGTTGTTTTGATTTGCATTTCCCTGATGACTAAGGATGTTGAGCAATTCCTTAAATGCCTTTCAGCCATTTGAGATTCTTCTGCTGAGAAGTCTCTGTTAAGCTCTGTAACCCATTTTTTAATTGGATTGTTCAGTATTTTGATGTCTAGCTTTTTGAGTTCTTTATGTATTTTGGAGATCAGCCCTCTGTCAGATGTGGGGTTGGTGAAGATCTTTTCCCATTCTGTAGGCTGTCGTTTTGCTGGCAGTGGTCCAGAGAATGCCTGGACTGGTCTACTCTAGTGACCAGCCTAGCAAATAACCTAGCTGTCATCATAGAGCCTTTGTCCAGTGACTGATGGAGGCAGATACAGAGAGAAATCCACGGCCAGACACCAGGCTGAGCTCTGGGAATCCAATTGATGAGAAAGAGGAGAGATACTGCAGGCAAGGGATGTCGAGATCATGATGGGAGGACGTGCAGAGATGACCGGCCACACTAGTGGAAGCCCATGAACTTTGGACTGGTGGCTGTGGAGCCCCCATGGGACTGGACTAGGCCCTCTGGATACGGAAGACGGTTGTTTGGCTCGAACTGTTTGGAGGGCACCCAGGCAGGGGGATCGGGATCTGTCCCTGGTCTATGGGCAGGCTCTGGAATCCGGTGCCTGTAGTATGACACCTTGCACAGCCTTGGAGCAGTGGGAAGGGGCTTGGACCTGCCAAGGCTCAGTGTGCTGGGCTCTGCTGACTCCCCATGGGAGACCTCGATTTGGGGGATATAGGGATGTAGGGTGGCTTGGAAAAGAGGCTGGGGGGTAGGAGGAGGGAGGAGGGGGGGGGTCTGTGGATTGTAGATGAACAGTCTTGTTAAATAAGAAACACAGAGCCAATGCAGAGATGAAAGCCCAAGAGGTCAGAGCTAAGAGCCTTTCCCTTCACTGCTGCTGCTGTCCTCTTCAGCTAGAGACCTACTTCCTGTCTGTTTGTCCTTTTTATTGACTTTCTCTTCTGTCTTCTCATTGGTTGTAAACCCAACCACATGACCTCCTCATCACTGCCTGTCTGTACAGACCTCCAGGTCTTCTATGGTTGGTATTGAGATTAAAGGTGTGTGTCTTCATGCTGGCTGTATCCCTGAACACACAGAGATCCACCTAGCTCTGCCTTCCAAGAGCTGGGATTAAAGGCGTACACCACCACCGCCCAGCTTCTGCGATGGTTTGCTATTAGCTCTGACCCCCAGACAACTTTATTTATTAACATACAAATAAAATCACATTTCAATACAATTGAAATATCACTGTAGTGGATAGTATGTGGAGAGTAGAAAATTTCTTAATAAAGAAAAATGAAAGAAAAAAAAGTTCTGACACTTACTTGCTGATACCAAATATTTACAAAGGCTTCCAGTCTTTGTCGTTACTGCTCAGCAAGCTCACCTCGTCCTTCCCTCTGCATTTTAAAATTCTGATCTCTCCCCACCCCCATCTTTTGCTGTCTCTCTCTCTCTCTCACACACACACACACACACACACACACACACACACACACACACACACATACACACACACACACACACACACACACACACACACACACACACACACACACTTTTTCTATCATACCCATACTTTTCTGGTTTTTAGGGATCTCCTTAGTTATTCTTATATTAGTTTTGCCATTTGTCTTTTTTTCAGCCTTTTTGAAAAAAAAATCTGTTTTCCATTATAATCAGTATTCTTCTTAGAACAACTTCATATTATAGAAGGCAAACAATTCTCAAATAATAACCCATAAATGATGCAACTTCTGGTAATTTAGACCTTTATCCAAAAATTTTAAAGAGTTGTTTGTGTAGTCTAATTTGACAAATTGTTTGTTTGTTTCATAGTAAGGGAGAAGTTTATGGAAGGAAGGTTGGTATGGGTCATCATTTAGGGCAAATTAACACCTGAAAACCTATTTTCACAATGAGAGAGCTTGGAAATTAAACATGGGAAATGATCCACTCTAAGCAACAGTTTGTTTCTGAAAGAACTAAACTGAATAACACATGCAAAGCACTATGGGAATGAGATAGCAAAGTAAATGTACTAAGAAAGAAGTAAAAAAAAAATCAAGATTACTAAGGAGGAATAAATGAGCAGTGAGAGAAGTCACTGAGAACTCCTGACAGAGCACTAAGATGCATGCATTCCTTTCATAAGGAGTGGGTAGAAGTCAAAAGGAATGGGTTAGCTGTGAAAAACTTCAGGATTATATAAACCATAGCCAGACATTTCCAAGTTTGAATAATTGTTCTTAACTATGAGATGCAAACAAATTACTTAGCTTCTTTGTATCTGTCATATATAAATAGAGTAAGAAACTACTAACTTACTGTTGAAGAAATCTATAAAGTAAGGGACTTTAGGTACAAAAACAAAACCCAAAGTGAAGCACAAGTATGATAAAAGGTAGGCCATTCTAAGGTAGCATTCTAGGTGCAACTGAACAAGGACCTCCTGGGAACAGGTGAGCTTGGAAGGATATTCAAACAAGGGAAGGGAGAGAGCCTGAATAAACCTAATACATTAAGATGGATGGATGTGATAAGAAACAGGAGACTAACCTGTGTCTTGTTTGTGCACCCTGTTTATAGAGCATTTAATACATGCTGGACAATTTTTTGTTTGTTTGTTTTTTCGAGACAGGTTTCTCTGTGTAGTTTGAGTGCCTGTCCTGGATCTCGCTCTGTAGACCAGGCTGGCCTCAAACTCATAGAGATCCTCCTGGCTCTGCCTCCCAAGTGCTGGGATTAACGATGTGTGCCACCATTGCCCGGCTATGCCGAGCAATTTTTTAAGCATAATATACTCGTATTTTAATCTTCATTCAGGAAATTACATAGATAGATAGATAGATAGATAGATAGATAGATAGATAGATAGACAGATAGACAGATAGATAGAAAGCAAAAAAGCAGTATGGCTACCCCTTTATCTTCATTTTCTACATGAGGAATCAAAGCTGAAGAGAATTCAGATAATAAATTTTAAAATAAATTGAGAAATTTGCAGAGGGAAGCTAGTCTGGAATCTGAACTCCAAGCCACAGTTGTCTCCATTTCAGATTCATTTTGATGAAGGAGGTGATGTGTGACTGTAATGGACCCGCCCCCTCAAGACCAAAGCATGCTAGCTCCAATGACCTTAAACATATGCCAGGCCACACGTAGAGAACACAATGGAGAAACAAACCCTCTAGCTGTGGGGAGAAACTCACTTAGAAGAAAGACTACCCATCTCAAGAGAAACTTGTGCCAATAATTTACAATAACAAACGTAATCTTTAGTTAATACAGGTGAGGACAAGAGAGAAGGGCATGATGAAGAAAACAAAGCTGACCTTTGTGATCTCTGTTGATGTACAATATAAAGCATTTCAATTTTGCCAGAATTTCTGCATTTGTTTATTGAACTAATCTTCACTGAACATTTTCTAATATATATGAGACTGTGAACTTTAGTGATAAATACCACCCCACTTTCCCACCCAACTCTCTATTCCCAGAAGGAAAAAAAAACATAGTACTTGCTTACATAGAGTTTATTTGAAATTATGTTACAGCGTTTTAAAAAAGCTCATACTAATAAAGAAATTGTGTGAAAACTAGTTCTTAGGAATCAATACCATTATGACAGTAAATAACTTAGCAGAGTGATTAGGTAATAGAATTGTTACAGCTAGACAACAGATCAATGATTCGGGATGTCACCATATTCACAAGTTGAGCAAAAATACTGAGAAGCAGAAGATAAAGAAAAACATGTAACAAATGTATTCACATAGAAGTTCTATCTCCGGGAATGTGTCGTCACTCCAGGAGGAAAAGAAGATGGAAAAGGGAGGAAATGAGACTTTCCAAAATTGAACAAAGCTGAAATAGTTATATTGGCATGACTTGCAAAGGGCCAAGCTGAATCAATAAAGACCTCAATGTCAGCAAAACATCTGCTGTCATACAATAAAGAGAAAAGGCTGAACATTTCAAAAGTTAAACTTATCACAAATTATTTCTGAAGGAACTCTAGTCACACGTGATATTATGCCTTCAGAAAACAATGCAGTGGTTGTTGTTTTGTTTTGTTTTTAAGGAGAGCCAAAATATTAGCAAAAATAGACATCAAACTCATTCAGATGAAGCTGAAATATCTTAAGCAAATAAGAATTTCAAAGGCTTACCGACTATAGACATTCCTTGAAAGAATTACTGCAGCAGAATGAAAAATATTTCCAAGGGCTCGGGGGGGTGGGCGCTGATGGCTCGGCAGTTAAGAGCAATGGCTGCTCTTCCAGAGGACCCAAGTTCAACCCCCAACATCTACACAGTGGCTTACAGCTGTCTGTAACTGCAGTTCCAGGTTACCCCATGCCCTCTCTGTCCTTGCAGGGCACTACCAAATAAAATGAACTGTAGCTGGCTACAGACAGCATGGGACTATCTGTTCATCACACCCAAAAAAGCAAAGCCTACAAGGAGAGAAAGCAGATGACCAGGGTTGCAGCAGGGGAGGGGTCCTGTGCAGCAGCAGATGTCTGCAACTGTAGTGTGGTGGTATTTATATACTGAATGCCTTTGTCTGTGAACACGACTTGACAAACAGTTTCATCATCACACTACAGCTTTCTAGTAACTGTAACTATTTGGGTAGCTTAGATAGGCTCCCCTTTTCTAAATAAAGAACCAAGAGGCAAGGAGGTTGTCCATTTTTCAATTATAGGCAATGGGGTTAGGCCTTGGGGAATGAGACTACTAATACAGAAAATTTCAAAAGTATTGAGTGTTCCATCCTTTCTTTGAGTCTGGATTTCTTTGTATTTGACTTTCACATTGAAAGGGTGTCTTTGTAGAGCACGTGTTTCTAGGATGACAGTGAATTTTGTCTTTGTTTTTGTGTTGATGCTTACAGGCACTTTCCATGACCTCTGTTAAAGACTTCCTCCATTCTTCACATTAGTGTTCTGTCTTTTCCTTATGTTGTTGGGGAATTTCCCCCTTCATCTCTAATTGTTAGCTGTTTGAGTGTGAGGCAAGCATGGCTGGTTATCTTTATATTTGTCAACCTTGGAATTTGTTACACTTCTTAAATTGGAGAGTGAACATCTTCCATCAACCTGGGAACTATGCTGTCATTATCCCTTGGAATATTATTGTGCCCTAACCATCCCTCATTTCCTTCAGGATTCTAGTACTGTCCCAATCCCTGTACTGAGTGTTTTGGTTCTCTACAGGTATTTTCTACATACATCCTTGAAGTTTGGTGATCCTACCTTCTTCTGCTGTCAAACACACTGGAAGAATTTTTTTTAATTTCAGATACTGTATTTATCAATTCTGAAAGATATACTTTACTTTTTTATAAATTATATCAATGAAATTTTCTATTTTCCTTCAATTTGTCTATTTAGCCTACTGACGTATTAAACAAATTTATAGTATGTTAAAGCACCTTGACAGCAAAACCAAAGACATCAAGTTGGATGATGCATGTATCATCGATGTGTTGTTACTCTTGTGGCCTTTGCTTGCCCTGTAATCTTCTTGTACACTAAGCTTTATATAAAAAACTATTGAGCATGTAGATGAGTGCGGTGGTTTGAATGAGAATGACCCCCGAAGGCTCATATGTTTAAATGCTTGGTCCTCCGTTAGTGGAACTGTTTGAAAAGATTAGAAGATATGACCTTGTTGGAGTAGGTGTGTCCCTGGGGGTGGTCTTTGAGGTTTCAAAAGCACAAACTAGGCCCAGTATCTCTCTCTGCTTGCTGCCTGTGGATGAGGATGTCAAGCTCTCAGTCATTGCTCCAGGTGCCATGCCTGCCTGCTTCCCGCCATGATATATATTCATGGACTAACCCTCTAAAACTGTGAATTGCTTTGATCATGGTGTTTTTTCACACTAATAGAAAAGTAACTAAGACAATGAATTTCCAACAGAAGTGTTTATCTTTTCCCATTAGAGATGAGAGATTAAAACACCGTGAATTTCTGAGTCATCAGTAAGATGGATCAGACTTGAACTGAAGTATTCGGAAGTTAATCCCACTGCTGTTTCCTCCCTCTTTGGTCCATGGACTTCCTTGGCTTTTAATAGAGAACCTGTGGGTTCTCAGCCTTGAAGTCACAGGTACTGTCAGTTTTAGTCTTTGGATGCATTGTGCCTAACTTTTTAACTGCCAGTACCACACATCTTCAAAATCCTGTTTATGTCTTGAGGGGGAAAAAAATCTGGGTATTTGAGGGACTTTGCTTTGATTGACGTAAGAGACCTCACATAGCCTTCATATGATTCTAGCCCAGCACCATCCCAGCCTTGCATATGATCACAGATACTAGTAAACACAACTTGGTAAAAACTAGCTGCCATTGTGTGCAATCAATATGGGTCACAACCATATACATATTTCTAATAGTCTCAGGAACTGAGACACCACTCAGTAGCAAAATTACAGTTATGAAGTAGCAATGAAAATAATTTTATGGTTGGGGGTCACCACAACATGAGAAACTTTATTAAAGGGTCTCAGCATTAGGAAGGCTGAGAACCACTGATCTAGAGAATTATCAACCTACATAACCATCTAAGGTCACAGGGCTGGCCTGAAGCTAAGAAAGGGTCAAAGCATGCCTAAAACTCTGCAGTAGGAGTTTGGCTGCCCTCCCCACCACAAGCCTCCTGGAGTAGGGTACCAACAGACCCCAGCAGAGAGACATCCCCAGGTGCAGACTTGCATGTAGCAACTGATAAGCTCATGCATCTCCAATGCTTACTAGGACTGGTTGCTGTTATCTGACTGCTGAAACATCTGGGTTGGACTTCCTCTCTTTTCTATATGACCTTATAAGGTTCCTTCCCCTGGCCCCTGCTGCTCCCGAGCATGCAAATGAAGCACCCCATACGTTCTTACCCCAGCTAATGACATAGCACCATTCGGATCCATTCTTCCTGGGGTATAATAAATGAGCTGTCCTCTGACTCTGACAGTCTCCCGGGTGTTCTTTCCTGTTGTACTTAGCACTGCTCAGGATCCTCCTTCACCTCAGCAGTGCCCAGCTCCCCACCCGACTCCTGTCAGGCTAGTGTGCATTAGTCCGACCATGCCAGATAAAGAGGGTTCATTCCTTCTGTGCCACAACACTGCGTGCACAAGCCTGTGTAGTATGATCCTAATTAATCCTAATAATAAAAACCCAGAATCAGATACTGGGGTAAATGCTGAAAGATCAGACAAGTAAAGGAGCAGCCAAAGTCACCTCTTACTTCCATGACTCCTCAGACTGAACAGGGACTAAGCTCCTGTCTCCACCCACGTTATACTCCTCTCTCCACCCAGCCATATCACTTCCTGTCTCCTGTCTATACAGACCTCCAGACCTCTATAGTTAACTATGTCTAGCTCCACCTTCTGATCTTCAGGAAAGCTTTATTTGTTAGAGCACAAACAAAATATCACTACATTTCCCCCTTTTTGTCTAAAATAAAAAAAGAAGGTTATAACTAATAAAAGAAAAGCTATATATAATCAGTATAATAACTATATACAATATATACAGGCAATAAACACATCAACAATGTCTAGTTCATAAACATTTGACAAATCCAGAGAAAGTATTCCATTATCTGTCCTATCTTGGTGAGTCCAAAAGGTTGCACCTATCTCACTTTCTACTCTAACTCACATTACCAAAACTATCTTTTAATGTCTCTCAACCCTATACACTTTATACCTCTTTAGTGAGTTGCTTATCTGGATTTATTAACAAGGAAAACTACAGCTATAAAGTCTTCAACTCCATCAGAGACCTGAAAAGGAAATAATATTACCTGAGTAAGCAGGAAGTACAAGCAAGCAAGCATCTTCCAAAAAATGTGAGAAATGACAAAAACAGCTGGCTGCCTGGACAGTCCCCAGGTTCCTCTGCAATGTTGGGGCAGCCATTTTTGGCCTACAGGCCTAGCATATCTTACAGACTTTTCTGTGAAGCAGGATATTCTGAAGTGCTGTCCTACCTTGTCTTGGTAAAGTTTGGCAGTCACTTTCTTTTGTGTCCTGCTTGTCTAATTTGGACAGCATACTGCCAGCAGTCCAGGCAAAGGCACTTTCTTGCCCTTGCCCAGTGGCTAACTTTTGCCACAAAGAAAGTAAACTCCATATGGAGTTTCTTCAGTGCCCATCATCTTTTCTGAAGTAGATTGGTGCTGCCAGGAGCAGACATGTCTCATTGTCATTAAAAAAAAAAAAGAATCTATGTTATTAAAATATCTTAAATGCCATAATATTTAGATCTCTGAAATGTTTGAAGATGATCTATCTAAAATATATCTCTGTTTGACCTTGAAAACATACCTAATATGACTACAAGTCTGATTGTGATAACTATCCACTAACTTGCACTTCTTTATATCTTCATTAATTGGTAATAATAACTTTCAAGAACTAGAAATTTGCATTACATGGTTAAATGAGTTGTATAGGTACACTACCTTGAATAAGAGTAGAAATGTATGTACAATATGTTCTAATTTGTATCAATATACAAAGATCCAAATCAATGTAAAATATTTAAAACTAGTAGTTGCTTTTTTGGTTTAAGGGTAGATTCAGTAATCTACTTTTTTATCCTATCATTTCTCTAACATATATACAGTATAACAAAAATAACCTCAAATTTGTATCAATATATAAACATCCAAACCAATGTAAAATATTTAAAACCAGTAGTTGCTTTTTAAAAGTAGATTCAATAATCTACCCTTTTATCCTACCATATCTATTTCCCCACTTTTTTTCTTTTCAGGGTAGATTCAATAATCTATCCTTTTATCCCATCATTGCTTTATCCTATTTTTTCATTTCTTTCTTTTAAAAACAAGAACCCTGAATCTAATCTCTTTTGTTCAGCTTTTTTTCTAAACCATTACCAAAAACAACCTGTAACCAACCACTCTAAACAATGACAAATATCCATAACTCATTGAAAGACCAAAAACCACCTACCCAACCTCTTGGGAATGTGGGTGTCATGTTCTTAAAATTACTTCCTGCAGTCTGGGGATGATGGCATCTTTAGGGGATCATAAGAAGAAAAATTTGGATTGATTGCCAAGTCATGGGATAGGTAGCTGTATCATTTGTTATCCAGTCTCTGAATAATGGAAAAATGCAGGGCTTGTCCCAAGTCCTGGCTAGAGTAGTCTGTGAGGCTGGATCATCTCAACTAGCCACCTCAAAATGGTCCTGAGAAGTTTGTAGTCCAAATCGTACCTTTAGGTGGTATTTTTCAGCTTAGTGATGTTATCATAGTCCTGGTGGAATCGTTGTTGTGGGGCCCCATCCTCCTCTTGGAGACTTCAATGGTCACTGTTAGTCATGGTCATGGTTCCTGGCAAAAAAAAAAAACTTGAACATTTTAAATGTCATATGCAGCAGATCTCAAAGAGGTTAAAGGATCAGTATTTGTTATGTACATCCAGAGTACAAAAGCTTAATTCCTAGTTACCTGATAGAGACTCAAACCTGAAATCATGTACAGGAAGCTAGATGAAGCCTTTTTCTAGAATTAGTTAGTACTCTATATGAATAATAATATCAGGACAAAAAGTTTAAAATATATATTAATCTTATAAATTTTGAGATATTTATAACTTAAGAAAAGCTTTGAAGAGTCAAAATAAAACCAAAGGATAATGAGATAAGTAGCAGTAGAATAGTCCCTAACTTTGATTTTTCTTCTGGTTTTTGGTTTTTCGCCCTATCAGGTGGCTCTTCTGACATGAGACAGAGATTTTGGATTTTCCTTTAATAAGCACGCTTTGGTTTAGAGAAGTGGAGAGTCACACTCCAGCTCCAAAGCCAGCTTTAATTTTTAATTGAACTGGGACTACAAAAAGACCATTTGCATTATGTGTCTGTAGAGAACAGCAGAAACAAACATTTGGGAAGATTCATGAAATTTTATCCTGTTGGAAATATGATATATCAATAGGCCAATTTATTCTTTTTCTTGGGATATTTTCTCTGGATGATTCATCCTTTTTCTTCAGATGTCTCATTTGTCTGATGGTCTTCAGATTCCTTTGCTGGTTGCCTTCATTCTCCTAGAAAGACAAAAACAAAATCCTGCCCCAATCCTAACTTTGGAGAGGTTCCCTTTTGGCAAGTTATATCCTATCAAATGAAAAGCATTTGTTAGTCTTAAAGTTGGTTTAGATTGAGCTGTCATGCTGTTTGATGAACTATCATCTTTTCTAATTAAGAGGTCTCTCTTGTTCAAATCGAGCCTTTTTCAGTTTTGATGGTATCCATAGCTTTTCTTATCCTGAGGAAACAAAGTAAAACCTCTTCCTCAATGTAACACATATCCTGGTTTCCATTCTGAGGTCAACACATCTTTAAAGTATACAGGATGATTTAATTCAGCAGTCTTTTCTATTATTCAACGTCTCTCTGCAGCTGTCATTCCTTTCTCATTAGCATTTAGAAAATTTAAAGTTAATAAAGCATTGTGTAATCTATTTCTAGGGTCTTTGTTACCCCTTTCTGTTTATTTAGCATATCTAAATATAGAGTTCAATTTGATCTTTCTATAACTGCTTGCTCTGTAGGATTGTGTAGTATACCTGTAATATGCTTTATATTGTAATAAGCAAAAAAAATCTGTTTCATTTTACTAGAGACATATGCTAGAGCATTGTCAGTCTTAATTTGTACAGGTATACTCATGATAACCATGACTTTTAACAAATGTATGATTACAGAATCAGTCTTTTCAGAACTCAAAGCAGTTGCCCATTGAAATCCTGAATATGTATCTATAGTATGGTGTACATATTTTAATTTTCCAAATTCTACAAAATGAAACATAGCCATCTACCAAATTTCATTCCTTTAAGTATCCTTTGGGTTACTTCCTGCAGGTAGCAGAGTTTAATTATACAAAGAACAAGTAGGACATTTTCTTACAAATTTCTTGGCTTGTTGCCAAATGATGGAAAAATCCTTTTTCAAACCCTTGCTATTGACATGATGTTTTTAATGAAATTCTGAGGCTTCCAGCACATTTTCTATCAATAGTTGATCAATTTCATCATTACCTTGTCTAGAAGGCCTGGCAGACCCATATGGGGTCTGATGTGTGTTATATATAAGGGATGATTCCTATTCCTGATTATTTCTTGTAATTGTATAAATGATGAAGTTAATTCTGACTCATCAGGAATAAATTCAGCAGTTTCAGTGTGTGAAACAACTCTTTCTGAATATTGAGAATCAGTAACTATGTTAAGAGGTTCTGTAAAATCCATTAACACCATCAGAATAGCATATAATTCTGACTTTTGGACAGAATCACAAGGGCTTTGAGCTACCCTACTTAAATTTCCTGATTTATAACCTGCCTTTCCTGATTTGTTGGCATCAGTATAAAGTGTAGGGGCTCCAGAAATTGGTGTTCCCTGTACAATATGAGAAAGAATTCAATTAGTTCTCTTTATAAATTTAATTCTCTTGCTTTGGGGATACTGTTTGTCTCTCCCAAAAATTACTGCAAGCTCTTTGCCAGTGTTCATTTTCTGCTTGTAATGAATCAAATTCAGCATTAGTAAAAGGTACTACAATTTCTGCTGGGTCTATTCCTGCTAATTGAAGAAGTCTCTATTTTCCTTTTAGAATCAACTCAGAGAGCTTTTCCACATAAGTTTTTAATTTTTTTACTCTGTTTGTGTAATAATAATATCCTTTCTAAGACAGTATCTTCCCTCTGCATTAATACTCCTATAGGAGAATGTGTAGAAGCTAAAATAACCAGAATGCAATCAAGCTCTGGATCCAGACAATCTACATGTGCATCCTGTAATTTATTTTCCACCAAAGCCAGTTCTCTCTCAGCTTCAGCTGATAATTCTTTTGGACTATTTAAGTCCTTGTCACCTTTTAAGGTTTGGGAACAAATTACTCAGTTCTGGATTTGTTACTACAATTGTGAGTTGTAGATGGGCAATGTCTCTTAGCAATTTCTGAAAGTCATTAAAAGTCTGCAATTAATCTCTCCTAATTTGCACTTTTAAGGGGTTGAATTTTTGTAGACTTATTTTATATCCTAAGTAATTAACATAATCTCCTCTTTGTATTTTTTAGGAGCAATTTACAATCCCCAACAAGGCAAATTTGTCTTTACTTCTTCAAACATTCTTTCTAAAGTATCTACATTTGAGTCATCTAGTAAAATATTATCCATATAATGGTAAACTGTAGATTGAGGAAACTGCTTATGTATCATTTCCAATGGCTGTCATACAAAATATTGGCACAGGGTGGGCTATTTAACATTCCCTGTGGGAGAACCTTCTATTGATATCTCGTAACAGGCTGAGAATTATTATAAATTGGCACTGTGAAGGCAAATTTTTCTCTGTATTTTTCTTGTAAAGGTATAGTGAAGAAATAATCCTTTAAATCAATAACTATAAGAGGTCATTCTTTAGGTAACAGAGAAAGCAAAGGAATTCCAGGCTGTAGAGAGTCCATTGGCTAAATCACCTTATTGACAGCTCTTAGATCTGTTACCATTCACCATTTTCTAGATATCTTTTTAATAACAAGTACAGGAGAATTCCAAGGACTGGTTGATTCTTCAATATGCTGATAATTTAGCTGTTCCTGTACAAGCTGTTCTAAGGCCTGCAGTTTCTCTGATGTTAAAGGCCATTGCTCAACCCATACAGGTTTGTCCATTAACCATTTTAAAGGTAGGGCTGTTGGTGCCTTTGAAAGGTCAGCAGCTGTTGTGTCCTGTTATTGTACAAATTGAATGGTCAGTGACTGTTCTTTACAAAACCTTCTAATATTTCCCCAGAAACATATGTTATTTTATGATTTGTTTCTGAGATTGGAGGAATGTTAATCTGAGTATTCCATTGCTGTAAAAAAAAGCATGTCCCCATAAATTCATTGTTATGTTAGCTACATATGGCTTCAATTTTCCTCTCTGTCCTTCTGGCCCTATACATTTGACCCATCTCATGCTCTTTTTTACCTGAGATAAAATTCTAATCCCTAAAAACTTTACATTTACCTCTTGAAGAGGCCAATTTGGATGCCAAGATTCTGGTGAAATTATTGTTACATCCACACCTATGTCTACAAGACCTTCAATGACAATGTCATTTATTTGTATTTTTAATTTTGGTCTTTGTTCATTTATAGGAATTTGCCAAAGTATTTACTTTGTGGTTTCTCCTGAATTTTTTTCTCTCTCTTCTATAGCAGCTATCCAGAGTAGTATGGTTTTTTACAATAGGCATTAGGTTCTTTAAAGACTCTGGGAAGGAGTTTCCTCCATGATGACAGGAAATGACTGAACCAAATTTGACAAGGGGACCTATGAGTCCTTTCAACTCTTATACAGCCTTGGGGATATTTATCATTTGGCAGTTCCTGTAAGGTTCCTGGATAAATTAAAATTGGTAGTTTAAAAACCTTAGGCTGTTCCTTTCTGACCTTACAATGCAATGCTGAGATTGGTTCTCCTTTAAATTCCTCTGTCTGGGTCTGAATATCTCTATGATCTGTTTTAATAAGTTTTTCTAAAACTTGTATCTTAGCACTCATATCAACCAACATTTTTAGTGATAAAACAAAAATGATAAAACCAGTAGTATTTGTAATTGACATTACATAAGTTCCATATAAATTAATTATCCTCTCATTTAATTGTTCCATTTTCAAACTGTCCAGCATATTATCATACAGAGTCCTGATTCCCTCCATTGTAATAGTGTTTCCCATTTTGTGTGTGTGTGTGTTTGTGTGTGTGTGTGTGAAAAAACTCTTTTAACTAATTCCTCCCTTTAAGAATTCCCAATTGTCTCATCAAATCTGCATACAATGACAATTCAGATGATGGTGAAATGTGAGGCTGACTGCTACTGTGTAGAACAGTAAAAGCCCAAGTGGTTTTTCAAGGCAGCTACCTAGTGTGGCAGTAGCCCGAGGAGGGGGTCCAGGGAAAACCCAAAACCCACTGGGAGAGGAAACCCACTGTCTGAAAATCACACACAGGGGATCATGAGGAAGAAACATGTTTGGCAGGAAATGTCTAAAAGCAGAGCTGGCTGGTGGTGAGGGGCTATCTCCGGCAGCATATTGAGCCCACACACCTGTGGAGTTTGTTGCAGAGAGTCTGCTACAGAAAAAAATCCCAAACTCGCTCAGAGGCTTAGGGGAAAAAGAGAGAAACCCTAGCAGGCAAGGTGGTGAATTCAGTGGGAACCCCTGCATGCAAAGACACAGGCAACTGGCTTTTTCATGAATTCGTGCCCCAAAGGTTGGATGTCAGATGTAGAGTGATCCTAATTAGTCTTGATAATAAAAACCTTGAGTCAGATATCAGGGTAAATGCTGAAAGATCAGAGAAGTAAAGGATCAGCCAAAGTCACCTCTTACTTCCATGACTCCTCAGACAGAAAAGGGACCCTAGCTCCTGTCTCCACCCACCTTATATTTCTCTCTCCACCCAGCCACATCACTTCCTGACTCCTGTCTACACAGACCTCCAGACCTCTATAGATAACTAATGTCTAGCTCTACCCTCTGATCTTCAGGCAAGCTTTATTTGTTAGAGCACAAACAAAGTATTACCACAAGCCTGATCCTTGGCAGTGCTCAGAGTCAGCAGGTACTTTGCAGTGATGGAAAAATTGGAGACCATGAGTTCATTTACAGGACTCGCCCTTCCAGTGTGTTAACTTCCATCTGCATTGCTTCCAATGTCTTTCAAAACAGTTTTTGTAACAGATTCAGTTTGCTGTTGGAGATGCTGGTGTAGAGGCACCGCCTGTGGAAAGCCTTAAGTAGATCCACGAAAGACTGATTTTAATATATTTACAAAAAGAAATCTAAAACAAAGTGTCTGGAAAAGTTAAAGCAATGAGAAAAATAAGATCATGTAACTGCTGAAAGAAACAAGAGTGGAAGAAAGAGGGTGCCATTCAAGGGTGGTGAGAAGACAATGTGAACTCATGGGTACCAAAGCATGGCATGAAAACACATGGAGCGAGCATCTCAGACTCTAGAATCAGGCATCTTAGACTCTAGAATCAAGCATTTTAGACTCTAGAATCAGGCATCTTAGACTCTAGAATCAAGCATTTTAGACTCTAGAATCAGGCATCTTAGACTCTAGAATCAAGCATTTTAGACTCTAGAATCAGGCATTTTAGACTCTAGAATCAGGCATTTTTAGACTCTAGAATCAGGCATTTTAGATTTGACTCTAGAATCAAGCATTTTAGACTCTAGAAGAAACTGAGAAATGTTGGGAGCACCAATCCCTAAACTAGGGTCCCAGACTGAATTCCCTGGCTGACAACTGGGAATTCTTAAAGGGAGGAATTAGTTAAAAGAGTGAGTTTTTTCACACACACACACAAATGGGAAACACTATTACAATGGAGGGAGTCAGGACTCTGTATGATAATATGCTGGACAGTTTGAAAATGGAACAATTAAATGAATTTGAGGGAGAAAGGGAGCTGAATACAGGCATTGTCTGTTTCTGCAACTTGACCAGAGGTGTCTTGCTCCCAGGACCACAGTTACAGCCACTTTTGCTGATGGATTCTCTGCTATGGTGGACTGTACTTAAAACTTGAAACAAAATGAACTCTTCTTTCTTTAAATTGCCTGTCACAGCAGTGAGAAAGCTATTTCTCCAAGTCTCTGTTCTTGGTTTTGAAGATAATTTTGCTTTCCATTTCAATGAGGAAGGTGGAGCAAATCTCCATGACATCTGGCCAGTCCTCACTGACTACCACACTCTCTGAATCTCCACATCTGCCCACTCCCCATTGGCTATCATACCCTCTGCTCTCTCTTCTGTACTCAAATCGAAGGTCAGTTTTGTCCAGCACTTCACAAATGTAATTTCATTTACTTCTCCTGGGAATCTTAGGAGATCAATGTCAATGTTTTAATTTCACACTGAAAGCCAATTTCCAGTCACATTATTGGAAACAATGATTCAGCTCTGTACACTGTCCCCTTCCTGCTCAAACAGTGGCTCCACATCCCACAGCATCACCAACACCTGGGTTGTTATAAGGCACAGACCCATTGTTTTTAACATGAAGGAATGTGTTTTCAAGATTCCCTGGTGTTTCTTATGCCATTTGATGTTTAAAGGACAGCCCTGTGTGCCATTATGTTCTTTCCCATGCACTTTCCACTATAAAACAGTGGCACCAATTATTTTTAAGTAAAACTGGTGCTTAGATCATGTAGTAGGACTTAGTCTTTGTTCCCGAGGAAGTATCATTAGGAAGGATGGGTCTTCCCAAGGCACCAACTAATTCAAACCCTCCATAAATCCTCTCGGTGTCTTGTGGCCTCGAAAATGGAGCTTCTGGTGGTACCCCTTCCCTGGCATGATTGATTTCATTAAGTTTGGCTTCTGTGAGTCTCTGCATTCAGGGAAGCAGCTTAGTGGTAGCCAGATCAAAAGAATTTAGGATTACCAGCCTTATAAGAGCCCATTCTTATTCTAATCATTCATTTTAACTGTTAATTTCTCATTCACTGAGAAAGAGCTTGGTTTAATTAAAAGCAGAAACATTTTTCAAATTTGATCTTGGAGCATGGGCTTATTTTAAGGCATATTGTTAGTGGTGAGTATTGAGAATCCACCCATGGAAAAGAGTTTGAGAGCCTATAATTTATTTTCTAAAATAATGGAATCAAATGCCTCTTCTTTGTTCGGTGCAGAGGTTTGACTTACAGTAAACTTTCTGATGGGAAGATGATGATGAAAGGGTGGAGGACCAGCACTGCGTCACTAAGACCTCTGCTAGCCTTGTTCCCATTAGAACACAATGGCTCCAGACAAAGAGGAAATGATAGGGGTGAACCACAGCACCCTCCATTTCACATTCACATGGAGAGGATGGCACAGTAAACTCCTGAGACAGTTTTCTCCCCGGGTTTGACCCTTCCACATACACTTTACAGAAGGAAAAAAAAAGAAAGAAAGAAATTACTCATGTAAAGTGTACATCACACTAACCTCACCAAAGTGAATATCTAATCACTTTGTTTTTGTAGTTTCAAGGTTTTGAATGAACTAAAAAAAACACTTCCTCTACAGTAGAGGTAGCTGTGCTCTGTGGTTCCTGCACTCATCTCCGTCATTTCTGCAGGGGGGGAATAGGGGGCTGGTCCATTCCTGTTGCTGTTACAAAGGACTATTCTCGGCTGGCAAATATTTTGAATTCTTAGATGACAGTAAGTAAGAGACATAACTGCTTTCAACTTCCCATAAGTCACTGTGCTACCTTTTTCCTTTACAAACAGTCTCCGGGGAATGAAGTTCACGACACTTTGAAGTCATTAGACTCATTAACAGCTTATGGCTTCAGGGATAAAACCGCATCATTCAACTCATTTGTTAAGCAACTATAGTATTTAAATAAACTCATAATTCCCCACCAATTTTTTTTCCAATCACCCTCAAGGATTTGGACTCAATGTATTATTTCCTGACACATTTCAAAAATGGTCTTACACTAGCACAACCACTCACTTTAATGTTCTTTGCTCTTCTTTTTCTTCACATTCTTAAAGACATTACCAAAGGAACCATTTGCTACAGCCAGGGTGGTCTTCCATTCCTGGTTGAATGCCTGATCACCCTGCCTCACCCCTGTATAAACTCCACTGGTTTAATTGTTTCCATGTCTGAACCCCTGAAAGTCTAATCAAATTGTTAAGCAAAATTTCTCTAATTACTTCATCCCACAAATATCCCCTTTCTCGTCTTGAAAGTTTCATGTCTGATACAACCACTCTGTTCTTTCATGTTGCGTTAATTTTGTGACAAATGCTGGATTTCCCACAAGTATGACCTGTATTAGTGTTATCAACCTATTCTTATAATAACTGATCACTAAAGCTTATATCCTTTTGTCCTCAGTGCACTATGCCAGAAACAGATGAGCATGTTTTTCTATGTCTTTCTGAAATGTCAGAATTTATTGAATACATACATATGTATGTGGTTTATGTTAGGTCTCAAACCCAGGAAACATAGCTAATGGAGGTGTCTAGTAACACATAGGTTCCCCCAGGATCCCTGAGTCCTCCTGGCTGACATGCCCCATCCCCAACCCTAGACTTCTCCAGCCCAGGGCCTGGACTTTCCCTCCCCCGGCTGCTCTTCCCCAAAGGGTAGGGCCAGGTTCAAGCAGGAGCAGTCTGGGTTCAGATAGGCAGACTGCTATTGAGCCAGTCAGTCACGTCAACAGCAGGGACTGAGCCAAATTGAAGACCCAGAGGCAGTCGGGACCTCACTGCCTGTCAGTTCTTAATGCACATATGAGGTGTCTGTTAATAGGTCTGGGGGAGGGGCCTTGCCATTGCAGTGCTAAGTATTCACCACTTTGTGGGGTCCAGATGAGAGACCCCACATGCTCTGGCGTGTCTGGTAAGTTCTTAGACCTGGTCTTCCTGATGTGATTTGAATATGCTCACATACCCCTATAGTCTCAATAGCTGATAAGCTTATAGGGCAGAACCCTTGCTACTACCAAAAATAAGTCATCCATCAGTTGTGCCACATGAGTGGTGCAGGACAGGGGGCATCGTTTACTCATCCACTCAAAAGCCCAGTCACCCTCCAACATCAAAATGGAGTTAAAAGCTGCTTATAAAATGGAGTATCACAGGGCAGGGCACAGTCTAAAAGACCACTGTTGTAGAATATTAGTTGAAGATGTGTTATATTTGTTTACGCTGTGGAACATTTGTTTTAATGATGCAAAGATCTGTTCTTTTATGTTGCATTTGTTTAAGTCTACGAAACTGTGCTACTTTGCCTGCCTAAAACACCTGATTGGTCTAGTAAAGAGCTGAATGGCCAATAGCAAGGCAGGAGAAAAGATAGGCGGGGCTGATGGGCAGAGAGAATAAATAGGAGGAGAAATTTGGAAAGAGAAGATCAAGGAGTGAGAGAAGGAGGAGGACTCCAGGGTCAGCCACTAGCTAAAAGCAAGCCATGGAATAAGAAGTAAAGAAAGGTATACATAGAATAAAGATAAAAGCCCAGAGGCAAAAGGAAGATGGGATAATTTAAGTTAAGAAAAGCTGGCTAGAAACAAGCCAAGCTAAGGCCAGGCATTCATAAGACTCCATGTGATTTATTTGGGAGCTGGGTGGCAAGCACCCAAAGAGCCAAAGAGCCAAAAGAGTAAAAAATTCCAACAACAGACTACTATTTCACACAATGTGGAGCATGTCAGAATAGAACACAGCCTGGATGCTACACCTTTACCTCCCATGAACTTTTTGGTCTTCTTCACACGATATCCACAAAATAAATTTATAAGGAAATATATGAATAAAAAAGAAATGGAAAAATAGAAGATTTAGGCTCAAGAAGCTACACTTATGCTTTTCCCACTCAATGGAAATAGATTAATTTGATAGATCATGCTGTATCTCAGTTGATGCAATGCCTCCTCTCCAGTGAGTTCTTTGGCACATTTGTCAAAATCAGATGACTGTAGATGAACAGACTTAGGTCTTGACATCATTCTGTTTGGGGGCCAGTACCATGCCAGCTTTGTTATCATGGCTCTATGACATGACTTTAGATCAACAATGTTGATGCCTCTAGTAGTAGCTTCTTTGCTCAGGAATGCTTTGGTTATCCATGGACTTTTGTGTTTCCAAATGTTTGAAGATAGTTTCTTCTTCTATTTCTGCAAAGAATGGCATTACAGTTTTGATGATGGTTGCACTGAATCTGTAGCCTGCTTTCGGTAAGAATCATTTTTCACAGCATTGACTCTCCCAATCTCTGAGCATCAGAAGCCTTTCTGTTTTCTGGTTTCTTCTTTGGTGTCTTTCTAGAGTATTTTGAAGTTTTCACTGTAGAAATGCTTCATTTCCTTGATTAGGTTTGAGCCCCTGGAGCAGTATGAATTCAGTCAGCAGTATGAATTTGTCAAGATGGCACTCAATCACAGCAGCCTGGTTCTGACCAGTGTTCATGTGAATTCTTTCTCCACTGCAAAACTACCATGCAGATTCTAGATGGCTCCCCTACGTGGGCTTCAAGCTTGTAGCAAATAGAAAGCTTTCCAGCAGCTAGGTTTGGTGTTGTCTATCGTGATGGAATTTCCTAGGATTCTCTTTGGTTTTATTTTCTCCCTGCAGAGCCGAGAGTCCTTAGTCCTGCATGGAAAGACAGAGTGGCAGTTTGTAGAGCACTGATCCTTTTTCTAGGCTGTTGTCACAGGTAGACAAGTTTCAGAAGTTTCTGGTCTCTATTGCTGAGCTCTACTAAATGGAGTCAGCAAGTTGTACCTACGTGTACTTATGCATATATGTAACAATAGCTAAAGAAGAGCTCATGAATTTGAGATGGAGTGTGGAGGGGGTATGTGGGAAGAGTTGGAGGGCTGAGGGAAGAGTAGAAATGATGCAAATACAGCACTCATGTACAAAATTCTCAAAATAAAAATAAACGTAAAAAAAGAAATTATTGTATTTTACAGTGCATTTCAAATGTCTGACTCCATGGAGACTTCTTTCTTTTTTACAATTTTTTATTTTAATTTTTTATTGATTCTTTGTGGATTTCGAATCATGCACTCCAATCCCTCTCATCTCCCTGTCCTTCCATATCTGCCCTTTGCCCTTGCAACTTCCCCCCAAAATAAAAGAAAATTAAAAGAAAAAATCTCATCATAAAAGCTATAGTGTGTCACAGTGAGTCACACAGTATGCCTTTTAGTCCATACATCTTGCAAATGTTCATTGCAATGAGTCATTGGTCTGGTTCAAGGCCTCTGGCTTCTGCTACACTGTCAATACTGGATCCTCACTGAGACAACTCTTGGATATACTGCTGATGCCCTGTGTTGTGGAGATCCTGAAGCTTTGGATCTGCAGGACCTGCCCCTTCACATGCTCCAGCAGTTCATAGATGGGGTGGTTGTTGGGGTGAGCCAATTCAGCCCTGGAGCTGGACCTGGGTGGTAGCTGAGTTGTTCAGCCTGCGACCTCTCCTGCTTCCTCACCACCAGGGTGAGCTCTCCAGCACTGCACTGGCTAGTGCACCCAATGCTGCAGGCAGTAAGGGGTGGAGCCAGTTCTGCTCTCATGCCCTCTGGGCCACCTCACCCATGACCACAGCTGGTGAGGAGCAGAGCCAGCTCTCCTGCTCTCATGACCCTGGGGCTGGATCTCCTGCCTGCTGCAGCTGGCAAAGAGGGGGGGCATCTTTCCCTCGCCCCTGCCACCGCATGACAGATGAGTCCTGGGGCCAGCTCTCCCATGCTCACACCCTCAGGGCTGGCTCACCAGCGTTCACCGACTTCCCTACTCCCCACCAATGAGGTCAGCTCTACTGTGCTGCCCAGGCAAGGTGCAGACCCTGCTCTCCCTAGTGCTACAGCTGATGAGGGGCAAAACCAGCTCTCCCTAATACTATAGCCAGTGAGGGGTGGGGCCAACGCTGTACAGCCCTTGAATATCAATGTGGTCCCAGGTGGCAGTCCAGACCAGCGACATCCACATGGCCTTTGGTGGTAACATGGGTCATGGACATTGACACAGACCTCTGCTGCTGCATGGCCATGGACTCAAACGTGGTCCTCAGTGGCAGTACTGGCCAGGACTTTATCCTGGCCCCAGGTGGTTTCGCAGGCTACTCACATCAGGCTGTTCCTCTCTACCCTCACATCTCCAGATCTACCTCTCTTCATAGTGCTTAAGCTATTTGGCTTCTCTTTTTCTCTTCCTCTCCCATCTCTCCACCCCATCCTTGCACATCGAAATGGCTCGCGCTACGGGCAGGTCACACACTGGGGTCGGGGGAGGGAGCTCTGAGTGTCTTCAGGTGTTTCTCCAGCCCAAAACTTCCAGAGGAAAGAAATCTCTGGCCAAAGTTAGACGGTAAAAGCGTAATTCAACATAGAGTCGTCCAGTCTCATGGTTGAACCGCCACCACAACCGACTAGAGAGACCAGCAGCTAGGCCAATGATGAGAAGTAAACACAGCGGGACATGTCCAGTCAGTTGTGGGTCTCCATTCTGCAGGTACACTCTTCTTCCTGAGCTAGGGTATGGCTCTGGGAGTCACAGTGACTCAAACAGTGGTCTCTTTTCCCAAAGGCACAGGCCCACTAGCACTTGTGTTTGTTACTGGCTCTATTGATGGACAGCGTAATTCTTCTTTTCCCAAGGCGCAAGAACAGCATTTTTTTTTTTTATCAAATCACTTGCCTTCTGTTTCTCCACCACCTATTCGCTCTCTTCTTTCTCTCCCTCCATCCACCATCTACTTACTCACTTCCTACCAAACCCAGCATCCAGGATCTGTTTCCTGATGACCCAGTCATGGTGCCAGCTGGGTGCAAGGGAGTGCTGCTGTTTTGCTATTCTTCACAGCTTCCTCTCCTCAGGGTGGTCCTCTGTTGCTCCCTTCTTACCAGGCTGGAGGAGAGGTGCCAGAGTGATCACTCTTTGGAGAGATCGGATCCCTGGCCAAGGCTACAGCCACTGAGAGCCTGGGGCATGATGCTCAGGCCACAGTGGCTGCCACCACCATCTTGATCCTTGAGACTGACTTCATAACACTTTACCTTCCCTCTCAGCTACTCACTGTTTTATACTTATAAAACACACACACACACACACACACACACACACACACACACACACACACACACGCGCGCGCACATACACACACGCGCACACATACACACACATACAAATACTTAGAAAGATGGTTACTTGGTTTTTGGCATGTATAACTTATCTAATGAAGTTATTAGATCTAATAACTTAGTTAATGAAGATAATAATGGAGCTACAGATGTGATCCCTACTAAGAAATAAAAGAGAGGCAGCTTCTGTAGTTCCAACATAAAATAAAATGACACTTCCCTTTGGAGCCAAATGTGATACAAATAACTATTTCATTATGTCCAAATGTCTTCATGTTCTTGAATTACTAAATTTAGCTGAATTGGCAATGCTTGGGGATGTTAACAAAACCCCACATAGACACAGCACTCCACAGTTAACCAAGTATATTTATGAGCACTTGAACCCTGTGGTCTCTCTGAAAAGTTATTCACAAGTATAGATACTATGCTAATACAGCACTCAGGAAGGAGTTGGGTTTTACTTCCAGCTTTGTAAAGACCCTGGTGCTTCAGTCTACAATCTAAACCATAAGTTTCATATGGGAGAAGCAGAAAGATGCAGGTAGGAAGACAACTGTAACTCTATTGAATTCTAATATGGACACAAGTCAGTTGCTAATGAGACTCAGGTTGTGGGGGACATATGTATTAGGATCTGGGGCAAAGTAGAAATAATTTTTAATTAGATAATAAAAATAAGAATATATTCACAAATAAGCAGACTTTCTTCAAAATACTCATCATTATCCTATTTTGCTGAAATAAAACTGCACCTGTATTTTATTCTTTATTCTGTATGTCACATACATTTTGTTTAATGCCCACCTGAGTTTTCTTTCCTTCATTTTCCTGATAGCTAAATACTGGACAAAAGACTCTTCTCAAGAGCTTTGCTTTAAAGTAGATGTATCCTAAAGTAGACATATGAATGGATATAAACTAGATGTATCCTAAAGTAGATATCTGAATGGATATAAACTAGATGTATCCTATAGAAGACATATGAATGGATATAAACTAGATGTGTCCTAAAGAAGACATATGAATGGATATAAACTATATGTATCCTAAAGAAGACATATGAATGGATATAAACTAGATGTGTCCTAAAGAAGACATATGAGTGGATATAAACTAGATGTGTCCTAAAGAAGACATATGAATGGATATAAACTAGATATATCCTAAAGAAGACATATGAATGGATATAAACTGGATGTATCTTAAAGTAGACATATGAATGGATATAAACTAGATGTATCCTAAAGAAGACATATGAATGGATATAAACTAGATATATCCTAAAGTAGACATTTGAGTGGATATAAAGTAGATGTATCCTAAAGTAGACATATGAATGGATATAAACTAGATGTATCCTAAAGAAGACATAGGAACAGTGACCTGCTGTCTTTACTGTTTCAACCATTTATTCGATTGCTGTGTTAATACAAATGAGCTGCTTGATCTTGCTTTAGTGTCCCAAGATCTATAAGTCATTTGCATTCCAAAAAGGTTATTAAAATAAAAACTGGGCAATAACACAGAGAATAATCATATACAAGAAAAATTGCCTGTGCACATATAGTAAGGCTGGCATATTCTTTCACAGGTGGAATTTCAAAAAAAATGTAAAAAAAAAAAATTGAAGACACAAACTGTATCAAATGCAGTTTTTGTAACTTTTCAATTAATCTCCACAAGTTTTAAGAGATCCTGCAAACAACAAATACATGAAAACCATAATTAAGACTTTTTTCCCTAAAATAAATCAATGGGCTAAAGAAAGGTGGGAAAGGGGGAGACTATCAAGACATATTTATTAATAATACTGTATATCAATCATATCTAAAGTTTTTAAATTTTATAAGCTTTTTGCAACTTTTCTTTGTTTTTGTTTTTGTTTTTTGTTTCTTTGGGACAGGCTTTCTCTGTGTAGCAGCCCTGACTGTCCTGGAACTCACTATGTAGACCAGGCTGGGCTCAAACTCATAGAGACCTGCCTGCTTCTGCCTCCCAAGTACTGAGATTAAAGGCATGAACCACCATGACCAGCTAACTATTTTTATTCTTTTAATTTCTTTACTCATGTCTTCATTTATCTCTTATTAACATCCCTAGTTTAGGTTCTTTGCATGGTGTTGATATATGACTTTCTATTAACAGTAGTTCTCAAACCACGGTCTGCATGGCAAGCTCTCATTGGAGGGTAGTGGGCTTAAAGCCAAGCTTCCTTTGTTCTCAGTGCTCACTCTTTCAGTGAAAACCAGAAACTGTGATCACACAGACCTGTATTAAGTTAAAGAAACACTCAAAATTGTCATCTCAGCACGCATGAAGCCGAGGCCAGAGAACCTTACCCTGTGCTGCACAGCTTGCACTAAAACAAACAAACAAAATAGCAAATTTAATTTTCTCCTATGACTTCTTACCTCTGTCGCCCATTCTAATTCCAAGCTACTTTAGATCGGCTCCTGATTTCCAGTGTCAGTTCATGGCCACCAGATGCTCTGATAGCATCGAATGCTTACCTGCCTCTGGCATATCAGGCCAATGTCTAGTATTTCCTATTGTGTAACGTCAAAGTTTATCCAAAAAACTTTTCTCAACTCTTGTTACTTAGCTTGTAGAGTGACTTCGTGAGACTGGCATAATACAAATTGCTGAATTTAACATACTTTAAAACCCAGCGTAATAGAATCATAAGTAGAATATTCATCTCTTCCACTGCGGCAGCTCTAACAAGCCTCTCATCAGTCTCAACCTTGTTTCTGTCTCTGAGCACACTTAGGGGCACTGCCCAAAGGCAAAAGCAGGCCACTGTGCCTCTTTGTGAAGGAGGAAGAAACAAGTTTTCAAAGTCTTTGTTTGTTTGTTTGTTTCAGCTATAGACTTCAACGTGGCGAACATTTTAAAGAACCCGAAAGCACACACAGTGTCTGTACACAAGGATGAGTCGTCAGTGTCCAGAGCACCCACAAAGGTATGCCACACGGCAACTGTAAGAACTTGCTTTGTTCAGTTGGCAGTGTCATTAAAATCGACTGGCTTCACACAGTAACTCTGGCCAGCACATTCTCAACATATATTTTAGAAAAAAATTTAATGATCAGATATTTATTTGGAGACATTAATGTTAAATTTAAATGTTCTATTTTCTTCTAACACCACCACCATCTCTAGTGAAATTTTTTAACAAAAAGCATATTATTTTGTAGCACAAATACTAAGTGGTCTTACTATAAGAACCCAGAGCCAGATATCAGAGTAAATGCTGAACAATCAGAGGAAACAAGCCACATTCACTTCTCACCTCACCAATTCCTCAGCCGAAAGGGGAAGACCCTGTCTCCATGAGTCCTCAGACTGAATTCCCCTGAGTCCTCAGCTAAAAGGGACTGAATTCCTGTCTCCTCCCAACTTATATGCCTTTCTCCACTCAGCCATATCATTTCTTGTCTCAATCTTCCTAGTGCTGGGATTAAAGGCGTGTGTGCTTCCCAAATACTGGGAGCAAAAGCATAAGATCCCAAGTGCTGTGATTAAAGGTGTGTGCCACCATTGCCTGGCTGTTTCTCTTTTAAACTGGATTAAGCTTGTGTGTTCCAGGGTGGCTTTGAACTCACAGAGATCCAGACAGATCTCTGCCTCCCGAGTGCTAGGATTAAAGGTGTGTGCCACCACTGCCTGGCCTCTGTGTTTAGTCTAGTGGCCAGCTCTGTCCTCTGACCTTCAGGCAGATTTTATTTGTTAGAGTACAAACAAAACAGCACCACAGCAGTTATCCTTTCTATATGACAGTTCTTTGCGGTGGCTTCTCCTTGGGTTGACATACCTTCTAGTGCACCCACACGGCTGTTGGGGTTGCTGTGACAACTCAAAGGGATTATTAAAATCCCCACCCGTACCTGCCCAGTAGAGATTTCTTCCCAGAGTCAGGGGGAAACGCTACAAGCGGCCCAGATCTATGTTGAGGGATATCAAATGAATCTGTGCACACTGAGCTCTTTCAATCCATACACTTTATTCTTCTAAGCCAATCCTTTCTACACAGCTTCTTTTTCGCTCTCATACTTAGCTCCTTTCTTGCCTGATTCTCTGTCCCTTCTTCTGCTGTTCTATCATTGTCCTCTATCTTAGTTCTTTTCTCTCTCATTGCCCTACATTAGTTCTCTCTCTCCATTTGTCCCCTAGTCTCTGAAGTTTCCAGTTATACAATCAGCAATTCTCTGGCCAAAGCAAGGTCACAAGGCTTGAATTCTATCAGGGTCATAAAAGCAGATAAGCGTTTACACCAGGCAGTGACTGTCAGTCAGGCTTTCTTTATGACTCAAGGATGAACTCATAAAGGGAAAAGGTCAAATGAGAGGGAGAAGGACCTAGAATCAATTAGGGAAAATCCAAGAAGGGAAAGGGGGAGATCCATATGTAACACTGCATTCCTAAGTGTGGTTAGATAATAAGCTGATTAGCAAACCAAGGTGAAAGTAAAAGGAGTTAAGATTTTGTTAGTTTGAAGTTAGCTTGGGTAGCACTTTCTTTTTTTTTTTTTTAAAGATTTTATTTATTTATTGCGTATACAGTGTTCTGCCTGCCTGTATGCCTACAGGCCAGAAGAAGGCACCAGATCTCATTATAGATGGTTGTGAACCACCATGTGGTTGCTGGGAATTGAACCGAGGACCTCTGGAAGAACAGTCAGTACTCTTAACCTCTGAGCCATCTCTCCAGCCCCTTTCTTTCTTATCTGCTGGCAGGGGAAGTGTTCTGGGTTGCTAGGCAACCTGTGTCACAGCATGATGCACCTGGTTTGTAGAAGCCCTTTTGCTCTGAGTTAATGCTAAAGGGGGAAATCTTTAGAAGTGAGGATAACATTTGGGCTGTGGGAAACAGGAGGAATTAAGCTTAATTTGCACAAGAGACAAAGCTTTGAACCTAGCATCTGCCTGGCCTTGGCAGTTGTCTCAGTGAAAATATTTACCTTGTCTCAGGAACTAGCAGATAGTCTGAATGATTATCTATCTGCAGTCTGTCCTTGGATGTTTGAGAAGTGTCTCAGATAAAATACTTTTGTCCAGAGATGGCCCTGGCCAGATGTTTGCTAATGAAGACAATTACAGAAAGGCCGACTTCTGAGTCTAATACTAAAAGGGAAAATAAAGGCCTGAAAAGGGGGATCTTGACTGTGTGACTGCTGTCAACACAGTTGTGGGATGTTATCCAAATACCCCAATAGTATAGGGAAATTGTGCCCAATGAACAATCAACCACACTGGTAGAAGTTCTTAGGAGAAGAATCAGATGGGAAAGCTACAATAGCACACAAGAGATTCACTGCAGGATACAGCTAATATATTCAGAAGCCAATATCACCAATGCTCCTTGAGTCTTGGCTTCATCTCTGGACGACCCTTGGCTCTTCCAGGTATTAGCTCTCCTAGTGTCAGGTGAATTCCTACTTCATATTTCTGTGGCTCGAAACAAGGGATGTTGTCAGTGGTTGCCCTCTCTTCACTTCTTAGGTGTGGCCCTGGAGGAACTGACGTGGGAGATGCTGTTTTCTCAAATGCCACAGCTTAGGTCCTCTGTGGGGTTTGTTTGTTTGTTTAGTTGGTTGGTTGGTTTTTTAAGGGAATAAGAGATAGTTTATTCTGGAGCCATTTTGAGTGACTGTGGCCTGGGAACACAGATTTAGGTTACCCCAAACTCCATGTTCTATTGTGAAAACAGTTTCATGAAGTGTTATAGTTTTACAGAACAAAGAAAGTCTTGAATCAAGGCAAGTTTAAAATGCACTGATGGGTCCATCAGAGAATGGTTACAGCAAGATGGATGAACATTTTCTAGAGGCCCAAAAGTGCTATGTGATGGCATTCTTAGCTTTGGGTTTGGTGGATGCTAGTGGCCTGCTAAGTTAGTAGGTTCTGAAAAGATTTTATCTATTAGTCACAATATGTTAGTTCTGACATGGAATTAGGCACGATATGGCTGTTCTGAGGACTAAAGCTAGCCTAAAATAATGTACCTAAGATAATTACCCCACCTCAATCCTAACATTCCAATCTCCACAGCACTGAAGTTCCAATCAGTCAGGCAGTCTCTGCAGACACAGCTTCTTTGAAGAAATTTTCATTCTCAGTTCTCCCTGTTGGACAAGCATCACACTTTACACATGCAGGGGTCTCCTGCTATTTATTAAATATTATAAGGTCCCTTGTGCCTAGGATCTGCTATAGATGAGGTTGAGTAATGGGCAGGACAGCAGTCTTCAGGAGAGAGGAATAGCTGGTAAAAGCCCATCAAGAAAGACACTCAGATTTCTAGCAGAAGTTCTCCAGGTCCTTTAAGGTGCCTCACAGGGAGAGATGTCATAGACTCAACACTATGTTGCTTTAGAAAAGATTAGATAAGGTCATTGGCTTAAAGTTCTAATTTTAGTCTTTAATTTATATACTAGTCAGGTTTTTAATCTGTTACAGTCTTTCATGTCAAAATTTTAATTTATCTTATTGGGTTTGACCATTATTCAAGAGTGGAAATTGTGCCCATATCAAATTGATTTTATTAATTTCAGTATTCCTGTATTTCCTGGTCTTTAATAATCTAATCTAATGAAATCTCTTTCTACCTTAAATATTTAGTAAGTTTTTAGGTTACAAATTAAAATCTGTGGGAGTTTATCTGAACAGATGATGTTGTCATGGCATTTTTTATGGCCGTATTGCCAGACTGAAAAACTGAAGAAAGGTCATGGAAACTCAGTTCTACTCTTCAACAGATACTGGGACAGGGGAATTTGTAAAGGCTAAGCAACCTTTCTCAGAGTCCACCAGAGAAATACAGTTAGAAGTAAGGCAGTTTTCGGTGTCATTGGCTCTGTCCCATTGCATATCTTTGGCTGCCACTTGAAAAGGTCAAGCAGTAGATTAAATGGTTTATTAGCAAGAGTTTATTACAGTTGCAGAAGCCCAAGACCTCCAGCCTACCAATTGGGCTTGTTGTGCTTGGATCTGGAATGTCCCTAAAATGTCCCTATGCTGAAAGCTTGTTCTCCAACTGGGGGTGTTGTTGGAGGTTGGGGGGAAATAGTAAGTGGTGGGAGGTGAAGTAGGTCTCTGGGGGTGTAACTTGGAAGGGTGTTTTCTCTCTCTCTTTCTCTCTCTCTCTCTCTCTCCCTCCCTCCCTCCCTCCCTCCCACCCTCTCTCTCCTTCCTTCCTCTCTTTTCTTCCTTTTCTTCAGACCAAAAAAAAAAATCTCAGCCTTGATGTTGAACAAAGGGCCAGAAAGGAAAGCATAATATTAAGCAAAATGAGTCAGACTTGGAAAGACAAATGTTGCCCATTTTCTTCCATATGTGGAATCTAGGTTTAAACATAAATGTGTATTTATATACCTATATAGGGGGCTATAAGGGAAGAAGGAGGGAGTGTAAAAGAAGGAAATAGGGGATAACAAGAAGAATTAATGAAGAAGAAAAAAACTTCCACTTTCATGTGGAATTGTATGTGCGTGTGCGTGTGTGTGTGTGTGTGTGTGTGTGTGTGTGTGTGTGTGTGTGTGAGAGAGAGAGAGAGAGAGAGAGAGAGAGAGAGAGAGAGAGAGAGAGAGAGAGAGAGAGAGAACAGCAGAAGAGGGACTATTGGGGTGCAACTCGGGGAGAGTCAGGAGACTATGACAGTGAAGAGTGAATATAAGCAAGATACAAGGATGCATTTGTCATAATGAAACCAATTACCTCATGACAGCTAATATTTTAATAATAGATGATGATAAGGGATGGGTGGGTGGATGGATGGATGGAGGGAGGGATGGATGGATGGATGGATGGATGGATGGATGGATGGACAAAATTAGAAAAACAGCATCCATAAAGAACATTCTTAAACACTCTAGCCTAAGAACGTGGTAAGTCCTTTACATTAAGAAGGGGCTGGAGAGATGGCTCAGTGGTTAAGAGTGCTCACGGCTCTTGCAGAGAAGCTGGGTTCAGCTTTCAGCACTCACATGGTGGCTCACAACCATCTATAACTCCAGTTCCAGGGGATCTAACACTGTCTTCTGGCCTCTGCTGGCACTGCACACCTTTAACAAGCATACATAGTGCAGGCAAAACACTCACAGACATGAAAATAATGTTTTTTAAAGGATGCTTTATAAAATTTCCTCTTATGTATTTCTATGCACCCAGTGGGAATTTTCTTCATACTTACAGCGTAAGTCTATTTACAGTTCTTCAAGAAGAGAAAAGTGGTGACTACCTTGTGCTTTCTTCTTCCTCCTACAGTCCCACTACAGGAGCTTGGGTCCAGAGTTTCACCAAGTTCTCTTTGATTTTGGAGGTCAGAGCCCGCTAATTTTGTACTATCTTAAAATGCACCAATCAGGTGGTATTTCCATCACTCATAAACAAACGGGAAGTAAACTCACCAAGATACTCCAAGACCCATATCCTTCCTAAGCTTGGCTTCAAGGCGATCGGTTTCTAAGACACTGGAAACTGTCTATTTTCCATCCCAACTTTTAAATGTGTTTTGACTGGCACTTTATGTAGTGTTTACTTAGGCTTTGTTTACTTCTGCAGCATGTTTGACTTAACTGATGTCTTTTTTAGCATCAAGGCTATGATCTACTATGTAGATCACAACATGGTTGTGCTGAGTCCCTTCCCCAAAGTCTGTCTTGCCACCTTGTTGTTCCATGCTGGTTAAAGCATTTGTCATAATTGTTGGTCGTTGGCTTCTGACTCCCCAAAGGGAGTCTCACGTATGCTTTACTTGTGGACACTTTGTACACTTGAAAAATACCTATCATGGTTCAGGAGTCACTGTCGACACAGAGGAACTCTAACTGGGTCTAGTGCAGACTTCCCTCTGTGTATAGGAAGGAATACTAAGATTTTTCTTCATGATATCTATTTCTGTCTTTGAAAATAAAAGGTTATACTTTACAAATCCTTGATAGACAGATAGCCCGACTGAACTCTGGCCTTCATCTGTACTCTCCTGTGGAAGGCTAACAGTAGATTGTTGTGCTCATGTGGTTTGCTAAATAGCACAACACATCACTGTTTGTTTGTTTGTTTTTTCATGTAATAAGGAAATTTATAAATTTTGTCAACTATTTAAATTAAATTAATATTCATTAATGGAGCAGTAACTTAGCAATACTCCTTAAAAGAAATCATGGGGTAGTGATAATATTTATAATGCAACATAAATATAACTATATCTTATAAATGTATAAATGTAAGTTTTCAAAAACAAGAAAGTGGCAGAATCATGCTCCATCTGTTCCCTGCAAGAGTTCTTTTTCAGCCATGCTAAGGAATGAAGTCAAGGATGACCAAGTCCTTCTTGCTATAAGACAAAAATGTTAAAAATAAAACCTAACCAGAAAGTAACTAGTTCCTCTATTAGTCTGGGTTCTCTAAAGGAATGTAACTGATAGAATGAATTATTAATTAATTGAATGAATAAGTTAGTACTTATTAATAAAAATATCAATGAGTTGATAATGAATGAATATATTAATAATGGATTGATATGTTAAAGGGGATTTATTAGAGTGGCTTCCAGGCTGTGGTACAGGTGGTCCAACAATGGCTGTCTCCCAGTGGAAAGGTCAAGACAGGCTGTCTCACTATCCGGTCTGCTGCTAGAGTTGCTGAGGATTTCCAGAGATCTGTTGGTCTGCAGTCGGTGTTAGAATCCCAACGACGTAGGTTCTAACATCAGGGGGTGTGGGGGTCAGAACACAACTTTCAGGAGCTCCTGTAGGAACTGTAGGTTCTGGAACCCAAACTCAGGTCATCCCCTGAGCTGTCCGGTTGTTCCCTTAGCAACATGCTTTTAAGAGGGATGTTATGCACACCGAGACAGCAGCCTCTCGCCATGGACGGAGGGAGTCTATCTGCAGTGTCTCCCCCATGTATCCCTGTCTTGACCCCGTCCTGAACTTTCCTCTTCCATCTCTCCCCTCATTCTGGATTCTAATCTTACCTAATTATTTTCCAGATGTTTCAACTCCTCCTCACTCAGAGTTGCTTTCTCACCTGGGCATGCCTTCATTACCCAAGTCCAGGGTTCACGCTGTTTCTTGCAGATGACTTAACAAACATTGGCAGAAAACCTATTACGTTCTGGGTAATGTGTTGTGTACTAGGGATATGGCCACAGCCCACCTTCAGAAGCCCATGCTGTCATTTTCAGTAGGACCACCAAAGAGGCAGCCTTTTTGTAACCACCTCACATGCCTCCTTTAATACTTTCTATTATTACTCACTCTGTCCTCACTGTTGTAAAACTTTGCAACACTGCTGCTCACTGGTCTCTACTGTGGTATGGTCAGATCCCACGAAGCGGGCTTCCTGTGCACAGAAATAACAGAATCCACAGAACGTGGGTATTTTTCCCATGACCTGAAGCATCAGGATCACATCTGACACACAGATGAAGCGCAGAATGTTGAACCAGGGGACCTTGATCAGAGCACCTTATCCTGAGAGAAGAGGGAAAGGGGGTCTCCAGGTCGCCTTTCTCCACGAAACTAGCACTTCGGGGATGTTTGCTGCTTCTCCATGATTGTGTGCATCATTGTCTACATGATCCAGTCTCAAGATGGCCTGAGAAAATGTCACCAGAAGAGTGAGACCAAGAGAAAGGGGCACAGAATGCAGCAAAGAGACATCAAGGAGCATTGGAGAGGTTCTGAGGAAAAGCCTTGTCTGTGTTGTTCCTCTGGTGACGTCCCAGGGCCACAGTGGCCAACTGGATGATATACTTTGTCTCTTGCATCCCACAGAAGAAAAAAGACCATGAAAGCATCATCAGATAAAGGATGCACGAAGTATTTAAGGCCTGCTCTTGGGAAGGATGCATTTCATTCTATTTGTAGATGACTTTTGCTTGAAGCTATTCTTCACTTCCTGAGAGTGTGGCTAAATTTCTTTTAGAAAACTGCCGGTTAGAAGTGGGGGTGAGAACTTGTGAAATGAAAAGCGTTTTTTAAGAACACACAGAACAAGGGGGTTTTGTCCTGTGAGCCTGAGGCCAAGCACAGGCATGTGTGCCACAGGCATTCTGCAGCCACCGGGAGCCAGAAGTCATTAGAAAAATGTCAGGAAGATAAGGTCCTTTCTTGTTACAAACTCAGTTTAAATTCTGATTTTTTTTCTTTTTTGTTTAAAAAAAATACAAAACACAATTGGCCAACTTGTTGTTACCCTTTACACAGTTATCCTGACCCAGACAAGGATGAGGTGTGATGAAGAAGCCCTGGTACACAGGGCTTGTGGCTGGAAAACCTCCCCAAGCATGAAAGAGAAAGGCGCCCATGAGCTGTCAGCTGTACTAAGAGAATACACCACTGTGTGCAGTTTTGGACACATAGCAACTACTATGGATTATAAACTACCTAATCAAGAAAATAATTCTCAAGAGGCTCTGTGCAGAAAAGCCTGATGGCCTGAATTCAATCCCCCAGCTAGGGAAGGAGAAGACCAAAGCCAAACAGCTACCTGTACATGGTGGCACACACACACACACACACACACACACACACACACACATCACACACATCACACACACATAAACACATACATCACACACACATATATCACATATACATCACACACATCACACATACACACACTTACATCACACATATCACACAACATCACATCACACATGCACACATCACACACACATTGCACACATGCACATAATAATTACTGTTTTTTTAAAAAAAAAGAGAGAGAGAGAACATTTGTCACCATCCAGAGATTCTCTGTAGGGTCCGTGAACTACAGTAGAAGAGCACTGTAGTTGTAAAAATGGTCCATCCTCAGAGATCACTGATCAGAACAAAGGGAGAGAGTGACCACTCAGGACCAGTGAAATCTTCAGACGCACAGGCTGTTACTGACTGTTTGTTTTAATGTGTCCTTTGCTTTGCATAGTGAAGCTGCTATTAAGCTCTTGATTTGTGTATTGCTTTCTAAAGGATGTGTCAACTCTATTCCACGACTTAATGAGAGGAAAGAAAAGCTTTACACTTTTAATCCCAACACTCGGGAGGCAGAGGCAGGCAGATCTCTGTGAGTTCGAGGCCAGCCTGGTCTACAGATTAAGTTCCAGCACAGCAGGACTACATGAAGAAATCTGTCTAAAAAAAAAAAAAAGGAAGGAAGAGAAAGAGAGAGAGAGAGAGAGGAAGGAAAGAAGGAAGGAAGGAAGGAAGGAAGGAAGGAAGGAAGGAAGGAGAGAGAGAAAGAAAGAAAGAAAGAAAGAAAGAAAGAAAGAAAGAAAGAAAGAAAGAAAGAAAGGAAGGAAGGAAGGAAGGAAGGAAGGAAGGAAGGAAGGAAGAAAGAAAGAAAGAAAGAAAGAAAGAAAGAAAGAAAGAAAGAAAGAAAGAAAGAAAAGAAAAAATCTTTATATTAGGAGGAATTTTTACCATGGCATTCTCTACTTTTCTGTTACACCCATGAGCACCATGGTCCTGTTGTCCCATATGGCCTTCCTGCCATATCTTGCAATAATACACTTAGAAGACGTCATCTGAGCCTCAGTTTCTTCATTTATAATTGTACCCTACAGTTTCTGTGATCCACTCTTCCCTGCTACATGGAGTGTGGACTCCAGACTCCGACTGAGGCCTAAGATATCTGTCTCGGGTTGGTACAGCCCAACCACAGCTGTTGTGACATTCAGAAGAGAACAATTTTATTTGTCCCCAAATGGCTCCTTCTCCACAGAGTGGCTCGCTGTGCACCCTTGGAGCCATGCATGGGGTTCGAGGCCAATTCAGACAAGGGAACTGGAAAGCATGTTGCCACAGCTTTCCCAGAGGGGCAGAAAATGGCCATTATTCATAATTTACGACTTTTAAGTGCTCTATATTTCTTCAGCTGGGATAAAATCGTGGCTTTAAGTGTCTGAAGAGAATGAAAACTAGGACACTCATTAACACACATTAGCAAAAGTCTACTGAAAACTGTTACTGTTAAACAATACAAGAGAATGCTGAGGTCTTCGTCAACACTAGCATAATATGGCCCAGAACTACACTGTACAGTACAAATGGACAATAAGGACCAAGCTTGTAAATAATTAGAATGTCTTTATGAAGAACTTATACCCAGCTCATTTCAATAAAGACATATGTTCAAACTTGAAAATTTTTAGGAACTGAAACATAACTCTATTTCAGTACCAATAGTATTTTCTTGGAAAACCCAATTCACCCAAAATGCCAAACAAATCATTTCACAGACGCTCACCCATGGAAGCTCACCCATACTCAGGACACAGCAGAACTGTACAAAGGAAGAAAAGCTAACTCCTAACCAGTACTCTAGGGGATTGATTAAATAATAGTAGGAAATAGTTGCATTCCAAATTGAGCATTTTAGCAAGATCCCTGGAAAAGCATGACATTAATTGTTCAATCCCCCTACCACAACGACGGGACTTTCTGAAGCTTTTCCCCACAGAAGCTGAGAAGCCACAACCTTAGATGCGTTAATGTGGCAAAGAATGCCCCAGGCAGTGGAAGCAACCTGATGATTTTAGGTCCTCTGTTCTGGGGCTGGTCGATGACTATGTGGCTGAGGGAAGGTTTGGTGAATCTGGGATTTCAGAGTCCTTATTCAGGTAGAAAGTGAGACAACTACCTTTTCCCTACCATGTGCCTGCCCCAGTTCCCAACTAACCTAAAGTAGTAAACATTCACGCCTCCATTGCTGGGCTCTTGGGCAGGACATGTGCGCTCCTTTACAGATACCAAGATACAACATCTGGACTTCAGAACATCTCAGGCACAGGTCCTCGGTGAAAGGTTTTGCAAACATTAAAATAGTTCCTTCAGCAGGGCACAGTGCCTGAAGGGCCACACTTGGGGAGTGAGGTGGGAGGATCACCTGAGCCCACAAGTTCAAGACCAGCCTGACAGCATCTAGACAACAAGACACAACAAATCTTGTCTGTCTACAGCAGTTACCACAGACATGTATGTGTGGGAGAATTGTGATACCGTAGTTGCAAGATGCCAACTACTGTGCTAAAACAATATAGCAGTTCACAGGACAAATGCAGACATGGGAAAGGGGAAATGATTTCAGTTCGGGGAATGCAGGAATATGAGGGAATTTTCTCTTTTGGTTATGTTAATGTTTTCATTGTACATTAATATTTTGTGGTTTTGAGGCAAGGTCTTGCTATGTAACCCAGGCTGGCCTGGAACTTGTGAACTTAGCCTCCCACATGCTGGGATTAGGGTAACTGAGCATCTGCATTGGTTGGTACAGTCTCAGAAGAGACTTTGAAGTTCTCAGTAGACTCCAAAGGGAATACTTAAACAAGATTACAAAATTGGAGTCGAATTTAATGCTTACTAAAAATTTAACAAATTTCTGTTTTTAAACACACACACACACACACACACAATACAGGGTTTATAAAACTACTAAATTAGAATGCCTAGGGAAAGAAGCTCAAAGCAAGCTGAAAAGTGGTCTTTACGTTCAGCTCTTTATAACGGCAGACATGGCATTCACATCTGTGCTTGATGCCTCAAGAAAGGAAGCCCAGGCCAGAGGCTCCCTGAGAAGGGTCCCATTTACCTTTCCTAAATAGTCCTCACTGGAAATCCTTCCTTGACTGCAAGCCCAGCACACCACCTGCTCCAACATACAGTGACATCATCAAGGAGGCCAAAAGAAGATTTGCAAAGAACAAAAAGGATTTTAGGAGGTAAGTCGGAGCAGCACTGTGGCTTTAATATAAGATGTTTTAGCAACCAGAGGTGGTAGTAGAAATTGCCTGAACTTGATCTCTGCTGGTGAGGAGGGTTCTTGTTTAACATCTTCTAGATCCCCAGATTCTTTTCTCAGGTCAAGTGTATGTGTTGATCATCATGGAGCCTGACAACTATCAGGGACTAGAGTGGGTAGGAAGCCTCCCTGTGGGGTACACCCCAATGTAGGAAGACCAGATCACCAAGCAATAGAGACTGGAGCATCGCCACTTTATGAAGATGAACTTGGAAAGCAGGACGGTTGTGCGCTGTGGAAGCAGCGTCTGAAACTGGGGTGGCAGCTGGGCGGCGTTGAAGAGACTCAGACAGGGCGGACTCTCGGAAAATGTTTTCTCCGAGAACGTTTTCTGCTTGTGCTTGATAAGTGGTTACTCCTGGACAGTCGTGACACTTTTATGTGCTGGAGAGTTAGGAATGGGCTATGCAAGAATGCCCGTGAATTTTTACAAGGCAAATCTGGCATGATCTGCTTTATGATGTCAAGGTAACTGTCTCAAGACTGTTGCCTTTGAGGGAAGGAAGGACCAGACCCGGCCTTGGGAATTCAGTGCTGCTCATGGAACAGGGAGATGAAGGAGCAGCCGTTTCGGTTCTACCCAGCATGGAAGACACAGTCTGTGCTCCTCTCCCTATGTGTCCCCATTCCCCCACACACACTCCCCTCCCCGACAAGCATCCCCACATAGTAGGGAAAGGTGCTAGTAAGCCCTGACAGGAGCAGTGAGGTGTTGTCTCAGGTCACACTGCTGGCGTGTTTCTACAAGGGAGTGTGGGGAGGCCTTAGCACACCAGTCGGTCCCTGGCAAATGAAGGGCTTTTTGCTGTATCCCTCCCCACGTAGGCTTAGCTGCTTTGTTTTTAAATGTTAACTCGAAATGTTGATAGAGTTTTGTTTCTATTCTATAGAACAAAGCAAAGGATCCGAGAAGACATCAAGTCGTTGAGAGAGCAGCAGGAAGCAATTGACAAGGAGCTTGACCGGTTTGTCTAGCGCTCCACTTTGTAGTGCTTAAGTCACTTTCGATTGACAGTCACAGGAAACCACAGTGGGTTTGCTGTATGAATAGATCTTCAATATCTACAAAGCGTTATATCCCACTTAACACTCCATCCATAGAGTGCTTCTCCACCTTCCTAATGCCACAACCCTTTACTACAGTTCCTCATGTTGTGGTGACCCCCAACCATAAAATTATTTTCATTGCTACTTCATAACTGTAATTTGGCTACTGTTAGGAATCACAATGTAAACATCTCTGTTTTCCAATGGTCTTTGGCAACCTTGGGGTTGCGACCCAGGGGTTGAGAGGCACGGATCTGGAACAGCCCACTAACTCCCTTTATTTAAAAGGAAAAAATCACCTTCTACCAGCTGAAATCATTGCTAAACATCGTGATTATGTAGTTTTACTTTGGCCATAGGACTTAGCCTGTAACTATGCCCTGCCTGGGAAAGACATAAGCTAGAAAACAGCTCTTCTGCTGGCCTCTCTGGGACTGCAGCAGTCTGTGGCACTTCTGTCCCCACTATGCATGCAAGCATGTTTCCCGATGGAGTGGGGATGATTTGACTGATTTCCTGTTTTATAAATTGGGGTATAAAATGGGAAATACAACGAGCCGAGGTGGACTGACTCCCTCCGCTCAGATGATGCGGCCCTTTTTAAGCCCCCTTGAGACTGGAGCTTGGCCAGTCTCTGTAAATGTTCTGCATTCCCAGTCACCAGACAAAGTCCAACCCACAGCTTTAAAATCTTATCTTACCCCTCACCAAAAAAAACCAAAACAAAATCCCATCAGCTACCACTCCCTCTTGCAACCCCTAAAGTAGGACATCAGATTCCCAGTGACTCAAACCAGAGCCCACAGGAACAGTGTCTTCAAGCTCAGAACATGAGGAGGTTCTCAGAGAGGATCCGAATCTGCATTCAAAGAAGCATGTGTCACACAGGAGAAAGGGGAGGTGGAAATGCTCTTGTGGATAGCTACCCCATGCACCAGTGGCAGGAACAGGCTCACCATATTACCCTCCACAGACAGTCATGCCAAATGAGGCCCAGGAAGAGGAAACACAATCAGAAAGCAGGGGTTAGTAGTGAGGGTAGTCACAAAGCTTGATGAATATACAAAACTCTTGAATTATATGTTGTAAAATGTGAATTTTAGGCTATGTGACCTATATCCCAATAAGACCAGGAGGCACAGATGGGTAGATTTTAACAAAATGAAGTACAACTGTGTCTAAAATTAACACACAAGTCAAGGGGTGCACAAGAGAAAGGGCATTGGGGAGTCGGGGACTCCTGCTGCCTGCTACATCAGCTGTAGTATTTCTCAATTGAGGAGTTGCTAACTAAAACCCTGGATCCCTGGGGTTCGTCCCCAAGGAGCTTGGCCTAGCACACACCCTTGCACAAATGCGCCTTGGCCATCTCTTTATCTTCCCCAATGCCACTGTGTGATGCCCCCACAAGTTCTGGACAATGGAGGCAGTTAGGGCAATGGTATGTGATGTATCTAACTGAAGGCGGTGCTCTTCCGCTAGGGTGAGAGTCACAAGGCGCTGGGAACTAAGGCATCAAGGAAATGCTTGGATTAAAATCATCTGCTTTCTAGACTTTAACTAACTTTCTGAAAGTTATCCCTGCTTGCTAGAGTTGTAAGGAGATAGCATTCATACAGGTAAAGGGCCAGCAAGAGCACAGCGCAGTCAGTCTTTGCAAATACTGGCTAGGAGATGCATATGAAGAGTCCATTTGCTCAAGTGTTTTTTCTTTATTCCATTAGGCTCCAAGCAAAAGCTTCCAAAAACATCCAAGAAGTCAAAGTAGACTTCGAGATTTTTCTACATAAAATGGTATGTTTCCTTCCTGGAAATAATTGAGAGTTCTCTCCACAGCTTTTTGCCTCCAGATCTCACAATGTTTCATAAGCAATGCACAGCCACACCCACGCTGCAGAGGCAGAAACAACACATCCTTATCACTCATGGTCCACTACAAAGTGGAGATAACCCATTCTAAAGTCCACTGATAACCTCATGGCCACTGTCCTCATGCCTTGCTTCTGAAACAGTTCCTGAGACAAAGACTGTAACTAAAGACCCCATAAAGTGCAACTTGGTAAAAACTAGAGGAAATTATTGGTGCTTGAAGTTGTATTTTAGTTTTTAATTAATAATTCAGCAAAGCTAATATGATGCCATTAGCTTGTGTGAAAAGAATGCCTCCTGCCCTCAACTCACCCAGTGCAAAGGAGACTGCGACAGAACTCCAAACAGAGCTCAGATGTGAGGAGAAGGGAGAGGGATGGAGAGTTCCTGTCGATTTTCCCGGGCCCTTTCTTTTCTGCTCCTCCAAGCCTTCTGAGCAGTCCTGTTAGGTCTGAAGGACCATGCTTTCTGAAGGGCAAAGCATGTAGATCCTGGCACACAGGAAAGCAGACTGGACTATCCGAGGCTATGGATGGAGGGATCCAGCATGAGAGGTTTCCCCCCTACAGTCCAGACTCCAGAGCAATCCCATTAGCTGTGGGTCTAATACCAAAACCGAGACGAGTAAGATTCCTATACAGAGAGGTGCTAGAAAGCCATAAAACACTGAAATGTTTCTGTTAGACACACAGGATCATTGGCTTTTTTTAAAAAAAAGTATTGATCTTTATTCCTATTTTTCTTGATGTATTTCCTATTACTGAATGTATGAGAACAGCAGTGCGCTTGAGCAGGTAAGGGCAGACTCTGCAAGGGGCTGTGGAAACCAGCTCACCCTGACACTATAGCTGTGACCTCAGCCTCCTTCACTGTTACCTGCAGGAAGCCATCTTCTATCAGCTTTCCATCAGTAACACAGACTCTTGAACAAAATCTCCAGATTTACAGCCCACATTTTCAAATGCTAATGGGACAAACTAAATACATTTGCAGTCCAGATGTGGCCTGCTTTCCTGTTCTGAATGCTGCTGCCTGGTCCGGCCAAGGCAGCTGATGTGATTCTTCAATGCATTTTAAAGCAAACCCCTGCATTCTCACAGAGCCGTCCACACAGCCAGGGTCTGCAGGCTATATTCGTGTTCTGCTGGTCCTCACTGCCTACTCACTAGCTTTCAAACTCTAGACATCCTTTAGTGTCACACTCAGAGTCCATTTGTTTATGAGCCTTATGCCCTTGGTCCCATCCCTATTCTTCAAGGAAGAGCTGGATATGTCTTTCAACTTCTAGAACACCAGTTGCTGAGGGTAGGTTCAAAGCAGTTCTTAACAGACAGAGTCAAACCAGAGTAGAATAGGTTCAATGGACTCTGTGCCTCCTCAAAGACAAAACACCGAGAATGACTCTGTGTCCCCTATAGAGGTGTACATACTGAACACTTAGAAACTGTGTCCCCATGAAGGTGTGCACACTGAACTGTTAGAATGACTGTGTCCCTGTGGGAGTGTGCACACTGAACTGTTAGAATGACTGTGTCCACATGGAGGTGTGCACACTGAACTGTTAGAATGACTGTGTCCCTGTGAAGGTGTGCACACTGAACTGTTAGAATGACTGTGTCCCTGTGGAGGTGTGCACACTGAACTATTAGAATGACTGTGTCCCTGTGGAGGTGTGCACACTGAACTGTTAGAATGACTGTGTCCCTGTGGAGGTGTGCACACTGAACTATTAGAATGACCGTGTCCCTGTGGAGGTGTGCACACTGAACTGTTAGAATGACTGTGTCCCTGTGAAGGTGTGCACACTGAACTATTAGAATGACCGTGTCCCTGTGGAGGTGTGCACACTGAACTGTTAGAATGACCGTGTCCCTGTGGAGGTGTGCACACTGAACTGTTAGAATGACCGTGTCCCCATGGAGGTGTGCACACTGAACTGTTAGAATGACTGTGTCCACATGGAGGTGTGCACACTGAACTATTAGAATGACTGTGTCCCTGTGGAGGTGTGCACACTGAACTGTTAGAATGACTGTGTCCCTGTGGAGGTGTGCACACTGAACTGTTAGAATGACTGTGTCCACATGGAGGTGTGCACACTGAACTGTTAGAAGGACCGTGTCCCTGTGGAGGTGTGCACACTGAACTGTTAGAATGACTGTGTCCCTGTGGAGGTGTGCACACTGAACTGTTAGAATGACTGTGTCCACATGGAGGTGTGCACACTGAACTGTTAGAAGGACCGTGTCCCTGTGGAGGTGTGCACACTGAACTGTTAGAATGACTGTGTCCCTGTGGAGGTGTGCACACTGAACTATTAGAATGACTGTGTCCCTGTGGAGGTGTGCACACTGAACTGTTAGAATGATTGGGTCCCTGTGGAGGTGTGCACACTGAACTATTAGAATGACCGTGTCCCTGTGGAGGTGTGCACACTGAACTGTTAGAATGATTGGGTCCCTGTGGAGGTGTGCACACTGAACTGTTAGAATGATTGTGTCCACATGGAGGTGTGCACACTGAACTGTTAGAATGACCGTGTCCCTGTGGAGGTGTGCACACTAAACTGTTAGAATGACTGTGTCCACATGAAGGTGTGTACACTGAACTGTTAGAATGACCGTGTCCCTGTGGAGGTGTGCACACTGAACTGTTAGAATGACTGTGTCCCTGTGGAGGTGTGCACACTGAACTATTAGAATGACTGGGTCCCTGTGGAGGTGTGCACACTGAACTGTTAGAATGATTGTGTCCACATGGAGGTGTGCACACTGAACTGTTAGAATGACTGTGTCCCTGTGGAGGTGTGCACACTGAACTGTTAGAATGACCGTGTCCCTGTGGAGGTGTGCACACTGAACTATTAGAATGACTGTGTCCCTGTGGAGGTGTGCACACTGAACTGTTAGAATGACTGTGTCCCTGTGGAGGTGTGCACACTGAACTGTTAGAATGACTGTGTCCCTGTGGAGGTGTGCACACTGAACTGTTAGAATGATTGTGTCCACATGGAGGTGTGCACACTGAACTATTAGAATGACCGTGTCCCTGTGGAGGTGTGCACACTGAACTGTTAGAATGACTGTGTCCCTGTGGAGGTGTGCACACTGAACTGTTAGAATGATTGTGTCCCTGTGGAGGTGTGCACACTGAACTGTTAGAATGACTGTGTCCCTGTGGAGGTGTGCACACTGAACTATTAGAATGACTGTGTCCCTGTGGAGGTGTGCACACTGAACTGTTAGAATGATTAGGTCCCTGTGGAGGTGTGCACACTGAACTGTTAGAATGACTGTGTCCCTGTGGAGGTGTGCACACTGAACTGTTAGAATGATTGTGTCCACATGGAGGTGTGCACACTGAACTATTAGAATGACCGTGTCCCTGTGGAGGTGTGCACACTGAACTGTTAGAATGACTGTGTCCCTGTGGAGGTGTGCACACTGAACTGTTAGAATGACTGTGTCCCTGTGGAGGTGTGCACACTGAACTGTTAGAATGACTGTGTCCCTGTGGAGGTGTGCACACTGAACTGTTAGAATGATTGTGTCCACATGGAGGTGTGCACACTGAACTGTTAGAATGACCGTGTCCCTGTGGAGGTGTGCACACTGAACTATTAGAATGACTGTGTCCCTGTGGAGGTGTGCACACTGAACTGTTAGAATGACTGTGTCCCTGTGGAGGTGTGCACACTGAACTGTTAGAATGACTGTGTCCCTGTGGAGGTGTGCACACTGAACTGTTAGAATGATTGTGTCCACATGGAGGTGTGCACACTGAACTATTAGAATGACCGTGTCCCTGTGGAGGTGTGCACACTGAACTGTTAGAATGACTGTGTCCCTGTGGAGGTGTGCACACTGAACTGTTAGAATGACTGTGTCCCTGTGGAGGTGTGCACACTGAACTGTTAGAATGACTGTGTCCACATGGAGGTGTGCACACTGAACTGTTAGAATGACTGTGTCCCTGTGGAGGTGTGCACACTGAACTATTAGAATGACTGTGTCCCTGTGGAGGTGTGCACACTGAACTATTAGAATGACCGTGTCCCCATGAAGGTGTGCACACTGAACTATTAGAATGACTGTGTCCCGAACTATTAGAATGATTATGCCCTTGTGGAGGTGTGTACACTGATTATTTAGAACTACTGAACATTTTCTTCATAATCCTCAGAAGGAATTCCATGGGGAAAAATCATTAAATGGGCCAACAGCAGTCTCACATGATTCAAGTTTTGTTTTTTAAAGAATTCTAAACCAACCACAAATTATCTGTGGGGGGAAAGGCTATTAAAAAATGCAGCATTATAAACAAATTCGATTCTTAAATTCCTGTGCTTAAGAAAACTCAAAATTCAACAAATTTGATCCAAATTGCCCAGGTATTTAGATGAAAATGTGTCAGGAGCTGTTTTTAGGGTGAATCTGGGTTTCCTGGTGACTTGTTTTTTAAGAAGCCTGCCTAGGTCTTTTAGAAACAAGCAGAGGATGAACCCCAGTCACTGAATGCTAGTTAATGGGCCAACACAATCATATGACACAAAAACTGTGGTAATATTGGGTGATTCCAACCAGACACAACTGCCGTGTCTGTCACGTGAATATTTCAGCAAAACCCACTTTGGTCTATGCATCTCGCAGTGTAACTTAGAGAGGGCTTCTGGGAGTCTGCCATCGGCATGTCACCACTTGACCAGACACTTCCGTCCACTCTTGATAAGTGTCCTAAGTCCTCACTCCACCACCATCAGTGTCAGATCCCACTTTAGGCATCTGCATACTCACCCACACCTGCATACCACACATCTGCCCTACACCAGGGACATAAGCAGGCCTTGCCAAGCATCCAGAAGAGGGGTGTGGAGTATGGGTGGGGCTGCCAGAATAGGCATGCTTCTTGGATTGGAAAGGCATTTGAGAAATGGTAGTGTGAGTGGAAAAAAAGTCAATTCAAGTTTTCTTCTGAAATCTATCTTTTGGCCCCTCCCCGCAAAGTGATCTTCTCCATCTTTAGAGATACAGGAATCTCACATTCAAGTATACTGTGTGTGTCTATGAATATTTGCAAATCCTTAACCATGTCCTGTGTCCACAGCGTGTTGAGGCTAAACTCAAGGAGGAATATAAAGGATCATCAATATCACCATCCTCAGAGTCCCCACAGTCACCACAGTCGCTACAGACACCATCGTCATCATCCAGTATCCTGTCAGAAGACTTCCACTACATGGAAGAGAGCTAAGGGGAGCCAGCAGTGACCGCCATTCACGAACACCACATAGAGTTCAGTTGCTGTAGTTTGATTGTAGCAGTGTTCAGTGAAAAGTACATTTTGCTATTCATCTTTAAACATCTTCAAATCAATAAATCTTAGTCATACTTTAAAGATTTATCCTTGGCAAACCTTGGCTCTGATTCATGAAAAATACACTTATGAGAGAAAAGTAGTCATTAAGAAGCATAGCTTTCACCATTTTTTGGAAATGCATCTTGATAATAGCAACCGTCCATCATAACAGAACAGAAAAGACTGATTTGCTGTGGCACAGAAAGTCTGGCCAGCTCTAAATGCCCGAGATAGTTTCTCTGAGATGGTTTACATTGTTTAGGCCTCAAGGAAAACCAAGGCCCCGCCTCCAGGTTTGGTGGCGAACAAGCTGTGCTTCTCCAGAGCCAAGCTGCGACTGTTCCTCCGGTAATAAGCTTCGTAGACATTTGTGAGGAAGCTGGACAGCATGTCAGCAGGCACTAGGGACACTGTGCAGCCTCCCCATCCTGCTCCAGTAAGTCGTGAACCTTTGGCCCCAAACTTCCTAAAATGATGAGAAGAAAAACAAAGACACATTACCCCCTATAAACAAAAGCAAGAGTAATTTTTACAGAACACATCCCCTTCTCAGGTTCCATGAAGAGAGTATGGGGGGATTCAGGGATTTCAAGCTTTAAGAAATATATACTGGGAACTGGGAAGATGGCTCAGCAGGCAAAGTGTTCACCACTCAAGCAGACACATAAAAGGTGGACACTATAGCCCACATCTGCAACCCCAGCATGCAGAATTGGCTAGAAAAGGTATAGGCAGGCAGGTCCTTGAAGCTCAGCAGACAGCCAGTCTATGAATTATGAGCTCTATGTTCAGGAGAGCCTCTCTCAAAAAATAAGGTGGCAAAATATAATTTTAAAAACATGTAAGGTGGAGAGCTATGGATGAAGTCAATCTTTGGCCTCTACACACACATACACATACATGAATGTGCATTCACATACATGTGTAGACAACATACACACACACAACGAGAAATCTAAATTGAATATAATTTACAAATTTTTTTCAGTTCTCAGGACTGAGAAACTTTTTAGGGCTATCTGAGGCTACTCCTTGGTATTGAAGGTAAATAATAACTATCAACAGTGCTTACTGTCCAGGTCTGGAACCACCACTGTAGGCTCGATCCCACATAGCCGTATAGTAGCTGCTTAAAAACTTGTGTAGCAAGTCTCCAGTTAATCAGGAAGGAAGGTTAAAAAGAAGGTGGGCAGTAGAAATGAGTGCCATGAGGAATCAGTCACCTCAAAAGAGGGTAAATCAAAATCAGTATGTACAACATAATACTCTCCATAACTGTTTCAGCTGCACTCTGTTTTGTTGTTGAGATAGGGGAGGTATGCATGTGTAAATGTTCCTGTATGTGCACATGTACAGGCATACAAGCACCTGTGGAGGCCAAAGGTCAACATCTAGTACCTCCCTCCATTGTTCTCCACTTTATTTTTGAAGCTAGGGTCTCTCACTGAACCTGAAGTCCATTGATTCTGCAAGGCTGGCTGGTCAGCAAGCCCCAGAGACCCTTCTGCCTCTACTTCCACAAGGCTAAGATTGCAGGGGTCCCTACCTATAACTGCTTTCTTATGTGAGTGATGAGAAGCCCAGCCCAGCTCCTCATGCGTGCACAGCAAGCCCTTGACTAACAGCCATCTCCAGCTCTCAGTTGTGTTCGTAAGACTTCTTCATTTCACATACCGAGTTCAGACTGTAGGGCTGCGGGCTGGGCATGCAGCTCAGTGGTAGAAGGCTTGCCTAACATGAATGAGATCTGTATTCAACACCCAGTACCACAGTGTGGGGGGCTGTTCCCCCAGAACTGACAGCCTAGGTTTATTCTGCATAAATTTGTTAGCATAGAACCTGATAGTAAACTCTAGGTTGGCTGCTTGTTTGGTTGGTTTGATTGATGACTAATGGAAAATTTTGCAAACCTTTCCATAAAGTGGATGGTGGTCCTCGAGGTGCATACTGCCTTCCCTGCACTTTCTGGGACTGAGCTAACAAGTGGATCCAACTTTGCCAACAGATGAGATGCTCACTAAGAGGGAACAACTCTATAAACCACCATGTAGCCAGAAATTGCTGGAGTCACCATCCAAGCATATTTCCAATTGATTTTTTTCCTAATGAAATTCACTCCAAATTAGTAATAGATTTAAAACCTCATAATTTAGCCCAATTCTGTGCCCCTTTCCCCTCTACTTCCTGGAAAACATCAACAGAATAACTAGAACACTCCCCACCTCCAGGAAATCAGGGTTACTACACGTCAGCCTCTCCCTTTTCCCTCAGTGATGCTCTCTGGTGATTGCATCATCTGTTTTATTCAAATATGTTTTTCTTAAATGTGAAGAAAGTGCTACCAACCATAAAAGATTACCAATCTTCTAAGAGCCCTCAAATAGCAGTCTAGGCCTAGCTGACTTAGGCCCAAACTGCTATCATGCGGGCTGAAAAGTCGCTTCAGTCGTGAGAATCTAGAAGCTAGAAAAGGCTTGTTTGTAGTTTTTTTTTTATTTAAAGGAGAAACTTTGCCATAGTGGCTGAATCAAACACTATCATTGCTGAAGAAGCTGGGAGAAAAGGGAGACTCCTTGAAGCATCTCAGAAAGATCCTTAAAGGCAACCACAGCCTGGTCTAGATGGCAGTGTGCCCACCTGATGCTCTATGAGTACAATTTACCAGGTCTTTAACTGCCTTCCATGGGCCTTTTGGGCATATTTTCATACACTTCTGTTTTGAACAGTTTGAACAGAATGGTGCTGCACACATGGGAGGCAGATGGTTACAGAAAGTTTGAGTCTAACCTGTTTCAGGACAGGAATACATAGTGAGAGTCTGTCTCAAAACATTAAAACAGAAAAAAAAAAAAGATATGATTTCAAAACAGTGTTGTTTCTGATCTAGCTGCAAGAGATCCATTTTTCCAAACCATCTGCCAGTTCACACTGAGCTAAGAGGTTAAGAAGAGACCTCTAGGCAAATTAATTTGCTTCTGAATGTTCAAACTGCTCTGTGGCCACCCTGCCTGCTGCAGAAGAGAATGGGCTAGATTGCATCAGCCCAAGCTGCAAAATCATCAGAGCTCAGTATTTTCATCTTTTCTTTTCTTTTCTTTCTTTCTTTTTTTTGACAGAAAAAAACATGGAGTTGAGTGGGGAGGGATTTGGGGAGGTCTGTGAGGAGTTGGGAGAAAGAAAATAATATGATCAAAATATAAATAAATAAATAAATAAATAAATAAATAAATGCATAATACATAGCCTTCTGTCCACAGTCAACAGCATTTGAGTTCACAAACCAGAAGTTGCTGTATCGATAGTCAGCAGCCTGCCTTGTTCACACACACACACACACACACACACACACACACACACACACACACGGTGGAGGTGGGGGTAGTCGGGGTAGAAAAGTCTTAACTGCAGTGTTTCTCACTGATTCTTAGTGTGCCCTTTGCATATGTCTCTGAACCTACAAGGAAGGTCTAAAGTTGGGAGACCAATAAGGCATTAAATTAAGAAGGAAATATAGATGAGTCAAGACTGCTTAATAAACCTTACATTTGAAGTTCTGAGAAAATAGTGAAAATTAAAAGTATATCTCCCTTGCCTTGGAGGAGGTGGGAATGAGGGGTGGATTGTGGGGGAGGACTGGGGGATGGGAGGAGGGAGGACAGGGGAATCTGTGGTGGGTATGTAAAATCAATAGAAAATATCTTAATAAAATTTTTTTTGTTAAAAAAAAGTATATCTCCTTCACTATAACATATCAGAGAAGAAACAGGAGAATTGTAAGAAAGAACTCTAAAATTTCACACATGCCATTGTGATGATGAGGAGGATGGTATAAAAACGGTTGGGAGAAAATCATAACTGACTGCCCAGCCTGTTAGAGTCTACCCTAATGTCCTAATTTCAATAAACTTGGCTGATCCAAAAGCTTTGACTGGGGTGTAAGGCACAAGGCAACAGGTGGCAGAGGACAGAAAGACCCAACTGCTACAAACTAGAAAGAGAGAAAACAGCAGACTATGCCTTGCATTTCCATTCATTTCAAAATAAGTAAATATTAATGTTTTATACAAATGGGTGTGAATTGCTTGGGGAGCTGGAATATAGAGACAGTTCATATCCATCTCTTCCCAGGACAAGCACAGATCTAGGGTTTTGGTAGGTTGCAATGCATTCAGCTGGACTCCTGTTTTAAAACACAGGTATCATGTTAGATAAATACAAGCAATGTACAGTGTCTCCTTCACTGCAAAGAGTTCCCGTTTCTTCTCTTTGGGAACTGGCAAGAATGTCAGGAAATAAACCTTCTGGCATAATTTCTACACGTTTTTATAGTTAGATTACAGACAACATTGTCAAACTGCTTTGGAGTCAAGAAACTGCAGTCTTCCTATGCTGCTGAAGGAAGAAGGAATGAGAAAACATGTCTCCAGATGCGCTGCAGAGTGTGGGCTTCTGTTTGAGCAAACAGAGTGTATGGTATATCAGTGTTCTCAAAATTCCTTCCCGGGGGAAATTAAGCAGCATCCACCCTCCTCCTAAGGTCTCAACAACAAACAGGTATGATTTCTCCAAAGTTCACTTGGTGAGAGGCAATGAATGAGTTTATTGGGCTTCTTTATATAGCACAGGTAAGGGATTGCTTGGAGGGAGGTATGTGCTCGAGTGTTCCCCAAAAGGCTGTGCCTAGGAAACCTTTCCCCAGCAAGGGTGAGGGCTTTCCTTTGCCATATGGAAAGCTACCCTCCTCTACTCTTCCCAGGCCTTTATAATCTAGCCCCTCCCCAAGGCCAAGTACAATTAGGGCAGGATTGGATGCAGCTGGATACTCAGGTGAAGGTTTGTGACCCTCCCATCCCCTCCATATAGAGGTGTAAACAGTCAACAAGCTCAACTAAAATGATCTTGCAAGCTGTCACAGCTGAATGCCCAAGATGGTTGTTGCTTGCCTCGGAGAACAGTAACTCACAACACTCAGGAAGTGAAAGACATTTGCCCAAAGAGATGTGAGTCCCCCAGGACAGATAGAGTGATACTCTCTCTCTTCCATGGCAGGGCTGGCAGGTCAACATGTGACTCAGTGAAAGACCACACAGGACTTTGACTTGGTGAGGAGGGGCTCAGTGCTGAGCAGCCCAGCTGTGGGATCAGGGCTGAGAGAAAGGCTTCTGAGGCTAGTCAAGCAAAGGTATGTCTACATCCATTCTCATCCCCCAACCCTGCCATTTGTCTTCCTCAATAGCTTGGGCAATAACAGCAATAATAGAGTGAGCAATCCTTTCTAATTTCAACAAGTGACCAAAGAAAAACATAAAGCATCAGCCTTTTTTTTTTTTTTTCTTAAGTAAAGTGAAGGAGCTTAAACAAATGAGCTGTCCCACATGTAACTGACTTGGCTTCAAAACTGTTCTGTGTTCTTCAGGAAATCCTACTTTAAAATTTAAATTTACGGTTCATTTATTTAAAATAGACATTTTATAATTAGGCAAAGATTGCCTTCTTCCTTCATTATTTCATCTCATCTAATTAAAATCCTAACATTAATTTAATTTTTTTAAAAAAACGTAACTACATAAGTGTAATTTCCTTCTGGTGTTTTCTTTTCTGACAGGGTCTCATCCTGCGGCCTCTGGCTGGACAAGAGCTCTTATGTAGCCCCAACTGGCCTTGAACCCCCAGCAGTTTTCACGCCTTAGCCTCACAAGCACTCACACTCAGCTCTTGGTCCTTCTTTTGTGTTCTACACTGGCTTTTCTCTTGATGAGTAGGAAAAAGGAAAAAGAAAAGAAAGGATAAGCTTTAATATTGTCTCTGTTTTGTCCCTCTGTCCCCTGGGGTCACGAACCTGTTCTTGATGTTGTCCTGCTGACTGACTACTCAGAACCACCTTGGAAATGCAGTCTACCTGAGATCACACAAACCTCCACACACGGAGGCGAGGGGGGCGTATATGGCATTCCCTCACTCAACTACATATCTTTTCATGAAAATAATTTCCAGGGGTTGGGAATTTAGCTCAGTGGTAGAGCGTTTGCCTAGCAAGCACAAGGCCCTGGGTTCGGGCCTCAGCTCTGAAAAAAAAAAAATTTCCAAAAGGTTTTCTCAAACATTCAAAAATTTTAAAGTGCTGCAAGGTAGCCAAGGATGACTGTCACTGGCGACACTCCCGGAACTCACTTCCACTGCCTTTTTCCCTCATCTTGTCTCCCCAGGACTGATAACTCAGGCTGCCCAGTCTTCCGGTGTTACCTTTTCTCTGTAACAGGGACGGCTTGGGCTGGTGTGTTTATTAAACAGAACAGCGCTCTGCCAGAGTGGCCGATGCCAGGCACTCCCAGGGCCCTTCTAGCACTTGCAGCATCTCTGTGTCTGGGGATGATGGCAGGGTGCCCGGGGTGCAAGGGCTTTGATAATCTCTACTGTTCTGCCAACCTCCCATGCTTCCTGCTCACTGCTCTTCTGTTTCCCATCTTCCCTGGGTTTGGTTTGGGTGTGGTTTTTGGTTTTTCATTCTTTACCTTACTCCTGGTATCTCTGGCAATCTTCAGCTCACTTTCCTGCATTATCACTTCCCAAACACCGGAGTAAAGACAGTGCCTTGGCTTCTGTGTGAGGCTCAGGATGACTTTGGGTAAGGAAGGTGGCAGTGGTGCCCGCTCCCCTATGACTGTCCTCCCAGGGCCCTGGCATGAGGATCTGGCACTAACAACGAGGAAGTTTGCAGGGAGAGACCTACAGTCAAATAACAGCAGAGAAAATAGTCATTACATAAGGGGCCTATGGACCCAACTACTCAGGCCCACAGTTTCATTATTCTAGAAGATAACCTCTCAATCTGGGAAACAGAAGGATATGGCTACAGAATACGCCAAAATTCATCTGAGCCCAGACCTGGTGGCATACAACCATAATCCCAGCACCTGGACGGCTGAGAGAACAGTCAGAAATTCAAAGCCAGCCCTGACACCATCCCAAAAAGAATCAATAAAAGGAAAGGGAACTTGGTATATAGCAATAGGCTTTATAAACAAAAACAACCCCTAGGGCAGGGGTAGTATCTGGCAGAGCACTCGCCCAGCACCTAGGAGGCCTGGAATTCAAACCTGAGCCCCAGCATGTAAAGGTGGGCAAAGCTCCTTACTCTTGGAGGTCCGGAATTCAAACCTGAGCCCCAACATATAAAGGTGGGCAAAGCTCCTTACTCTTGGCAGCTAAATATTCTAGCTAACTATTTTACTCAGAAAACTAACGCAGCAGATGTAGAGTCTAGTCAGAAACACTTTAACCACCAAGCGCTTTCTAATGGGCAGAGGGATGCCCAGCTGTTAAGAGAGCTTGCTTTTCTCCAGAGGACCAAGATTCAGTTCCCAGCACCTGGGCCTGGCAGCTCATAACTGCCTGTAATGCCAGCTCCACGAGACTTGACACCCTCTTCTGCTCTCTGTGGGTAAATGAACTCATGTAGCACACACAGACACACAGACACAGACACACACTCACACACACACACACACACACACACACACACACACACACATATTTTTAAAGAGTTTTCCAAAACAAAATTTATAATTAAATAAAAGGTATATTTCCAAACTCATGTAAGACATACTCTTAAAATCTCTCACTAGGATCACAGAGGGTTCCAGCAGAGATAGTCACTGAACGTCACAAGACAGGTGACCATCCAAAGTCAGCACTCCGGATGAGAAGAAGCAGAGCTCGGCCTCAGTCTCCTACTGTCCAACCCAGCTCCTACTACCACATGCCACCACCCTGCTCCACCAGGCTTTGCTCCAAGTTCAAATGCTGGAAACCATGACAACAAAGCTTCTCACTGGAGAGCTTCAGAGAAAGAAAAGAAAGCATTAAAATGGCCTAGGGCTGAGTGTAATCCCTCTCAGACCATCCACTGGGAGAGCAGTGGGTATTCGAGCCAGACTCTCCCACCAACTATCCATCTGTGGGGAAGTTAGCTGCTCAACTCACTCCCCAGACTTTCTAGACCCATTTCTTCTCCTGTCCTTCTTGCTCTAATGCCCTCGGCACTATGAGGTAATTCTGACTAGAGTTGTGAAAAATAGCTGCCCCCCCCCAAAAAAAAGTAATTTTAGAAAAAAAAAAGAGCATTTTCTCACTCAAAAAACCCAGCAGTCCTCTTGACTCCTCTTTCTCCCACACGGCGATGGTCAAGAACCTTCCTTCAGGACTATCTAGCACTGAATCACTAATTACATCTGTTGGCCCTTTCTTTTCCAGAAGCCAGAATCCTTCCCACAGCTCAGAGTCCATGCAATGAGAATCCTTCCCACAGCTCAGGGTCCATGCAGTATGAATCCTTCCCACAGCTCAGAGTCCATGCAGTGAGAATCCTTCCCACAGCTCACAGGGTCCATGCAGTGTGAATCCTTCCCACAGCTCAGGGTCCATGCAGTATGAATCCTTCCCACAGCTCACAGGGTCCATGCAGTATGAATCCTTCCCACAGCTCACGGGGTCCATGCAGTGAGAATCCTTCCCACAGCTCACAGGGTCCATGCAGTGAGAATCCTTCCCACAGCTCACAGGGTCCATGCAGTGAGAATCCTTCCCACAGCTCACAGGGTCCATGCAGTGAGAATCCTTCCCACAGCTCACAGGGTCCATGCAGTGAGAATCCTTCCCACAGCTCAGAGTCCATGCAGTGAGAATCCTTCCCACAGCTCACAGGGTCCATGCAGTGAGAATCCTTCCCACAGCTCACAGGGTCCATGCAGTGAGAATCCTTCCCACAGCTCAGAGTCCATGCAGTGTGAATCCTCCCACAGCTCACAGGGTCCATGCAGTGAGAATCCTTCCCACAGCTCACGGGGTCCATGCAGTGAGAATCCTTCCCACAGCTCACAGGGTCCATGCAGTGAGAATCCTTCCCACAGCTCAGAGTCCATGCAGTGTGAATCCTCCCACAGCTCACAGGGTCCATGCAGTGTGGGCATGTCCATGACCTCTCTGACTTCACCTGTTGCCCTCAACTTCCTTCCCTGCTATGCCTCATACACAGCAGCCTGTGGGCTTGTTGATCCTTCAGGTCTCTATTCAAGTGTCGCTTTCTTACAGAAGCCTTCGCCAACCACTGCATATACAGACTACCCCGTCAGCCCCAGAAGTCACTGTCTCTCCCAGCTTCTGTCCACAACACTTATCACTAGCAATCCAATTATTTTTCAATTACCATTGATCCCTGTGCCCACAGAAATGTAAGCCAGTGCTGATGGCCAACCTAGGGGAAGAAAGCACATTGGAGAATTCCAGGAGGCAGGCAGATCTCCTCCACACTGTTTCTGGAACGATTCAAACTTCCCACCCACTTCCAAGCCAAGACACTTATTCCTCATTTCTACATAAATCATTCCACTTCCTCTTAGGTCCAAGACTGAACATCATTTGTCTCTTCCATTTACTGGGCTCTGGATACTTTTTTTTAAAAAAGAGCATTTAAGATAAAATGAGCTTTGAAAAGGGTTTTGGCAATTGGTGAGCAATGGCTGACGTCAGCAGGAAGTGCCTCAGCCATGCTGTGTGCAGGCTTCTGGACGGGACAGGCGAAATCCACATGCCATCTGTGATCCACTGGAGCTGCTTGGTTTGAACTCTCTGGCTGGGTGTGGCATAAGCCTGGCAAGCCACAGGCGTCCAGTGACTAATTACATTTCCATGGCTAGTTGCGTGCAGGACTGTGTCAATTTATCAGAGTGAGCTAACGCAAGTCACCTGATTCCCCTCCAATTTCCCTTTCAGTTCTCCAAGGTCAGTGTGGGACCTCCCTGGTAAGGGCACGCTAATGTCCCATTCTTGCACAATCCCAGCAGTGAGGGCTGGAGGTTCTGTGAAAGAGACTCTCTCTTCACAATTCCATCACAGCCAAGTTTATAAACTTTGGTCTTCATTTCCCCTTTTTGCCCAAATTAAATATCGCCGCCCAGGAGATGGGACTTCTTCAGCCCACCTCCCTCAAGACCCTTTTCTGACTCTCTCTTCTGGATAGAACTCCATTAGGTTCCTAGGGGTTTGTGAAATACATAAAATGCCCATGTCAGAGAAAAGCTGCCTTCCTGTGAGCTCTAGTCACCCAATAATGGAATTGGCTCCAAACTGACTTCTGAGCCCCATAAAGCAGGTCTCAAACCATCCCGCAGACATGCAGGAAGAACACTGGAGCTCTACATCATGGGGACTGGAGTCCCTCATGGAGGAAGGATTCATCTAAAGTATGGGAAGAGGGCTTTCTATTAGTTGAAGCTGCATTTCCTTGGCCCCCACAGAGCCCTCTCTCAGCTCACCGGCAGATGTCCACCAGCTGGTCCAGTTCAGGGCAGCTGCACTCATACATGTCCCGGCAGCTTCTGTGGCTCTGGTTCATCAGCTCTCCCAACAGTTGGATCGCATTGTGGGGTGCTTCTTCACACACCTGCTTAAATTGTAGCACACGTGCAGCCTCGCTGTACACATGCTTTGCCCGCTGGTAGAGCTTGAAGGTGAGCTCTGAGGAAGGAAGGACATGGGGAAAGAGATAAGAAGGAGTTATAGGACTACACAGTACCAAGAAAGGTGTGAGTGAGTGTGTGTGTGTGTGTGTGTGTGTGTGTGTGTGTGTGTGTGTGTGTGTGTGTATGATATGTAGCCCAGGCTAGCTGACTCAAGATTCTCCTCCCTCAGCCTTCCCAGTGCTGGGATTACAGGTCTGAGCCACCACCCCTACCTACCTACCTAATGCACCATCGTAAGGGCTTCTGTTGCTGTCGTCACTGTCAGTACCTGAGATTTTCAGGAGGTCTCGATTCCACTGAGTTTGTCCTTGCTAAAAACCATCTGCTGGTAAATCAGCTTCACTTCTCCCTGAATCCTGATCTAAGATCTTCCTCTTTCACTTAGCACACCCAGACATGCACACACACACACACACACACACACACACACACACACACACACACCGAACCTTGCCATGGCAAGGGAGAGGCAGCAGCATTGAGCATGTCCTACAAGTCAGTCACCTTAAAGGCACAACCTCATGTCATTTGCAGCAGCATGGGGAGATGAGCAGAACCAATGCTGCCTAACTTGGTTGGTGGGTGCTGTGACTTGATGGGTGTGGTGGCTTGGTGGGGTGCGGGTGACCTGCCTATATGGCAGAAGAGCAGGCCAAGGATGCTTCACCCTAACGCCCCGTTCTTCCTGGTATACCCCACCAAAAAAGCCTCCTGAAAATACACATAGCAGCAATTATGTTTACAGAAATGTACCCCAAAACAAGAGTGGAATTGTTGGGAAGATGGGTGTCAGTGGGAAGGGCTGGGAGAGAGAACTGGGGTTGAAAATGGTAAAAAAAAAAAAAAAAAATTCATTATATTCGTGTACATAACTATCAAAGAATTAACAATGGAAAATGTATTCTAGAGAAACAGATAAGCGCAACTACTTATATATGTATATAATTTATCATTTATCATAGCCAAAATATAGACAATCCAAATGACTAATAATGGAGAACTTTTTGAAAAAGTAAATACAAAAAAATATTATGGCTATTAAAACTCAAATTCTTAGACAATTTTGCTAGACAGGAAATTGCTCAACACTGAGGGAAATGACAACACAATAGCCTATGTATAACTGGTACTAACTGCAGCGCGCGCGCACACACACACACACACACACACACACACACTATATATATATATGTATACACACACACTATATATATATGTATACACACACACACGGTAACCTATGGAAAGCACTACATGTCAACAGTGCTCATCTCTGGGACCCATCATGGGTGAATTTATTGTCTTCTTGAAACAGCTCTGTATTCTGCAAAGCCCTCAAGGACCACTAACTGCTGTGACACCCCCCCATCCAAATGCAATGGCTACACCACGTTTGGCTCATGCCCAGGGTAACAAACGAAGCCATGAAACATGCTGAACAGTGTGGTGGAGCTCAGGTGAGACAGGGAAATTTAGGGATACCCTCTGGCCGCTAGAAAAGTGCCAGGGATGGAAGTGAGTCAGTGACAGTGCATCAGCTGTGATAACCCGCTGTGCCCAATTTGCTACCTCTGCTGGGCTCTATTTCCTTGGCTCTGAAACGAGATTGAGATTTATTTCTCAGGGTCCTCAGGCTTTGCTCTCTGATAATGCAGGAGAGACCTCTCTGCGCGACCTTCCAGTGTCCCTGTAGGCTGTTCCCACTGCGGTGAAGGCGCTGAGGGCGTTCTTGATGACTGCTGCTTCTGTGTGTGCCCTGAGTTTCACTCTGCCCCCACAGGCTGACCAGGAGGGATCACACCAGGGGGTTCCTTGCTGTCTTACCAAAGGATGGGAGAGAATTAGCAAGAAATGGAGGGAAGAGGGTAAGCACAAAAGACTTACTCCTTGGCTCTGTTACATCTTTGTCTTGGTCACTCCGTCACCTGCATCAGTCAACACTGACAGGCTAAGCTTCCCCTACAAAGGCTTGCTCACGTCAGTTACAGCCTCAGTCCACAGCCGTTTCCCCAGTGTTTACCATAGCCCATGCTTGATCCCTACAGGACCTCTTCCTTCAGCCAAACTACTCCATCTGTAGTTGCTCTAACAGTCTTTGCTTTTGGATATACTCATTCGTCACACACGGAAATGGCTTCTTGCCCTCTCTCTCTATGTCAAAACTTTACCTCATTCTGAAGGCTCGAATTACATTTTACATCATCCTTGAGGCCATGCGGGGCTCAGCTGGAAATCATTTCTTGACTGAATTTGTACCATGCTTGCAGTCCATGCTCATCTGGGGCTTATGTACTCTGCCTCACAGTTATTTCTCAGAGCTCCGCAAAGGTTTTGCAGAGTCCTGAGACAGACATTTAGTCTCTTAGATCCATGCACCCCAAAAGCAATGCTCACTCCCTATCACCTAACAATGCCTTCCATGGTAGAGCCCAGTGGGTGTTTAAGGTTAATTATGATAAAATTGGGACCTTACTTCTAACTCCAGTTCAAAAATCAAAATACTTCCATCTGGGCTTCCTATTTTGTTTAAGAGGAGGAGGAAGAGAAGGAGCCACCATTGACAGCTTAACTGAGTGTTGAGACAGAGGAAAGAGGCAGCCAGCAGGGTTCCCTTTATTATTAAATCTGTAACTGCTGACACCACGTGTGGGTGAAAACTAAGAAAAATAAAGAGAAGCCACTAGTTGAACGTAGGTGCAGAGACACAAAACATGTTTTGTTCCATTGGTAGTCAGGTCACGTGACACCCACACTGTGCTGTCAGTTTGCTGTGTCCATAGTCAGATCCACTGAAATGGGAGAATTTATTCTAGACAGGGTGGTAAAAACGTCCCAAGCGGGGGAGGGGGGGGGGCTTTACCAACACAAAATACTGGCAGATGCCCTCCTCAAAACTGCACTAATTGAAGAAACAGTCCAGGGGATGTTGGCAGCCATTCAGAAAGGAAAAAGAAGGGCAGTTGATTGACATCTGTCATGGTTTGAAAGAGAAATGTTCCCACATAGGCTGGTGTAACGGAACTCTTAGTCTCCAGTTGTGATGCTATTTGGAGAAGTTATAAAATTCTTAGGAAGTCCATCACTGGGGACAGGCTTTGGGGATTTATTTCCCTGCCCACTCCTGCTCCTCCCCCCACTTCCTGTGCAGATAAAAGGTAATCAGCCATTATGGACTCTCTAGAACTATAAGCCACTTTTGGTCATGGTGTTTTAACCCAGCAACAGAAAAGGTACTAATACAAGTGTTCTGAAGACGGGTCCCAGTTGCCTCCTTTGTACATGCTTGATACAATACAAGCTGCAGAACGCATGCCGTGAAAGGAAAAAAATGGCTTTGCAATTGTATTTTAACATCATTGCTTTTTTTTTTTTTTTTTTTTTTTTTTTTTTTTTTTTTTTGGTTTTTCGAGACAGGGTTTCTCTGTGTAGCTTTGCGCCTTTCCTGGAACTTACTTGGTAGCCCAGGCTGTATACTCAAACTCACAGAGATCCGCCTGGCTCTGCCTCCCGAGTGCTGGGATTAAAGGCGTGCGCCACCACCGCCCGGCTCATCATTGCTTTTTAAAACTTGAGGTTAGAAGCCAAGGATGTAATCCTAGCAGGTTGTATTATGTATTTAGGAGTACACATCCATGTGCACACACACACAACAACAACAACAATAACAACAACAACAATTAACGAAAAAAGAGGCCATGGATTTGAAAGAGAGTAAGGAGAGGTATGTGGGAGGGGTTTGAAGGGGGGAAACTATATAACTATATTAAAATCTCAAAAATTAAAAAATACAAACAAAAATAAAACAAAATTTGAGGTTGAAACAAAATCTTTAAAACATAAACTTTAGAGTTCCATATGTTTCAGTTTTACTTTTGAACAATGTCACCTCCAACAGTAGCAGAATCACTATCCTGTCCTATGAAGCCACACCCTCTGAGAACACAGAGCGATGCTGATTGGGTGACAGATCCCTGTACCGTGCTGTGGTGTGAAAATATTCACTAATGTCAGGAGAATAGTTCTACACAGATAGAATGGTGGAGAATACACCAGCACAGGCTACCCCTTTCTTATTGACACCTTCCTTTTCTGTGTCAACGGCTGTCCTGATGAAGCATTTTAGACGGATTATACATGACATATATTTTCTCCTTACCTACTTAAGTATGACCCTCTATAAAGTAAGGACCCACCATCTTATCAACCTAACACAATAACCCTGGATTCCCTAAGGTCTCGTGTAGCCAGTCCATGGTTCAATCTTCCCAGGTATTTCCATTTAAATTTCAGTTGGTTTACAAACAAATCAAAAGCCCACCATCCCAGAAGCAAGCTGACCCTCCCTCCCTAAGACGAGGTATGCCCTCTGGTAGGTGGGCCTTACACCTGTGTACATATGGGTGGCACTAATTGAAGTTGGTAGGTTATATAAAAGGGGGGCACAAAGTTGGAAGGATAACTTGATTGCGGGGATCTGGGAGGAGTCAGAGAGGGAGAGAGATGAGGGAGGTGGATAAGATCAAAATTCTTGTATGAAATTCTCCATATTTTTAAACTGCACACGGTGTATTCAGTTGCTCTGCCTACGTCTTTTGTAGCCTTTGACATCCTAGAGCGTTAGCATCATATCTGTGCCCAGCACAGGGACATATCCTTAACAAAACATAGTCCACTCTGGAGAGTCTATTTTCATTTTCCTGACCAACAACACACTCTTTTAGCATTGGATATTTTCCTTGAGTGAACACTCTTCACATAAAGCATCCAGAGAAGTTTTCTTTATTCAACTCTCATAACGTCTGCTTCTGCTGTGAGAAGAAATACTACACACTCCCACACCCCACGGTCCTGGCAGCTTCTATATCTCTCCTGTAAAAGTGTTAACAGCAAGCCCTCTCAGTGGGAGTGTCTCTTGCTGGGCACTCTGAAGGTGGGTAGAGACTGCCACAGCTCCTACCCCTCAACAGCGGCACCTCAGACGGCAAGGGTAAGGGGCATCTGTTTTCACTCACAATCAAGCCCAAGGCTCCAGCAGACTCACAGACCACTCCAGGAGGGAAGCAACTATTCACTGGGTGTCACAATTGCCCTCCGGAGCCAAAGCTCTAGCTTGTTCTATGTGCATCAAGTCTGTAGAGAATGCCGAGGAGCATTTGAAATGCTGTGTCAGTTCGCCTTATAGACAGATGCCCATCTGTCCACTCTGTAGCTCTCATAACTCTAAAGAGAGGCATCACTTTAGAGGATAAAGGGTGCTGTTTCTTACTGTGTTCACACCTTCAAGCTGTGATACCCAGGAGAAGCCAAGGTTTCTGAGTGTGGTAGCCACCTTGGTCTTGAACACTGTTATCTTAGATAGTTATAGAATCGAGTCCTGAAATTCCGGCACCAACTCTGACTGTAAGCGAACTGCAAATGAATATTTGGTTATTGAAGAACTTTCATCTGCACAATAAATTGCTAGCTCTGACCTTGCCTTCTAACTCCATCCCTTGTCCTATGTTTTCCCAACATGCTGGCCACAGCTGTTTCCTTGTCCTGATGAGGTCTCCCCTGTGATTGTCACCCTCTGGTCCCTCCTTGTCACTCAGGCCTGAGGTATTATCACAGCCTCAAGGACAACTCCCTTCAGCTCCAGGACGGAGCAGTCCCTCCTCCACAAGTCCACGCTCTTCACCCTGCTTTCTTCTCAACACTTATCACTATCCACTTTTTCCCTGTTTGCCTGTGTGCTGATTTACACAACTTCCCTCAACCACAACACTAGCTCTCTGTTTTCATTTTTCCAACATGTCGCCCCAGGCCGACTAGGATTTAGTACACGGTAGGGGCTCAGTAAGTGCTGGCCAAATGGTTCTCCTACTTGTCCTTTTCACAGAACTGCAATTGGAAATAGGCTAAATAAACAGTGTGGGGTGGTCACAGTAGGGAACACAGAGAAGACCCCCCAGTAATATCATCGGTGAGCTGGAGAAATTTGTGGATACACTGTGTAGAGGCAACCAGTCAACTCCAGTCTCCAACGTGAGCCCGAATACCCATTATCACAGGTAGCTGACTGATAGTGGTTTGTGTCATACTTGGTTTCATAAATGTGGGATTTCTAAAACAAACTGTGTTTTAAAAACACAGCAGATAATTTGAATAAGCTTTTTTTCTTCCTTTTAAGTAATCTTTGTAACAAAGGCATGTCGTCCTACTTTCTGCCTTTAAAAAGTGTTTGGTTAGGGGTACAGGAGAGTTTGCTCAGTGGTTAGAAGCACTTGCTGCTCTTCCAGAACTGTTTGGATTCCAGCACTCACGTTGGGCAGCTCATAAATGCCACAACTCCAGTTCCAAGGGATCCAGTGCCGTCTTCTGGCTTCCACAGGCACTGTACCTACACCACACACACACACACACACACACACACACACACACACACACACACACACACACACCCCATACACACCTTTAAGAGAAATACAAAAATCTTTTAAATGGCTATGTGTGTAGCCTGGGAAAGAAGGCCAGCACAGGGAGACACTTAGGAGCCCTGCTGTAAGGACAGAACTACCTGGGCCACTCTGAGAGAAAGGCACACACACGACTACAACTTGGAGAACTCTCTAGGAAGCCACCCTCACATCTGCAGCGTTAACATCCTCTGCAGAACCTGGTCCACAGACTAAATACCAACCCATGGGCCGAGACCAGCCACGGTGATGATTTCTTGGCCTATATGGTATATTTGAATTGAGAAATTTTACACAAAAATCAGGATTTCTTTCTTCTTTGGGAAAAATTGAGTTGTCTGTCTCTCCTGGACCTGCTTCCCACACACTAGCCACTAGCTGGAGATGAGAAGACATCATCTCACCACTCACCAGTGAGGCAGTCTACATGCTCATCAGATGGCTGGGAGAGGTGGGACCATAGGGTTAAGTGTGCACATCTTATCTCTTCAAAAAGAAGAGAATGTCAGGAGTTTAGTACCTGTCTTCCCATCCTTTACAGGGGCTTGTGTGTGACTCCTGTTCCATACAACTCTCTGCATCCGTAATTCATGATGGGGGGCAAGGGGGAGCTAGGCAAGCTTCCTTCCTCCTTGAGTAGTTCATCATGTCAGAATAGACTACTAGAACTCTTACAACTAAGCATCACCACCCCTACATACATTGTTAGCTCTGTACTGATTTATGTTCTGTCCTCCTCCAGTTTTGGTGGGCTGTGATTCCCAGACACACACAAACACAATGCAGCCCTTCAAATATGTGAAGACAGCACTCATGTCTTATGTCCTGAACACTGTTAAAGATCCATTATGCCAGTTCTAAAACTAAAGAACCACCAATAAAGGGGAGAGACTCTTTACTCTCAAGAAGTGAGTCTCCTGGAGAGAAAAATCATGGAATGGGAACGATAAAGGCAGCAGTAGCTAAGGCACTCTGCACGGCCGACTGAAGGCACGAAGTCATGAGGGCATCCTGGTCCAGGTGAATCTGAAAGTGGAGTAAGCACCAAGAGTGGGGTTTCAGACTGAGCTCTCAGAGTCACGGTAAGGACAGTGAGAGAGAGAAAGAGAACCATCAATAAAGAAGATGTTAGTAGCAGACAATCAATGAGGCAGCTGGAGCCCGGCGCCTTGGTGGATTGTAGAACTACACAGGCATGCCTTAGAATTAGCCCCCAAAGAATGGAAAGGCAGGCATCACACTCGACCCTCCCATCTTTATTGTCTCCAGAGGGGTTAACATTGCCACAAGGTGTCTGGGAGGCGTGAAGGTACCAGTGAGCTCACAAGGTCTTTAGGATTATATACACAGCCGGCACTCTGTTAGAATATGAGAAAAGCAGAAAGCGGTCGTCATGAGGCAGGGCAGACAGCGAGAAGCACTGGCAACGCCATTCCACAGGAAGCTGTCTGGATATGACAGTGCTCTTCAGACACTTAGTCAACTGACCTGTGCTAGACAGTCAAAAGCCCAGGCATGGCTCCAGCCCGGCAAGGCGAGAGGAGCCTAGGACCTTTGCTTACACACCTTTGCTTTCAACTGACCCTAGAGAGTGAAATATGACACTCAGATTTCCACAAAGCAGGCAAGGCCCTCCCTCTCCCCCATAGTGACACCAGAGAACCCAATGAGGTGGGCAAGGCCTCAGGTGTGGAGAAGCACCTTCTGTCTGCCTCCCACAGCCGGGAATGCCATGGCAGCTTCACTCCCATGACTCAACTGCAAGCCTCCTTCACATGCTTATGGCACTCTGGTGTGTGCATCTTTCCTTTCATCATCTTACAGTGTTGGGGGTTGAACTCAGGGCCTCATGCACAGCAGGCAAGTGTTGCACAATTGTTCCTCTACTCCTGAATGGCATTTCCAGGACTGACTGCAGGCCTGGGCATAGGTCTGCCGCCATGCAAGGGAAAGCTGGTCCTTCTCGGTGTGGTGGGTTTTTCAAGTCTCCTAATAGAAAACAGGACAAAGCACAAGGGACATGAGAGGATGCAGACTGTTGTTTCACTGGATGAGCTAAAAGGTAACAAATAGTGTAGAAATCATCCTTAGCCTAGGTGAAGACTTCATCTCGGGGATAATTAAAACAAAATAAATTAACATGCTGGTCTAAGAGAAGTAGTAATCTTTATCTTAGGAGTGTAGAATTAATCTTTCTGAGACTCTCAGACCCCAAAATACTTCCCCCATTTTGGGTGAGAAGCCGTGAAGCTTCATGCCACTGGCTGAGTTCCCTTCAACATAGAAAGCTCTAACGGGCTAACCAGTTGCTTGTTACCAAGAACAGAAGTGCAGAGGCAGATGCAGCAAACGCTCCAGGGTCCTCTCCAGGCCCTGTGTTTCTCATGCAGCAAAGTCCTAATTCCCTGTTCTGAGGCATCGACTCTGCACCATTGAAGCATATAATGGAAAAACACTATATAATCCCCATTGAAGTTGGACTGTGGTTTCAAATTTATTTTCCTAGTAATAATATTTTTCATAAATGTGAAATTTACGAAATGGCCAAAGCCACACAAAATAGACTGCTGTTTTCAGTCACATTAGTACCCCATTCCCATGCTGCAAAGACTATATTAAATTAGCATTTTACATTTAAAGAGAAAAACATATTTAACTACCTGCTTTTAAAAAGCAAAACCAGCAATGAAGAAAAGTATACATGCTCTCCAAGAAAAGCCACATAATCTGTGGAAAAGTACATTCCATGTGGCTTCTGTGAATAGTTTAAAGCCCATAGCACAATTGCCACTGTGTCCGTGCAGGGCAGCAGCACCCACATGTAAAGAATGCTTCAGGGGCCAGCACTGTCAGCTTCATAATGAGGCTTCCTCCTCGAGCCTTCAAGCTTCTGCTCCAGTCTCCTTCGACCTCGATGTGACACTGTAGCAATATACAGATGTCCCTGCAACATGACAAGACAGAGCCCCTCTTTCCCTCCTTTCCACTCTACAGCCTTTGGGTTGTCACCATTTCAGGTCTGGACCATTGTATCGATCACCTTTCCCCTGCTCTCCTCCTCGCTTCGTACTGTGGGATGGTCTGTATGTCAAATGTGTTGCTGATTGGTCAATAAATAAATCACTGATTGGCCCGTGGCCAGGCAGGAAGTATAGGCGGGACAAGGAGGAGAAGAGAGCTGGGAAGTGGAAGGCTGAGTCAGAGAGACACTGCCAGCCGCCATCAGGACAAAGAAGATGTAAAGTACCGGTAAGCCACAAGCCACGTGGCAAGGTATAGATTAATAAAAATGGATTAATTTAAGCTGTAAGAACAGTTAGCAAGAAGCCTGTCACGGCCATACAGTTTGTAACCAATATAAGTCTCTGTGTTTACTTGATCGGGTTTGAGCGGCTTGGGACTGGCGGGTGAGAGAGATTTGTCCTGACTGTGGGCCAGGCAGGAAAACTCGAGCAACAAATGGCGCCCAACGTGGGGCAAGAGTTTCCACCTAAAACCTGAGAAAAAAGATTCTAAAACGGAGCTAAAAACAGCTTCCTAATCGTCTCTCTCAAATGAGCGACAGCTGCCGGTTTGAGCTACTGGCCGGTTGCTGGCGTGCGCGCTCGACCTACAGTATGGCGGGAATGAGGCCTCTACAAGTGGCACATTAAACTACATTGTGGATTTAGCCTTTGCTAGTACAAAACAAAAAAAGAGGTTTCTGGGCTACACGCTGCTTGGATAAAAGCATAGACCCACGATAGCTCCCAGAGCTGGTGGTAAAGTACCACGCCATGTTGGGAAGATGAGATGGGCGGAGCCAGCAGCCACAGCTGCTGCAGTTTAAGGCAATAGATTCACAATAAGACAGATTCAGATGTAATCGTTTAAAATGTGTGTAAAATATACGTAGGCTTAAAAGAGACAAAAAAAGGTGATATATACAGTATAGAAACAAATACATGGTTTTAAAAAATAAAGTCTTTAAAGAGACAATAAAATTAATATAAAAAATAAGCCATGTAGAGATAACTATTACACAGAGAGTCTGGATTGTGTTGTCTTTGGGATTCTTAACTACAGAGAGATATTTGATTGTAAAGGAAGCTGAGTTAAACCAGTATGTATATTTTAAAGATACTTTGACTTCAAAATTTGGATGTAAAGATATGTTGCTTTGGAAAAGAGTCTCTTTTGTTTCCACAGAAAGCAAGAGGCTATGGATTTGTTCCAGAGTAAGATACATCAGGCTTGACCAGCCAAGACCCCCTGAAAGGTCTCCGATGACACCATGGCCCAGATGATCCAACATCCAGAACCGTTTCAAGACAACTGGCTCAGATGATACAGCCTCACGGACTACTCCATGATCCTAAAATTTTCTTTGTTTCCCCATAAGATACAGCGCCCCCCTCCAGCAGGAAGTAGTAAGAGAAGCTACGCCCAAATTCCCAAATATACCAAGCTGACTTTGGAGATATGTAAAGGTTAAAACCTTCCTTTTTAAGAAAAGAAAAGGGGAAGTACTGTGGGATGGTCTGTATGTCAAATGTGTTGCTGATTGGTCAATAAATAAATCACTGATTGGCCCGTGGCCAGGCAGGAAGTATAGGCGGGACAAGGAGGAGAAGAGAGCTGGGAAGTGGAAGGCTGAGTCAGAGAGACACTGCCAGCCGCCATCAGGACAAGGAAGATGTAAAGTACCGGTAAGCCACAAGCCACGTGGCAAGGTATAGATTAATAAAAATGGATTAATTTAAGCTGTAAGAACAGTTAGCAAGAAGCCTGCCACGGCCATACAGTTTGTAACCAATATAAGTCTCTATGTTTACTTGATCGGGTTTGAACAGCTTGGGACTGGCGGGTGAGAGAGATTTGTCCTAACTGTGGGCCAGGCAGGAAAACTCGAACAACAGCTTCGAATGAGTCTACACTCCCCTTCTTAACTATTTCATTCCATGAAATGCTAGTATATTTTCCACTGTCCAATGAGGCCCCTCAGCATCGTCCTTTGTCACCTCTTTCAAGGGGTTGTGACACATTTCCTACCGATGTGAAGTGTTCTCTCCACTGTCCAGAGTCTCAGAGAGGAGGCTCAACATCTGTATCCCACACACCCATTCTGCCACCCTTGCTCCTCATTCAAGAGCAGCCCAGACACCAGCTTCTATTTAGCTCGCCAAGAGAGCAAAGGTCAGAGGGTCTCCAGCCTCTCCGCACCTCTCTGGGGTCACGCATGCATTTCCATCTGCAGTCACCATGCTAACTCAGGAGGGAAAGGACTGAGATGTCTTCCCCCAGAACCTAATAGGATTTCTCAAATCCAGCAAGGTCTCAACAAATGCCATTGTGCCATCCCTTAGACGGGCCACATTTAAATGTTTTTGTCTTTTTCTTGGAAAAAAGTGCCTCTCTACTAACTTCCCAGAATTTTGCTACAATCTGGTTCTTGGAAAAGTGAAAGACACCATTTCAGAAGGAGCAGAGGGAGTCAAGTCAACACAGAGTTAAAAGGGGCTGAAGAACAATGTCATATTTGCCTATAGCCAACCTGGCCTTCTCTTCTGTAAAAAAAAGAAAAAAAGATTACTGCATTTGCTTTCTTCAGCTAATTAATAGAAAGGAACTACAGGAGGGAAATGTAAGAGAATACAGATGAGAGAGAGGAAAAGGAAAAATCAGTGCTTATCTGAGAAGTCAGTAACACACTTCCATCAGGGTACTATTATTGTTGTTGTTGTCTTCCCACAAAATCCTAAGCTAAATGAGGACTGCCCCAGCAGCGCTGAGCAGGTGCACAGCACTTAGCACATAGCTTAACAGTCCCTTGGTTGATAATTTGTTGAATGGAGGACTAAAAAGCAACTTCTAAGTCTCTGGTCATTTATCCCCACTACAGTTTTTGAGAGGTACTTGGGGGATAGATACAGTGATAGCTGCAGCAGCGTGGGTGCTGGCGCTGGGTGCTGGGTGCTGGCGCTGGGTGCTGGGCACCTAGAAGGAGTGCTACCCACATATACCATGAGGCCCCTGTCAACTTCCTCATGGCAAGTCTGAAAGACAATAGACCAGGGTGAGGAAAGCCTGTGCTCAAAGACATACCCTATACTCTACCTGAACTCTCCAAATCACAGGCAGGCATTTGAAAGGTAAAAGTGATTCGCTTTCAGAAACAGCTGATGAGATGCCCTACAGTCTAGGTGCTTATAATGTACCTGGTAAAATGCCGAAAGGATGGGCAAGGACAGCATGCTCGGCACACCAGGACCAAGGTGCAAGCGGAGCACACACAAGTACGGCTGCTTTGACTTACATGCTTTCCACAGGAAGGGTCTGTGGACACCCACACAGCCCCTCCATTTCTCAGACCCTTTCTGATACCCATGTCCCACCTCATCTTCCTCCTCACTCTCTCCATTCCCTTATAAAGCACATAACTTGCTATTTGTTAATTCTATAGAAGTTTATACTTCTTCGTCTTGCCACATGTTATAATTTATTTCTATGCCATATTATACTGATTTCTTATTCAGGTAGTCTCTGGTTTTCTTTGCTTGTTCCAGCACTGGTGATGGACAGAATAAAGATAAACATTCTTGTTGTCTCCTACTTTAATCTACCCTGAAGATAATAACAACCATCTTCCTTAAAGACATTTCTTTAAAAACCATACAAACTTTTGCTATGAATGTGTAGCAATGGCCTAAACCTAAATATGGTTAGAATTGTCAATGTCCATACAGACACAATGGGTGGTTGTTTTATTGTTGACATTCAGGAAAAATCTATTAAATGCCACCAAATCCATTCATAATACTCATATAGATGCAAATGGCACAGTGCTGAAAAATTGTGCCCAGCTGCTAGTTAAGAGGTCTTACTGGGAAATTTTCTTATACTGAAGCTAAGCACCTTGAAAAATAAATAAAGCCATAGGAAGTGAACACCTACCCAAAAAGATGTTTTCCTGGACCATGCCCAGACTACTAGAATGATAGGCTGCTGAAAAGATGCCATGTGAACTCCCCAAGACCAGAAGCAAGTCACAGGTTGCCAGGACTAAGAAGCCATTCACAAAGCCAAGTGCGGAGAACTGTGCTTAATAGAAGGCAATCGCCACGTCCCAGGGCCATTTCCAAACACCGAACCCCACACTGAAAGAGCATAGGAAGAAGTCAGAGACTAGGATTAGGTGCACATCACCTCCGCTTGTGACAGGTCACACCTCTTTCAGCTCAGCTTCCTCATCTGCGAGGTGAGGGTTATCGTTTGCCTCCAGGCAAAAATCACCGCGGATAATATGTGTGAAGAACATGAACCACAGAGTAAGTACCCAGGTGTCTTGTGGTATTTGTGGATATGTAGCTGCTGTTGCTGCTCCTCAACCCTAGATGTCTTCCTAAAGAGCCTCACGCCAGGGCCCTGTGCATGATGACAAGTCATTATTATTACGTAGGATCAGAAGCCGGACGAGCAGTGGGTCAGTACTTTGTGAGAACAGGATCACAAGCAAAGCTGCTCATGGAAGCAATGAAAAGGCGTCCGGTTCAGCACAGTGCAGCCACCCCGCCAGTGCATCCCACCCAGAACACAGCCTGGACGCTCCCAAACAAATGCTCCCAGCGAGTGCTCCCTCTGGTAAGCCGACCTCCAAGCTAACCAGCCCATTCTTACCTCAGGGCCCACCTTCTCCACAAATTTCTGTCTCCTGATGTGTGTTACTGCCACTGCCCTGTGCTTGGCACTGTGCACACGGTTCCCAGCTCCCTGCATCTCTTCCTCTCTCATTGTGACTTCGGAAACAGTCCCCCGAACTAAGTGTGGCCTCTGAGCTTCCAGGCCCCCAGACCATGAAAGCACGCACCTAAACAATCGCAGTATATTCACTGCCTAGCAAGTAGTTCTTACCAGTCCTAATTACTTCCGAGTGTTAGTCTGCAGCCATTTCAAACACCTAAAGGATTTGAGGATTTTCCTTCAGAGTGTGGGTTTAATTTTAATGGCTCTGCACATTTCTAAATCTAATTACTAGGAATTTGGAAAAAGAAAACAACAATTGTGCATGGGCTTTGGGGTCTGGCTGGTTGGCAGAAGCTCCAAGTCAGTTAGCTGGGGAAATCAGTTCAAGTCAAAACTAGACATGGCAAAATGTGGGCACCTCTGGGAAAGGGCAGGGCACCCTCAAGAGCTCTCTGCTAGAAGTCGTTGTCATCCTTGCCTCCAATAATATAATCTGAGTACAGTGACCTCAGCAAGAGCCCTGTCTTCCAAATGGCTAAGAGAAAGGCTTGCTTACAGTCTTAGATCAAACAAAACAAGAACTCAGAAGGACACACCAAATAGATAAAAAGAAAAAAAAAAAGATTCAGGTCCTCAAAACTCACCTGAAAAACTAGCAGGAGCAAGATGACTAGATTTAGAAATTTAATCAAGTAATACTAATCTATACGAATCTAGAATCAATGTGTTAACTTGCATTCCTAGTTTTTAAAATGTTATTCAGTAAATGAAGGAGAAATCCCTTGAGGATAAAAGAAGTACAAACTGGATTAATTCATCCAACAGAGACTTAATGGGTGTAAACAAAACATTAATAAATTACTAGTAAAAATTATAAAAAGGGCCAGGCACTGGTGGCACACGCCTTTAATCCCAGCACTCAGGAGGCAGAGCCAGGCAGATCTCTGTGAGTTCAATGCCAGCTTGGTCTACAGAGCGAGTTCCAAGACAGGCACCAAAACTACATGAAAAAACCCTGTCTCAAAAAAAACAAACCAACAAAAATTATAGAAAGGAATATATAAAAGCAGTGGAACAGGTAGGTTGGATAGAGGTGAGATGAAATATGCATCATTACTTATAAAAAAAATACTTTAAGGGAAAACTATTTAAATAATATTATTAATTTTTCCTTTGTATTGTCCAAGGAGTTCTGGGAAATTAACTTTTTCCAAACAACGGTAAAAGAAGGAGAAGAAGAATGACTGCTAGATACAGAAAGAGAAAACGGATACAGAGAAAGAGTTGAGGTCAGGTGAGATGTCTAAAGAGAGAGCGTAGATTTTACTGAGTTTCCATAAAGGTTAAAATTTCTTTTCAGAAAGAGGAATACCCATAAGAAAAATAGTGTTATTTAGCAGTATAAGCCTGAGGCAAGACCTAGCTTTTGAGAAGTACGGGTAAGGGCTAGCCCAGGCAACATTGTCCTCATGGCTGTGCTCAGGTTCAAGAGGTGAATGGGACAGAAGAGACAAAGGTTACCAGGAGACGAAGCATACTGAGGCAGCCCCAAGGCTTCTGAACCTTCAGAGAAGCTCACTATGGAAAGACTGAGCCAAGAGCATCACTGAGAGAATCTTCTCAGCACCCACGACTCCCTCACCTTTTCACCAGCGACCCCCAAACCACACTATTTCATTGAGGCACACGCCTGCTCTACATCGTTATTCAAGCACTAGAAAAAAAAATGATGAAAAAAAATGAATGTCACCTTGTCTCCCCAAATTACTTCTCATATGGCATCCTTAACTTCCTAAGCAGCCTATGCCTTAGCTTTGCCTCCCTGCGGTTTCTGCTGCTCTCTCCCTCTGTCCCTCCTGTCCTTCCTCCAACAGCTCTAACTGAACTCTCCTTTGCTGTCTGGAGAGCCTAGCCACCACTAATGCTTTATCTTTTCAGTGTAGAGCAGCGACCTAGTTTCTGAATGGGCATCCATGCCAACACATCTGTTGCCTTGCACTGCACATTGTGCCTCCTGGTACACTCTCCAACGCTCAGCCTCTGGAGCCCCCTTTATTCAGCCTCTACTCTGTCGACAACAGCCTAGCACCCGCTCAGGCTGGGGAATCCACAGTTTTTCTACAGGAACCAGCTCAAATTCACGTTTCCTTCTTCTGAATCGCAGCCACTCATCTCCTCCAGGCTCCCAGGGCAAACGCTCTGGTTCTAGCAAATATTTGTCAGACTGTTGTGTGGCCCTTATCCCTAGGAGATACTTAATGAGTCACTAGGAGGTGAAGACTTCACCCTACTTACCCCAGCCTATCTGCCAAGTTAAATTAGACAATGTTTTAGGTCAAAAGAGAAAGTCAGACTCCCTGGATGCCCTCCCTCCCAATGCTCTACTCAATTTCTTCATTTAATAAACTTTAATTTTAATTAGTGTGCACAGTGATGAGTTACATTACAACATTTTCCGACATGTGTATCATTGCACTTTGTTCATACCCAACTCCTCGTTACCCTCTCTTATCCAGCATCCTGCTGGTCCCTTTCCTTCCTTAAATAGTGTCGCATGTATTTATAAACCCAGATTCCACATAAACGAGAAAATACACCTAGAAACTCACACATGCACAGCATTATTTATGAAGGCTTTGGTGAGCTGGGTCCGTCCACAGCCTCTGCCTCCCAGCACACCACTCTTCACTGCAGGCATGAGTTCCAAACATGCTCTGCTATCCCCCTTCTCTGGCATGGAGCCCTCTCCATGTCTCTGGCCTGCACTTGCCATCCTGTCTGCCTGGGATTCATCAGTTCTTTAACCCTTGGTAGCTGCTACATCATTAGGAAAGCCAATGAGACTTCTCCTTTCTGGTCTGCCGAGTGGACCTCAATGACCACACTCGTCTCTCCAGCACTGAGCTCTGTTCATGTACATTGTATGGTTGCTCCTCTACGGGGGGACCTCCCAATGTGCCTCTTTACATGGCGAAATGGAGAAAACTTGAGTCAACTGTTTTTCTGGAGCAAGAATCAGCAAGCTTTTCCTGCAAAGGGCCAAGTAGGAAATCTCTCAGGTTTTGTGGGTTACTCAATGTCACACTCAGCTCTTGGAGAACCAAAGAACCACAGCAAATAGATCTCTGTGGTCGAGCAAAAACTTCTTCTTGCAAAAACAGATGGTAGGCTTGCTTTGGCCAGCACTCAAGTGTGCTCGTCCACTTTTAGAGACTGAGTCTGAACTGCAATAGATACAAGAATGTTAGAAATCAAAACGCAGTCCCTGCTCTCAAAGCACCCCTTATCTTGTCCCAAAGTTGTCATCAGTTGCAGCCCTAAGACATTACTTTGGAGCCAGGTCTTGTAGCAGAGGCCTATGATCAGAGATCTGGAGACTGGGGCTAGAGAATTCCAAACACTATATAAGACAGCTTGGATTCCATGGCGAGTTCAAGGCCTGTCTGGGAAACTTAGTGAGATCCTGTCTCAAAAAATTCAATAAAGGCCTGGGGATGTAGCTTAGTGAAACAGCACTTGCTTAGCATGCATGAAGTCCTGGATTCGATTTCTAGTAACACAAAAATAAATAGATAGATAGATAGATAGATAGATAGATAGATAGATAGATAGCATCAGAATTCCATAAAAGGTGATCAATAGCCAGTTGTATAGCTCAACCGAATAGCACAGTACAATGGGGCTCTGAGGCTGATCTCTGCACCAAGCCCTTGCCTCCCTAACTTCCCCTCACAGGAAATTAAAACTCAATTAGATATCCAGGTCCCTAGCTTCCCACAAAGAGAAAACCTTTTCTTCTAAGAGGAACAACCACCTCAAAACTTCATGACAGGCCCTCTAAAATGTACCCCATCCTCATCTGTTCCTGATACCATTAGATAAAAACAGCATTGTAAGCCGGGCGGTGGTGGCGCACGCCTTTAATCCCAGCACTCGGGAGGCAGAGCCAGGCGGATCTCTGTGAGTTCAAGGCCAGCCTGGACTACCAAGTGAGTTCCAGGAAAGGCGCAAAGCTACACAGAGAAACCCTGTCTCGAAAAAAAAAGAAAAAAAAAAAAAAAAACAGCATTGTTCAGAGGCAACCAGCAAAAAATAATAATAACCTGCCATTTTGGCATATTGCAGGCTACAAACTTCAACCGAAGCAGTGAAGACGTTCCTGTGCTCAGAGTAATAGTAGAGCAGTTACAAGTAACGCTCTAACCTAATCTTTTTATATTAATAATGTAACTAGAAAGCAAATAGGAGAAATAAACCCAAAAAGAGGGAATCAGAGAGCTGAGAGCCTCCTGAGACACAGACGCCTGCTATACACGTAAGAAATGTTTGTTGATAAGTGAGTAGGCAGGAAGCTAAAGACCTAGACAACGCAGTTAGCCAAAGCATACATGTTCTCCAAATTCCTTAACATGCGATTTTAAATCCGTAGTATCCATGGGGGAGTTTGAATACTCCCATCTGTGTGAGGCAAATGGCCACACCAACCTTTTTCCAGCAGACTCACCATCTTGAGTATTTGGAGTCAGGATTTGGGTGCGGAGTTCCTCCAGGCTAATTCCCAGGTACCTGCAGATCTCCTCCCTGCTGTAGGGTTCAGCATGAAGGGCATCCTCTGTGACCAACAGCATTTCTTGCAGACTAATCCCCAATTTGGTTTGCACTTCTTCTAGCCGCAGGACTTTATCCCATCGCAACCCTTTGTGTTTAGCAAGGACCTGCAAGTTTAAACCAAGACGGAGGTGAAGTTTTACTTCAGAGTTCAATATGCTCTATTTTAATTAGTCATACTCAGCTTGAATTTTTTTTTCCATTTAAACTATCAAGTCTCCCACCATTGCTTGGCAATGCATTGTGGGCTCTGATGTTTGTAATTAAATATAACTATATGACAGTTACTTAAAACACACACATTGCAAATGCATGCAGGAGCATGTGTGCACACACACAACTCCTATCTCTTGTTGTTTTTGCCTGTCACCTCTAACCCTTAGGGCAGTGGTTCTCAACCTGAGGGTCACAACTTCTTGGGAGCTGCATATCAGATATCCTACCTATCAGATACTTAAGTTACAATTCATAAAAGCAGCAAAATTCAGTTTTGAAGTAGCAATGAAATAATTTTATGATTGAGGGTCACCATAAGATGAGGAACTGTATTAAAGGGTTGCAGCATTAGGAAGGTTGAGAACCACTGCCTTAGAACTATTCTTGAATATTTTCACTCTTTTATCTCTATTCAACCTATCTATACTTTATAGATTAAGTCTGGAGAAAACTATTCAAATCTCATTTGACCATAGTCCTGAGTCAGCTGCAGTTCTGACACTTAAAATACTTCCTATTTATCATGGTAGTCTCGAAAATGGCTAATGAATTTAAGTATCTGAGTACTTAAAGTCAAGTTTCAGTGCTGTGGGATGGTCTGTATGTCAAGTGTGTTGCTGATTGGTCAATAAATAAATCACTGATTGGCCAGTAGTCAGGCAGGAAGTGTAGGCAGGACAAGGAGGAGAATAAAGCTGGGAAGTGGAAGGCTGAGTCACAGACACTGCCAGCCGCCATCAGGACAAACAGCATGTGAAGATGCCGGTAAGCCACGAGCCATGTGGCAAGGTATAGATGAATAGAAATGGATTAATTTAAGCTGTAAGAACAGTTAGCAAGAAGCCTGCCATGGCCATACAGTTTGTAACCAATATAAGTCTCTGTGTTTACTTGGTTGGGTCTGAGTGGCTGTGGGACTGGCAGGTGACAGAGATTTGTCCTGACTGTGGGCCAGGCAGGAAAACTCTAGCTACATTTCAGCTTTTAAATAAAAATCTCACTGTTGACCCTCTGAAAAGTTCCTTCATTGGCTCCATGGTAGTAGTATATCTATATGTTCCTCCACCCTCAAGAAAGAGCTTGGCTTCGAGTTGCATCTCGAGGTACCCCCACAATCTCATGGAAGGCCAAAATAAACCAAATCTTTCTAATCAGGTCTATTCATGGGAGTACTAATCCCGAATACATTTGTCTCATTATCCCTCCCTCAAACACTGACAGCCCTTCATAGCTGAGAAAACAGTGAAAGTTCTTCTCTCTCTCTGAGGTCTGAACATTGTCTGGATGTGAAGACAGCAGGTACAAAAAGAAAAAATCCAGAGAGTAGGAAGTTCATCAAGAAAATGTGTATCTGAACTGCTCTTCCATTGTATTGGTTTGATTTTCTTTTTTCTCTTTATTTAAAAAACTTTTTTCATACAATATATTTTGATGATTCCTCTCCCCAAACTCCTCCAAGATCCTTCCCAGCTTCCTATCTCCCTACCCACCCAACTTCACGCTCTCTCTTTTAAAAAAGGAAAATAAAAACACAAAACACAAAATGAAAATCAGAACAAACAAAAAATCAGTAAGACAGAAAAATGCCAAAACAAAACAAAAACAAAATGAAACAAAAAGCCTACACAAAAAAAAACATGGAATTCGTTTGTGTTAGCCAACTACTCCTGGTCAAGGGGTCTGTCCTTTAAAGTGGTTCATATACCAAATGAGACTGCATTGGAGAAAACTGGTTTTCCCTTTGACAGTGGGTATCGGTTGCAGATAGCTACTTGGTTAGGGGTGGGAGCCCATGTCCACTACTCCTTTTCGGTGCTGGGACCCTGTCTACCCTGAATCTGTGCAGGTTTGTGCATGCTGCCACAGTCTCTGTGAATTCATATGTGCATCAGTCATGTTGTGTCTGGAAAACACAGTTTCCTTTGAGTCACCCACCACCTCTGGTTCTTACAATCTTCCTGCCTCCTCTTCCACATAGATCCCAGAGCCTTGAGGGGAGGGGTTTGATGAAGACATCCCGTTTAGGACTGAGTGCTCCGAAGTTGTCACGCTGTACATTGTCCAGTTGTGGATGTCTGTGTCAGTTCCCACCTACTGCAAGAAGAAACTTCTCTGATGTGGGCTGAGTGAGGCACTGATCTATAAGTATAGGGGTATGCAATTAGGAGTCATTTTAATACTGTAATCCTTTAGCAGAGCAATAGTAGTAGGCATTTCCCTGGGCCCACGACCTATCTAGTCTCAGGTTCTTGGCACTTTTAGCAGTGTCAGGGATAGGCTCTATCTCATGGAGTGTGCCTTAAATCCAGTTGCTGTGTTTTTTAAGTGGTTGGTGACTCCCGTAACACATGTACCACTATTGCACCAGCTTATACTGCAGGCAGGTCACTGTTGTAGGTCGCAGGATTTGTAGCTGGGTGACATTGATGATTACTTTTCTCCTCTGGAACTGTTCAGAGTACCTTCTAGTACCAAGAACACTACTGAAGAGGGATGAAGTTTCCAGCTGGGCACCAGCTCTACTTCTCCAAGTGTTCTGTGTAGTGGATAGCCATTCCAGCTTTGATCTGGAGGTTCCAACCCCCAATGAGGCTTCGGTAACTGTCACGCCTACAAAGCGGGGCCAAGAGAGGGCCCTGAAGACCCGAGATCCGGATGCGCCGCCCTCTCTTGGTTCCTGGACCCTGGATGCTGGAGGTAGACTGAGCAGAGTTCTCCAGAGAACACCGCCGGACTGCACTACGTCTTTCCCAGACCCTGCAACCTACCTATCCCTTCATTTGTAAGTTATGCCACTAAATAAACCTCCCTTTTAACTACGTGGAGTGGCCTTAATAATTACACCAATAGTTCTGTCACATAAATAAGTGTTGTCTTTGCAATAGGGCCTTATGATCAGGTTGTAGAGAGAAAGCAACAGCACTGGCAATAGCCTATGATGTTTGGGGAGGTTTCATGGTACCTCTCTGGTCAGTGACTCAATAAGATGTAACATTCCTGGCACTGAGGGATTTATTTGGTGGTATAAGATGTCTAGTTGGGGCATTGCCACTCCTATTATTTGGAGACTCATTTAGATTTCTTTTACATATGTACATAGTTTAGGAACGTCTATGGTAGTAGGTTTCCATGTGGCTGTTCCAATGTCCTCTTAGTGTTACCACTCCCCACATCCCTCCTCTACCCTTCTCTTCTAATTAATCCTATTCTAGCTTTGCCTTTATCTCTCCGTAACACTACACTCTATCTCCCCTTCCTTGGAAGAACCTCTCCTTCTCCCTGGTCTCTTACCAGGTACCTGACCTCTATGGCTATTCAGATTGTAGCACATATTTTGAAAGCTAAAAGCTAACACCCACATATGAGAGAAAATAAACAATATTTGTCTTGTGGAGTCTGGGTTAGCTCACTCAAGATTATTTTTTCTAGCTCAATCCATTTACCTGAAATTTTCATTTTCCTTAACAGCTGAATAATATTTATTTGTTGTTAAATGTATCATATTTTCAATAACCATTCATCAGTTGATGGACATCTAGGCTCTTTCTAATTTCTAGCTTTTATGACTAGAACAGCAATGAACATAGATAAGCAAGTGTCTTTGTAGTAGGATGTAGAGTCCTTTGGGTATATGCTCAAGAGTGGTATAGCTAGATCTTGAGATAGATCTATTTTCAGCTTCCTAAGGAACTGCCACACTGATTTCCAATTGCTGGACAAGTTTGCACTCCCACCAGCAATGAATAAGTGTTTCTTTTTCCCTACAACCTTGCCAGAATGTGATGTCATTTATTTTATTGACCTTGGCCATCCTGACTGGGGTAAGATAAAATCTCAAAGTAGTTTTAATTTGCACTTCCTAGTGGCTAAGTATGTTGAACATTTCTTTAAGTGTTTCTCAGCCATTTGTGTTTCATCTTATGAGAACTCTCTGCTTAGTTCTGTACCCCATTTTTTAATTGGGTTATTTGTTTTTTTGATGCTTAGATTTTTAGTTCTGATTTTCTTCCTTTTGAACAAGATACAGGACTTACCAAAAGATGGCTGCAAGTTTTGTTAGGATCGCTCACTTCTGAAAATGTTACTAGCTGAAGTTCTCAAACTTGTTAATCATCTTAACAAAACAAAACAAAACAAAACAAAAAACACCCTGACTCATATACTTAAAAGGGATGATTTTAAAGAACTGGGAACAGAGACAATACAATTGTTTTTCTGTTCAATTATTTCACAGAACAGGGTATCATTTTTTTCTTTTTAGTGTTTGTTCCCATTTTCTCTCTATTACTTTTATCGAGTTTGTTCTTTGATAATTTTATATGTGTATAAAATCCCTCCTGATCACTGCACCTCTTGGCCTCTCTAATCCCCCTCCCACTCCTATTAAAACCCCTTCTCCCCAGAAGTCCCTCTCCCATAATTATGTCTTTGTTTTTTTTCTTTGTGTTGTTCTGTTTTGTTTTTGTTTTTGAGAATCAGAGGTTAACTAGGATCATCTGTGTGTCCATGAACTTGGAACTATTTACTGGAGCCTGGTGGGAGCCTCAGTGGGCACACACCTGACTGCCTCTCCAACACAAACCATCAGTAGCCAATAGTCCAGCCAGGAGGACAGGGCCCTGTGATTTCCTTCTAATCCATTATTAACTGTTGATAGTCCCACTGCAGCAATCATAGTTGCTATGAGGTTATGACTTCTTGGACTGTGCCATGCCTACAGGGAAGAATTTCACAGCCCTTTTCCCTACACTCCAGCTCTTACATTCTTTCTACTTCCTCTTCTGCAACAATCTCTAAGCCTGGGAAGTGGAATAGGGTGGCATATTCCACTGTCACTTATTCTCATAACCTTGAGCAACCATGAGTCTCTGCATATACCATCATTCATTTAGAGAAGCTTCTCTGTTTAAGGCAGGAAATAACATTTATCTATAATTCCTTCAAATAAATTTTTAGAAGGCAGGTTGGTACCATAACAATTTAGCCAAGCAATAGTAGTAAGTTCACCCCTAGGGCCTGACTTCCTCAGCCACAGATTTTTGACCAGGTTTACAGTACCAGGCATGAATTCATTCTTGTGGAGCAAGCCTCAAATACAACCAGAGACCTATTGGTTACTCCTTTAGCAGTTGTACCACTATTACTCAGTGGGCACCTCTTGCCTGATAGGTTCAAAGAGTTCATAGTTGGGTATGACTGTTCATGCCTGTTCTCCCCCAGTAGCCTACAGAGTAACTTCCAGGACTATGAGAGCTAGGCGGCAGAAAGGAAGCCTCATGCTCAGTTCTAGATGACTGAGGTTATTTAACAACAACCAAAAAAGGAGAAGGACATGAAGTTGGGAGAAAGACAGGTTGGGGAGCACTAGGAGGAGTTAGAGGTAGATAGTAGTGGATAAATACAATCAAAACATATAAAGAAAACATTGATAAGTGCATTCCTCTGAAAGAGAGGGGGAGTGAAGGGGGGGAAAGCAAGGGGGGAAGAGGAAAGGAAAGAATGAGGAGGAAGGGAACAAAAAACAGTTCCCTAGGATAGTTCCCATCTCCATCTTTACTTGAACCACTCATGTTGTCCTAGACACTTGGAAAAAGCCTCCTGGCCCAGCGGCTTGTATGACCACTCCGAAAGGCATGCCTGCAGCCCACAGGCTACTTCCAAAGGAAGTAAGTCTCCACATTGTTTTTCCCTGTATGCACAGACACTAACATGAAGAGGTGCAGTCCACTCCAGCAATATCAGTTTTCTGTTAGCCTATTGTCCATTTCACTTTCAGCTAACAGGTCTACAAAGCCAAGTTGGCACGCATTTCATTTAAAGAATAAAATCTTCCACGTGCTCACGACAACAGCTGCATCGCCCATGAGCTGCCGCATTGCTGCGCGGGAGCAAAATAGGAAAGCCACGTAAGCCCTTAGAAATTTGGCCCAGGGATCAGAAGGATGACTTGCAGATGAGGAGAGGGGGTGAGATCACTTGCTCCGAGACAGAACCTGAGGGAGTTTGCCACGGCTACCTTCATGACTGGCACACTTTGCGTCTTGGAAGCAGGGGCATGGGTCAGGGTTGCAAGTCACTTCCCCACAGTTTCCCACTCAGCAGCATGGAGAAGCTTAGAGACAGCAGTTCTTCAACATTCCCCACATCCTTTTCACCACAGCAAACACGAAGGGTTCACATCAGATACCCCTTTCAGGGAGGGTCCTGAGTTCTGGTCCATGCTCTACAGACTTTAAAGCGGGTAACAATGCTTTGTCCACAGTGATGGGAAAGGTAGGGACAAACAGGTTAGGACCCTGCATTAGTTAGCTTTCTCTCTAAGGCAGGACTATGAGGGGCAGGATTTGTGAAGCAAGTCAGCCTAAGTCTCACTAGAGAAGTACGAAGTGACACAGGAAGAGAAGCCAGTAGGAGGGGCACTGATGTGGACAGTTAAAACGGAGCCTGCTGGTCTTCAAAGACTGTTATGTATGGCCCTCAGCTGCATCTTTACCTCAGAGATGACAAATGGGTATTTAGCACTAAATCACAACAATCACTCATTGGGCTGCTCTCAAGAGATGAACTTCCTAGTACTCACAGGGTGTCCTGTCTACAAACTAAAATACTAGGCACTCTTCTACATCAAGAAAACAATCTCGCTGAGAATGGCCAGAGATCTAACAAAAGGGCATAGTACTGCAAGGACATGGACCTCAAGGGCAGGGCTGTCGGAATCCACTTCTCTGGCTTCCTTACCGCAAAAAGCAGTACTAACTAGCCAATGGAAAAGGCATACAGCCTCCTCAACAGGTGAATGTCCTAACCGGCTTTCTGTTGCAGTGATAAACACCATGACCAAAACCAGCTTGGGGAGGAGAGGGTTTACTTCAGCTTACAGTTTACAGCCCATCATTGAGAGAAGCCAGAACAGGAGCTCAAGATAGGAACCTGGAGGTGGGGACTGACGGAGTTCATGGAGGAACTGTGCTTACCAGCTGGCTTTCCATGACGTGCTCAGCTTGCTTTCTTATACAATCCAGGACCGCCTGCCTAGGAATGGTCCCACCCCAGTGGGCTGGGCCCCTCCTACATAAATCATTAATCAACAAAATGCCCCCAAATGTGCCCAATGGCCAGCTCTATGGAGGCAATTCCTTAACTGAGGCTCCCTTCTGCCGGTTGAATTTGTGTCAAATTGACAACAAAATCTTCTCCACCCACACGGGTGCTAACTCTAGTCCCAGGAGATCTCTTCTTGCCTCTGTTGGCACCTGGCATGCACATGGTACACAGATATACACGCAGGCAATACACTTATGCACATAAAATACAAATTTTAATTTAATGAAAACTTTTAAACAAATAATAGAACTATAATGTAATCAAGCCATCCATTCCTGATCATTTACACAAAGGACTCTAACTCAACATGCTGTAGAGACATTTGCACATCCATGTTTACTGCTTCACTAGTCAAAATAACTAAGAAACGGACCAAGCCAAGATCATTAGTGGAAGAATGGATAAAGAAATGTAGTACATATATACAATGAGCTTTTCTTCAATCAGGAAGAAAAATGAAATCACAGCACTTATAGGGAAAAGGATGGAACTAGAGGACACTTTGTTAAATAAAAAAGCCAGACACAGAAAAACAAATCATGTTTCCTCTTGGATGTAAAATATTGATTTAAGAGTGTGTGTGTGTGTGTGTGTGTGTGTGTGTGTGTGTGTGTGTGTGTGTGTGAAAACCAGAAAGGGGATCATGAGAGGAGAGGAAGAACTGCTTAAGTGGGTAATGGAATATGTGTGACGTGAAAGCAGAAGGGAGGGCTATTGAGGGGGAAGAAAAGGAACCAGCAAGAAGAGGCGGTTAGAATGGCAAGAAGAAGAAGGAAGAAGGAAGGAAGGAAAGAAAGGAAGGGAGGGAGGGAGGGAAGATGGAAGGAGGGAAGGAAGGAAGGCATGGAGAGAGGGAGGGAAGGTAAAAAGAGGGCCTACCAAAAGAAAAAGTGTGGTAGGAGAATTGTTCGTATAGCCATTCCACTGTGCCAATAAAGCCACCTTGAATCAAAGGATGGAGTCAGTAATTGGCTGATTGGGATCAGCCATAGAGTTGCTGGAGGGCTGAGGAGGTCTGCTAGAGAGGGACAGGAAGAGAGAAAAAGGATTTCAGGGGGATTTTTCAGAGCTGGTGGATCAGGAAAAACATGGAGAGATGGTCAGCCAATTGACTCTCCATTGTTCCTTGGATTTATCAGGTCTTTATCTCAATTTCTGACTCCCGAGTTTATACTGGAACAATTTAGGTAATTGTTTCATCTGACATCCAATTCGGGACCTTAGATCACACCCCAGCTTCTCACTGAGGGCAAATATGCCGATTTGCAAAGACAATTTAGATTTGATGATCACACCTTGATACAATGATATATAGCAGCTTTGAATGCTTGGGACAGGGTTGAAGAATCAGCAAAGAGGACTGAGTCATTTACTAAAATTATACAAGGCCCAAAAGAAGCCTTAACTGATTTTTTTTTACAAAGATTGACTTCAGCTGTTAATATCATATCCAGAAATTAGACAAATATTAATTAAATCTTTTGCTTTTGAAAATGCTAATTCAGAATGCAAAAAGGGTGATTAGGCCTTTAAAGGCAAGATTAGCACCAACAGATGAATGGATTAGAAATACAGCTGATATTGGATCTCACACATATGATGCTGCCTTGATAGAAGTAATTTGTGGAAATTTTAAGAAAAATCAAAATGTCAGATGTTTTAATTGTGGTAAAGTCATTTGAAGAGGAACTGCAGGCAAGATGTTCCTAGAAATAACTTTTTTTCTAGAGATAATTCACACAAAAGGCCCCAGTCTTCTGCAGTATGCAAAAGGTGTGGCAAAGGCCAGTATTGGATTCATGAACGCAGATCAACAAGGAAAAGGCAAGGTAACCCTGTGCCGTCAGGAAATACCTTAGGGGACCTCTCACCGGCCCCAATGTCAAATTTGGTTCAATCATTCCCCATCAGCATTGGGGAAACTCCTCCACAGAGCAATTAAAAGACTTAATACCTGTTCTTTAAAACCACACTGCTCTGGATGTAACCAAAGACAGAACAACTGCGATAGATACAACAAAAAGTTCAGGAGAGACTGGAAAACAAGTGTTTTGGCAAACTGCTATAAATGATCAGAGACCAAAACTAAAAATACATATAAGCGGCATTGAAATTGAAGGTTTGATAGACATAGGTGCAAATGCAACAATTTCACCAAAACCTTGGCATCCAGATTGACCTCTTGAGGAGGTAAATGTTCCACTTCTGGGGATTGGAACTTTATCTCAGGTAAAACTAAGTGCGAGATGGGTCAAATGCATAGAATCAGAAGGACAGATAGGAAAATTAAAAACATATGTGGCTAGCATAGCAATGAATTTATGGGGATGTGACTCATTGTAGCAATAGGAAACATAGATTGACATTCCTCTAATCTCAGAAACAAACTGTAAAATAAAGAATGCTTCTAAGAGAAATATTAAAGCATATTATCAAGAACAGTCAACAGACTGTTCAGGTTGTACATAAGCAGGAAACAACAGCTGGTGATCTTTCAAAGTTACCAACAGTCCTACCTTTAAAATGGTTAACTGACAAACCTGTCTGGGTGTAACAATGGCCTTTGACATCAGAAAAATTACAGGCATTAGAACAGCTGGTACAGGAGCAGCTAAATGCTCAACATACTGAGGAACTGACCAGTTCTTGGAATTCTCCTATATTTGTCATTAAAAGAAATCTGGAAAATGAAGAATGTTAACAGATTTAAGAACCATAAATAAGGTGATTCGGCCAACAGGCTCTTTATAAGGTAAAGAAAATGATCAGCTATTGGTAGTAAATGAGTGAGAAGCCTCAAAATTTCATAAAAAACACCATGTTAATAGCAAGGGTTTAAAGAAAGTTTTTCTATCACTTGGCCAAAGAAATTATAAGGAAATGCCATACTTGTTCTTTGTATAACCAAACTCCACTACTTGCAGAAAGTAATCCAAAGGATACTCAAAGAAATGAAATTTGGAAAATGGATGTGTTTCATTTTGTGGAGTTTGAAAAACTAAAGTATGTGCACCATACCATAGATACATATTCAGGATTTCAGTGCACAACTGCTTTGAGTTCTGAAAAGTCCAATTCTGTAATCACACATTTATTAAAAGTTACAGCCATTATGGGAATACCTGTACAAATTAAGACTGACAGTGCTCTAGCATATGTCTCTAGTAAAATGAAACAGTTTTTTGCATATTACAGTATAAAACATATTACAGGTATAACACACAATCCTACAGGACAAGCAGTTACTTTATATATGTTTAATAAACAGAAATGGGTAAAAACAACAAAAAAAAAGACCCCCAGAGATAGATTACACAATGCTTTGTCAACTTTAAATTTTTGAAATGCTAATGAGAAAGGAATGACAACTGTGGAGAGACACTGGATAGCAGGAAAAAAAAATACTGATTTAAATCAGCCTGTATACTACTTTAAAGATGTGTTGACCTCAGAATGGAAACCAGGATATGTGTTACATTGGGGAAGAAGTTTTGCTTTTGTTTCCACAGGAGAAGAAAAGCTATGAATACCATCAAAATTGATAAAGATTAGATTTGAACAGGAGAGACCTCTTGATTAGGAGAGGCACTAGTTCATCAAACAGTGTGGCCATTCAACCTGCCAAGAAAGGAAACTCCCCAAAGTTAAGGTTGGGGTAGGGTTTTGTTTTTGTCTTTCCGGGAGAATAAAAGCATCCAACTAAGGAATCTGAAGACCACTGGACAAATGAGACATCTGAAGAAGAAAGACAAATTATCCAGAGAAAATGTCTCAAGAAAAAAAATAAATTGGCCCTAATGGTATAACACACTTCCAATAGGATGAAATCTCATAAATCTTCCCAAATGTTTGTTTCTAATGTTCTCTACAGACATATAAGGCAAATGGTCTTTTTGTAGTCCCAATTCAATTAAAAGTTAATGCTGGCTTTGGAATTAGAGCATGGCTCTCTCCTTCTCTAAACCCAAGCATTCTTCTTAAAGAAAAACCCAAAATCTCTGTCTCATGTCAGAAGATCCACCTGATATGAGACAGAAGAAAAACCAAAACTAGGGACTGTTCTATTGCCACTAATCCCATAATTCTTTGGTTTTATTTTGACTCTGAAAACTTTGCTTTAAATATAAATATTGTCTCAAAATTTATAAGATTTATATATATATTAAATATTTATAAACCTTCTGTCATGATATTAATGGTCATATAGAGTACTAACTAATTCTAGAAATAGGCTTAATCTAGCTTCCTGTACATGATTTCAGACTTGAGTCTGAAGCAGGTAACTAGGAACTAAGTTTGTGTACCATGGATGTATTTAACAAACTGTGGTCCTTTAACCCCTCCTATATCTGCTGCATACAACATTTAAAATATTTAAGCTTTCTGCAGTGAACTGTGACCATTCCTAACAGCAACCTTTGAAGACTTTAAAAGGATGTTGGGGCCCCACAATGATGAATCCACCTGGATTGTGGTAACACTCCTAAGCTGGCAAACACCACCCAAAGATCAGCTTTGGACTACAAACTGCTCAGGACAATTTCAAAGCAGTTAGCTAACATGGCCAGCCTCATAACCTGCTCCAGTAAGCACTTCAGATAAGCCTTGTACTCTCCCATCATACCAAGACTGGACAACAGCTAGCCCTCCCAGAACTTGATCTTTATCTCAATTTTTTAGGGTCCCCTAAAGATGCCATTGCCCACAGACAACAAAAAGTAATTTTAAGAAAATGACATCCACATTCCCAAGAGGTGAGGTAGGTGGGTTTTTGGTAGTTTGATGGATGTTTGTCATCATTTAAGGGGGTTGGCTACAAGTTGTTATTGGTCACAGTCATGGAGGAAACTGAGCAAAGGAAATTAGATTCAGGGATCTAGTTCTGAAAAGAAAAAGGGGAGATATAGAAATGACAGAATAAAAGAGTAGATTATTAAATCTACTTTCAAACTAAAAAAGCAACTACTAGTCTCAAATATTTTACATTGGTATGGATTTCTTTATATTGATACAAATCTAATGTTATTTTTGTTATACTGTATTATATGTTTCTATTTCTGTTTTAGGGTCTTGTACCTGTGCAGCTCATTTAAAAATATAATGTAAAATTCTGGTTCTTGAAAGCTATTTAGGATAATAAAGAAATACAGCTTAGTAGTTAGTCATCTATAACAATCAAACTTAAGTATGTTTTCAAGATCAATCAGAGACAGATTTTAAATAGATAGATGGTCTTCAAACACTACAGAGACCTACAGAATATGGCATTTTAATATTTTAATAATATAAAGCTTTTCATGACAATGAGACACATCCTCTCCTGGCAGCACCAATTTACTTCAAAAGAGGATGGCAGGCATTGAAGAACCTTCATATAGAGCTTGCTTTCATTTATGGCAAAGTTAGCCACTGGGCAAAAAAGTTGCCCTTGCCTCAACTGCTGACAGTATGCTGTCCAAATTAGACAAGCAGGACACAAAAGAAGGGAACTACCAAACTTTGCCAAGACAAGGTAAGATAGTTCTTCAAAATTCCTGCTTTACAGAAAGGTCTGTCAAATATTTTAAGCCTGTAGGCCAAAGATGTATACCTCAACATTACAGAGGAACCTTGGGACAACTGTCCAGGCAGCCAGATGTTTTTGCCATTTCTTAATTTTGGAAGTTGCTTGCTCTATACTTCCTGTTTACTCAGGTATTATATCCTTCTTGGGTCTCTGATAGGGTTGAAGACAGATAGTTATAGTTACAGTTTTCCTTAGTGATGATAGAAAGTAAATAAGGTACAAAACTTTGGACTCACCAAGATAGGATATATAACAGAGAATTTTCTTTGAATTTGCCAAATACTAAGGGACCGGACATTGTGAATGTATTTCTTACTTGATAATTGTTCTTATTGTATATAGTTTTACTATGTTAGAGTTAAAAACCTTTCCTTTTTATTTAGACAAAAAGGGGGAAATGTTGCAGGAGAATTGTTTATTCCACTATGCCAATAAAGCCACCTTGAATCAAAGTCAGCAATTGGCTGACCAGGATCAGCCATAGAGTTGCTAGAGGACTAAGTAGTTCTGCTAGAGAGGGACAGGAAGAGAGAAGAGGGATTCTAGGGGGATTTCCGGGGGCTCATGGATCAAGAAAAACATGGAGAGAGGGTCAGCCAATTGATTCTCCATTGTTCCTTGGATTTATCAGGTCTTTATCTCAATTTCTGACTCCTGAGTTTTTATTATACTGGAAGAATTTAGCAATTCTTTTCTCAGTTTAGTGGTAGTTTTTCTCTTATTTCTTTTTGTTGTTGTTGTTATTTTGGTTTTGGTTTTGTTCTGAAACAGGGTAGCACTGGCTGTCCTCCTGCCTCATCCCGAAAGGACTGGGATTACAAGTGTACACCACCACATCTGACTGTGTCTCTCCCTTTGTATCCCACCTCTCTGATGCTCTACAATCCAACTTCTCTTCAACCAAATAGTACATTTCTGCTGCCAATTAAATATGTCTTCAAAGCCCCTGCTAACAGCTTCCCGCTGCTTGCAAGGCCAGCACAGCACTCGGGGCCCTGCCACTTTCCAGTTCCATTGCCCAGACCACCCCTCGTCCCTCTGCTTCTTGCCTGTAGCCTGAACTCTCTGTGCTAACAACGACACTGGAGTCCTGGCAGAGCATGCTCTACTGAACACACAGAATGACTGAGATTGACCACAGTCTCGAGTATCTGGGTTTTCTGCTCAAAGTCAAGGAAACTGTCAAAGCCCTGAGAACACTGTGCCAACTTCTCTGCACACTCTACCACCAGCCAAAGAACCAGTTCCACACTGACCACAGAGTGACAGGAGCTGAAGAACGTGGGGAAGTGATGGCTCCCGGCCAGACAAGGCCTCCAAAGAATCACTGCACATTTGTCTTGAAGTGTCATGAAAACTCTCTACTTCACTGCTGCCCAGGCTGCCGCAAAGAGTTGAGGATATGTAGACAAGCAATGCTAGAACTCCCCCTCCCCACGTGACTTCCCATAACGCTGACTATTGGCGTCACATATTTTATCCTTCAATATAACAGACATACAATATTTCTGGAAAAGTTTAAGGCATGAAATATGTATAAAATATGAAGAATTTTGTGCCCACTAAAGATTCCTGGTCACTTTGTTAATTTAAGAACATAAAAATGTGCCTCACTTAAAAGTATCATTTACGCAAGCAATGGTTATAAATCTCTATTGAGTTTGCTTTGAATGTTTTTAATTTTAGTTCAAATGCTCTACAAGACTCTAACTTTTAATGAATCTAAATCAATTAGTTTTTGAAAGCTGATGGTGAAAAAGAGTCAGAGGGGGAAAAATTGAGAGTAGAAGGTGCTGTCAATACTAAAGCGAAATGAATAAAAAAATCACCATCGCGGGTTTACTGCCCTTCCCTGTAATAAGAAGGTATGGAACAAACTCAGATCACAAGAGCATTTTAGCAAGGCAAGGGGTGAGGAAAGTGTGTACAAGACATCAGGACTCTGTCTGTGGATGTCTCTCTACCGTGTCATTTTCAAAACTCTCCTGCTTAGTCATTCTCCCCTACACCCAAAGCAGGTCTGTCCAGGCTAAATAAACATCATGGTCATTTTTTACCTGAGAGTCTACTTCTTTATTTAATGAAACCATTTCCAAGTAAAAATGAAATTCATTCATGCGTTGCCAACAATGGAAGAATGAATCCATACTGTAAGGCAGACGTGTTTAACAGACTCTCAGCTTATGTTCCTAAGCAAAAACAGTCCCACAGCCATGCCCTTGCGTGTGGCCTCTCATGATGGAGCATGTGGTCTCTTGTGGCAGGCTTCTCTTCAGCCCTGTTCCAGAAGCTTAGACTTGGATTCTAATAGTCACAGAAATGGGAGTTAGGGAATAGCCTCCACTGTGATGCAATCTTTCACCTTTCTCTTTTCCACAGGTAAAAGAAGGAAAATTCCTATAGTATTAGAAATAGCAGGGTTTTTTGTTTTGTTTTTGTTAACAATATCTGCTACAATGTAAATGCTATATATAAGTATAATATTGAAGAATAATGACCAAAAAAAAGGTACACATTCAGTTCAGAAGCAATCACACCTGCTCTTCACCCAGCTCTCAGCGCTGCTCCTGAATGCTCTCCAGTCTCCAATGATCCCCTTCATCATATCTGTGTGTTCTGTTGCCCTCTCACCCTCTTCCCTAAAGCCTCTCCTTTCCTGTCTCATGGTTTCCTTTCTAGTTCTCTGGCTTCTCCCTACACTTCCTCCCACCTAAGTACACATACTTAACATTTAGAAGCTATTATTTGCACAAGACAGAGAACATGCAGTGTGTGTCTTTGTAAGCCTGGGTTCCATCCACTTCCTTGCAAATGTTCATATGTACCAACACATTTTCATTACCCATTCATCTGTTGAAGAACATCTAAGCCACTTCCATTTCCTTGTCGTTGTGAGTAGAGCAGCAATAAACATGGATATGCAGGTGTTTCACCGTGGCTACACCAGGTTACATCTACCGCACCAACAGTGAATGAGCTTTTCTCTTTCCCACATCCACGCAAGCACCTGCCTTTTCTTGATAATAGCCACTCTGACTGGGGTGAGGTTAAATCGCAAAGCATTTTTTATTTGAATTTTCCATGATGGCTAAGGATGCTGAACGTTTAAAAAGACATTTATTGGCCATTTGTACTTACTTGAGAACTGTCTGTTCAGTTCACTGGCCCGTTTACTTATTGGCAAGGGTTTTAATTTTTTTTTTTTTTAGCTCTTTATTTTAGATGTTTCTCCACTTTCTGAAGTATGGCTAGCAAAACTTTCTTCCATCCTGTAGGCTTTCTGTTCACTCTATCATTTCTTTTGCCGTGGAGAAGCATTTTAAATTTCATGTAATCCCACTTGTCAATTTGAGGAAACCAATTCCTGTGTTATCCGGGGTTCCATCTAGAAATTTCCTGCCTACATCCTACATCCAGAAGCATTTTCCCTTATTAGTCCCAGTTCATGTTCCTTATACCTTGGCCATAAATTAAGTGAGTTGGGTCTAGAGAGATGGCTCAAAGGTTAAGAGCACATATTTTTCCTGCAGAGGACCTGAGTATGGTTCCCACTCACATCACATCAAGCAGCTCACAATCACCTATAGCTCCAGCTTGGGGGAATCCAATGCCATTTTTTTTGGCCTCTACAAGCACCTGCACTCACATCGACACAGTCCCATACAAAGGTACATATATATATAAAGATTTTATCTTTATTTTTTAATTATATGGTTTGGTTAAGCACACATAAGGGCCAGGCCGGTGCCTGTGGAGGCCAGAGACATTCAGCCTCCTGGAGCTGGAGTTACAGATGGTTAAGATGCTTAAAAATACCTTGTTTATTGACACTAAAGCAAGGGGAAAGTGATGCATTATTTTTGAAGCATCTTCTAAAGACCTGCCCTTTCACAGTCAACACTAAATGTTGAGTATTCTCCAAGAAGTTCATCTGCTTAAAATTAAAACCAAGTGTGACTCAAGAAATTCTACCATTCCATCTGAAATGCATGTCATGTGTCAACCACAGTCAGCATCCCCTTTTGAATGAAACTGAAGAAGGCAGACAGGAATCAGCCATCTTCTTGAATGAAAAATGATATGAAACATGAATGACAGGAGACTTGAAAGACAAGGAAGCTGTCTTGCAGGGTAGCCATGTCCCTGAATGTTACCAATCCTGTTTGCCAAATGACATGTATTTGTGCAGGAGAAGAAACTAGGAAGTTCATATTTCTATGGAGAGGCATCTGGATTCTTTGCAATATGCAACTAGGATTAAAGATTTAATGTGTTATTTCTCGAAATTTGAGAAGCTAGAATGAGGACAAATGATATCTCAACTCTCCTCCATTTTTTAAAAGAAACTAATTTATAATTTTAAATGGATATTATATTACCTTCTTATATTTTCCCTTTAAAAATGAACTGTGGCTTTCAGTGTTCATATTTGGGTAAGATTGGTGATTACTTTTCTCCTGTAGCAGCGAGCTACAACAACTGGCCTAGCTCAACATGTTTGCTGGTGCAACAGTAGAATCAATGTCATGGAGTAACCAATCACTTCCCATTGGATTTAAGGCTCACTCCATCAGATGAAACACATACTTGACATAACTATTGGGTCCAAGAACCTGAGGCCAGACAGGTCATGGACCCTAGGAGGGAAGCTACTACTATTATTCTGCTGAATAGACATAGTATTAAACCAATTCCTAATTATGTATTATTATATCCATAAATTATTGCATCTCTTAACTCACACCAGAAAATGCTTCTTTCTGCAGTAGAGGCAATTAATAGAGACCCAGGATTAGGTAAGTTGCAGAGAACAGGAGACTGCAAAATTCTCAGCATAAATAGGACATCACATCATATTCCTTCCTCCCAATGCTCATTGGGAAAGAAGGGGTGGAAAGACTCTAGTAGCCAGAGGCAGTGCAGGACTACAAGGAAACAGTGTTGTCTGGACACAGCAGGCAGCAGCACTGATGAACTCACAGCAGTTGTGACAGCATGAGTAAGACCTGGGCAAGCTCAAGACAGACAGTATCTCAGCATGGAGAGGGGAGGTGGACATGGTGTCCCACCCCTAGTCAAGGAACTACCAGCAATGATAGCTGACGGGAAATGCGGAGTCCATTTTCTTTAAGTCAAATCTAAGAGTCTGGCCCCTGGTAGTTCAACCATGCTCTCCAGCGTATGACCACACATCCAAGAACAATGGGACTTGATGGTTTAGTTGGGGTTTGTGGATTTGGAGTGCTATTGTTGTTGTTTCATTTGGGTCAGTTTGGTTTGGTTTTTGAGGCAGGTTCTTTCTATGTCACAATGGCTGGCCTGGAACTTAGTATGTAGACCAGGCTGATCCTCTGCTTCCCCCAGTGCTAGGATTAAAGGTATATACCACCACACACATCATGAACTTCATGGTTTATTTAAAAAAAAATTTTAAAGGAGAGGAAGGAACACAAATATGGCTGGTTAAGAGATAGGGTGGATCTGAAAGAGTTGGGGGAGGGTGGTTACTGTCAAAATATATGGCATGAAATTCTCAAAGAACTAATTGAAAGGAAGGAACTGGGCTGCTTTTAACTGAATGAAGTCTTATTTATAAGAAAATTTGGTTTTAAAATGTGTTTTATCTATATCATTTTGGAGCAATGTGTACCAAATAGTCAAATTCAGTTGCCAATTTCAATGACAAAGCACTTTTAAACACATATGGAGTTATACAATTAAATTCCAATCACATTTCAACGGCATGTGATGACACATGCTTATAATCCCAACACTTAGGAGATGGAGGCTGGAGGATGGCAAATTTGAGGCTATTCTAGACCAGTTCTAGGCCAGCCTAGTAGGCTACATAGCAAGGTCTTTAGAAGACATCCTCAAGAATAAGAGGTTCTGACCTACAGTTTCGCCGAAGCTTTGGCTACGCCGGGTAGTGGTGGTACACACTTTAATCCCAACACTTGGGAGGCAGAGGCGGAGGCAGACAGATCTCTGTGAGTTCAAGGCCAGCCTGGTCTACAGAGTGAGTTCCAGGACAGCCAGAACTGTTTCACAGAGAAACCCTGTCTCAAAAAACCAAAAAAAAAAAAAAAAAAAAGAGTTTTGACTACAAAAGACATGCCGCCTCTTCCAGTCAGCTCTCTGAAGACATTCCCCAAAGGGCCAGGAACTTTCAGTAAAGCTTCCAAGACACAGCCAGCTCCTTGGATCCTTCCGGTGTCATTGGAAGAGAGCAGTCACAGCATGAACCCGTCACATGCATCACACTTGTTCCAGGTCGCTGTGGCTCTGGCAGAGGGGCTTGAATTCCGTGCTAAAACCCTGAAAATAATGTTGTATATGTTTGGAGTCTCCTTGGGAAGACAACACTTACTCATCAACCTCACGAGAAAAAAACAAATGAGTAAGCCTTCAAGGATAATACGGAAGTCTTCCACCTCCCCAGGAGGAAGTGTGGCGCAGCAGAAAATGTCAGTGAACGAGCCTTCTTCCAAATGTGTGTACTGACGAGATACTGTGAAGCTTAATATGAAAACATTTTCCTGCATAATTTTAACAGTTATCTCAATCTGTAAATTTCAAATTCAAAGATCTCAATCTTTATTTAAAAAAGAAAAGTTCAACCCCCAAATTTTCCATGAAGAAAAAAACAACTTCATTGTCCTAAATTGTTGTAGCTATACTCTCCCAACTGTACAGCCTTATAAAGTGGAGTCAGAAAGAAGATTCTGAGGAGAGTTGAGGGACGCATTAATCTATGGTACTACAACGCTAAGTCATTAGAACTTAACACAGTGTAGCACTTAATAATGTAGTTTAATACTATACCCATTTAGTAGAACAAGAGTAGTAGTAGATGGTCATCAATATAGAGCCCTACAACTGATCAAGGTGCAGAGAATAAGAGACTTGGAACGCTCCGCCCTGAAAGGGACATCTGTATCACACCCCTCCTCCCGAGGCTTGGGGATCATTGCAGAAAAGAGGGCATAAAGATTATAAGCGCCACAGGCAGTGGATAACCACAAGTCAACAGTGTTTTCTGGAAACAGGCATTTGTTTAACATTTGTCTCTTGGTTCACATTCCATTTTACCTGAGAAATGAACTACACAAAACTCGTTAACTTTTTATGTCCCTAATTGGCTGCCATGAGCCCAGGACAAAATCTATGGAATGAAGGATTGACTACTCTGTCCCAATTATTTCTCTCTACTTGAAAATATTTTACAAGTGTAGGAATCCCTCTACACACCTAATAAATATAAGTGATACAAATTGGAGAGGGATCTCTACTTATCTTAGGAACAAGGAAGTCAAGGACAGCTTCTTTGAGGGTCATTTAGAAATATTTCAAAGAGGGCTAAGAAAAAAACTGTCCTGGAAATGTGGGAAGTCCCCTGAGAGGAGAGTGGTGTAACTGTGCCATAGTGACTGCAGGGGATGCTAGGAAATGCTGAGGTAAGATTCATCAGCCTTAGGCCTCACCGTGATAGTGAAGTATGAGAGGATGTCAATTAATAAGAGATCAGAAAATGGGGCTGGTTCCCATTAGAGTATTTTCACTAGCATGGTCCAAGAATCCCAAACTGCCAGTCTTGGAATGCTGTAACCTAACACCATAGAACTTCAGCCTGGAGGCCTGTAACCTGAGCCTTGGACCAGGACCGAACTATGAACAGCCAGGACTTCCCTTATTTGCACGGTGGAGACTGCACAATTAGAAACTGTATGGGCAGCAGGTGAGGTGCCCGGGCAGCCTGGACTGCCCCCTTCACATGGCATGGACTACAGGCCAGGGAAGTGTATACAAAGAAACTCACCCTAACGAAACAGGGGAAGGCCAGCCCCACCCTCACCCCAGCCGAGAGTCCTGTGCTGTAGGTGGTACTGGAGTCATTGCCACGACCACTTCCTTCTTGCACTATACGTTTTTTCCGTGATGGTTAAGAGTGAATTCCTCCACTGCCTGACAGCGCCTTCCCAACTACTGGCAGCTCAACCCAGTTCAGTACAACAAGGCTTCTTTACTTTATACCAAAGCAACGGGATACTTTGAGGAAGTGGTAAACAAGGGGGGTTGCTTGATCACGCTAAATTTCTAAACCATCATCCCATTATTTGCAGAATGAGGGAGAAGAAGACAAACAGAGATTTAAGGAACGGGGCAGAAGAGAATACAGGAGTTGATACAAGCCAATCTCACTGACAGAAGAGTAAAAGGCTTTCGGGGGCAGAGGAGAGACTGAGCTCAGTGTGGACATGCTGACTCGAGAGGTCCATAATTCTTTCAAATAGAGACCTCAGACAAAGAATCGACACTTTGGGGACTCTGCTATGATGGAACACAGAAGATGCTCACAGGAATTCATCAGCACAGGGGTGGGGCTTGCAGTGTGGACAGGGATGAGATCAACAGAAGAAGAGAGAAGGAAGTGCAGAGGAACTCCTGACCCAGAATCCAAACTCCGGTGTCCAGTCTGGTTTTTTGCAGGTTCCTGGTCACATGACATGCCATTCTGGGTCCCCTGTAATGGGTCATGTCTTTGTCCTGTGTTAGTATATCGCATGGCTCCCTACCTGCTTCTGTGCTACCTGCTTCCGTTTGCATCTGGAATTTAACTCCACTCTCTCTGCCCCTGTGTCCTGGACCCCTTGCTATACCTGCTGCACACAGTCCAACAGTGACGCAGTAAACACTTCCTTAATAAATGTAGGGCTTGGCTGCCAAAGGTCCTGCACTTGGAACAGAGCCCAGCCTTGCCTCCCTCCTGGTAAGGTATTTGCCCAGCAGATGCATGAAGAAATCTTCCTTCTGAGCTCACGGGATACCATCACATCTGTATTTTGAGCTATTGGTAATGTCCTAATGCCAAACTGAAGTGTCCTACGGGATGAGGGGAGGAGCCAGGCTGCCAGGATCCCTGTTGGGAAAAGAAGATCAGCTGTTGTCATTTCCCCAACCGTCTCTCCACCTACGGGACAAACTCACACTAGTTCGCTCCTGAAGCGATGTCTGCTTCTGTTCTGACCTGTGCTCCTCTCTTTCCCAGGGTCACCCAGAAGACTCAGCTCTGAAGCTCGTCCAGTTCCTGAAGAGCTAGCACAGAGCAGAAGATGCGTCTGCTGGCTTATCTATTTGGAATCCGATTGCTCTGGACCCGAATACTTGCGGCTACAGGACTACCCTACAGTCAGAGCGCTGCTCTAAACTGTGGGGGAAACTGCAAGTCAGTAGAGGATAGGCAGGAAAGAACAGGCAAACTGCAAGCTTCGCTGGCCTGCCACGTCCCTACCTTTGCAGCCAGCCGACACTCCATCACCCTGACGTTGAAATGGGAACTGGCTGCCTTGTTCGCCTCCACGCAGCTGTTGGCAATCACGAAGACCGCTCCACTGGGGAGTCTCACGTCAGTGGCTCTCAGCGGACTAAACTCTATTAACTTGGCCTATTGGAAGAAAAGTGGCAGGGGAGACAGTAATTTAGTAAGATTCAGAAAAAATGTTCAAGCTTTCATGCATTGATTTTTATCTTAAGAAAGTCTTCTACAAAAACACCGCATTCGTTCAGACATCATTTCCTGATAGCGGGGCACTGCACCAGGCACTAGAGACACAACAGTGAGCGGGGCAGGTGCTGACTCTGCCCTCCTGGGGTCCACGGTTGCTGCAGGAAGACACGAAATTATGTTTCCATGGGAGTCCGTGGGAGCGCCGTGAAGTTCAGGGTCTGACACAGATGCTTAAAGGAAGGCCCTCACCAGACAACTTAGTGCAGCCTTTGAGAAGGGAAGTAGACACTGAGTCCTGAGGGATGCTTAGAGACGTCAGAACCAGAGAAGTTTCTGTACTTGGAGAGGAAACAAACGGCACTGGTGTGAATGGAGCTCTAGGCACTGCTACCCGGCTGAAGCCTAGAGCTTGTGGAGTGAGAGGCTAAGTCGGAGGCAGAAACTGGAAGTCAGGTGGTGATGCTCTTTGAAAGTCCAGAGAACGAGGACTCTCTTCAGACCCTGGACCTGCCTTACACTAACAACAGAACTCCTGCTACCACATCTGCTTGCCAGTTCACATCCAAAACACCTAAAGTATAATTTTAGTGTTAAAACAAATTTCCTCATACCCCATGTCTTTGACTTAGAAGAATCAACAAAAACATATTCTTAATAAGAAGGATCCAGGTGTTCTTGGAAAACAGCCAAACCTGAAGGAATCTCATGCAAAAACTAAGACAGATTTTAAAGAGATGCCTGCTTCTATTTTGGTAATGGGCAGTTCATAGGCAAAAACCCAAACCTCTGCCTTGCCTGAAGGAGCTGATAGCCAAGAGGAAGTGGTATTGAACCGAAGAATTTATTCCTGGCCCGCCATCAACATTCTTCCTCCCACCACCAAAGCCCCAAAAATGTTGACAGAGAAAAATGACACCAAAGAGTAATTTACAAAAAGAGGGGTTATGCATATATGTGGTAAGAGAACTAACATTTGGGTTTAAAGCCAACGTGAGATTATGAAACACCACAAGATGAAGTGATTTCATGCAAGGTCAGGAAGGGAGGTCCCAAGGAGGGAATTGAGAAATCTCATCTTAGCAATGAGATATGGGGGGTGGGGGGACATCTAGACACATGAGAAAAATAAGTTTCAAGTGTAATTCTGGATGCTTAAGGTAGAGGGAATCGATATGAAAGGAGTACATCCCCTACTGTTAGCCCTGACTTACAAAAGAGTTGGACAATGTTCTCCAGCAGAGACTGAGAGACCAGACTTCCTATAACCACGCGTGCTGGGGGCTGCAGGCCTTCCCCTCCAGAGATGCTTTCCCAAGTCGAAATTTCCAAATGGCTCAATGCTACTTACAGTTCCTTCTTCTGCAAGAAATGAGATGGACTGGTCCATGCCTCCTCCCTCAGTGCCTACGTAACGCTCGCTCTTGGCACAGATCTCTGCAAGTTCCACCTGGAGAAGCAAACATCCATTTGTACTGGGATATAGTTAGAGCCTAGTTTTCATGCCAGCTATGTCAGATAGGTCTGAACTCCAGCACCAACGCTGGTCAGTTACACAGTAACTACAGAGGGCAATGTGCTCTTCACAGCAGTTCTAGACTACCATTGAACCCAGGAGGAAAACAGCACGATCAAGTAAGCACTCCATAATGGGTCTCGATTGAGACCAGAACATGCGTGCTGGTTTTTGTACCCCTCCAGGACTACAGTGCAGGCAGTTTTCCTCATCTTCCTGTTGACACTGTCTCTGGCCTCTGGCACTAATTCGTTTGCCTTTGTCTCCAAAAAGTGACTATGCCAGTGCCTCCAAAACAGGGCCAGAGTCTCCAAGCCAAAAGTAAGGCTGCCTCTCTGACATGTCCGTTAAGTGCAAGAACAGAACGTCTCACTCTGGGTACAACCATGATGAAGAAACGTGGATGAAGAGGCATGGTCCTGAGCCATACTGAAAACGCTAAGAGATCATTAGTTGTTCCTTATTGACTGATATGATAAGTTCAAATTTTTCATCTTGCATCCAAAGCCTTCGAAACTTACAACCAAACTGAACATGAAATTGGATTATTTACCATTGTTTTTAAGTAGAGGTGTCTTCTTGACCATCTCACACATATTTATACAACCCGGTGCCACTTCCTGCCTCCTATACAAATCCTATTGTCATTCAATATCCAGATCATTGGCCATATATGAGCAAGCTGACCACTCAGATTCTCTGCCATCATGGAGGCTTCCTGAAATGCCGTGCCCACTCTGGTGTCCTGTTTCTCTCACCCCTGAAGCTCTGACAGTGCCATCTAGTGACCCACAATGCTATCTGGTTGTTTGTTTGTTCTTCTGAGGTTTAATTCGGAACTTTATTTCTCACTTATTCTATTAGATGTTCAGAGTGATCACGCCAAAACACTGGTATACTACAGCCTTCTCTTGCCCACTTGCTTACCTACATCTTCTCGACATGGTGCACAAGTTCTTCAACGACTTAGCTCTCTGCTCTCCCCTCCAGCCTGTTCTCCCACTGTTCCCACAAACCCTCCAGTCCAGAAACAAAAGACAAATGCTGCTCTTCCTGACTGCCCGGCACTCACCTTTCCTCAGGACTCTTCTATCCCTGTTTCAACAACTCAGCACCCCCAAATTTACACATGCCACAGAACTCCTCTCTGCTCTCCCTACTTCTAACTCTATGATCACTTTGAGTCATACTTTAAGTGGGTCTACTTGTCTCTCTCCAGCAGACTATGGGGGTCCATGTAACACCTATTCCACAGTCTACTTAAGTAGTCCAGCCTGGATCCGGGTATTTATTACTGGTCCTTAACTGTATCATGTTTCCACTTCATCTCTTCTCCTCAAAAACCTTTGAGTCTGGGAGAGCTAAGCTGTAGTGTTTCCTCAGTATCATTGCCAGGTATGTACTAAAAACTCCATAAACTGCTGTTGCCTTCCCTCCTGAGAAGAGATGCCCAAACACCATTTGACAGCTTCAGCAAGTGGCTGTCATGGCTCTCCTTGGTCATGTGACTTCACTAACATTAACTTTGCCTTGTGACATGAGGTAAACCTGGGATTTTGGCATCAAAGGCATTGCACATGACCTGATGGTACACACAGCCAGTGGCCATAATAGACACATTAAAAATAAACTAGTGACCGAAAGGTCAAAACACTTGTACTTAAAATGCAAAGAACCAACACGCCCAGATGAAGCACTTCCTACGGCAGTCTGTGAGTAAGTAAGAGTCTCGCTGCCAGCCTCGCTGTGACCTTGGGTTAGAGTCAGCTCCTTGATACCGCGGAGTGTGTAAAAAGAATCAGCCACAAATCTTCACCTCTCCATGGTACAGAAGAGGATGGTGAAACTTGGGGACTCATACTGGTCATGGAGAAGCTAGAATCTGAGCTTCGCCCATCTGACCCTGAAGTCCAAGTTCCTTTCACACTCGAGTGGCTTCCCCCAAATAGGGCTAATACAACCATTGCTCAGCCTACTGTAAGGGGATGTGAAAAGACAAATGAGCACCACCAAAATTTTAATATTCTCCTTTTTATGAGGAAAAATAATAGAGCACTGAGAAGTATTAATGACTTGTTTATAAAGCTCTTAAAGTGGACTGCCAAGATGGCTCACCAACAAAGGCACTTGTCACCAAGCCTGACGACTTCAGTTTAATCCCTTGGACCTACAGGGTAGAAAGAGAGAACTGACTCCTACAAGGTTTCCTCTGACCTACACATACACACACTAAATAAATAAATATTTAAAGCACTTAAAGTATGCCCTTGTATACTCTAATAGTTATAAGATGTTCTTGTGTGTGTGTGTGTGTGTGTGTGTATACACAGAATTCAGAGTGACACCTTCATGTCAAGGAGAGCCTACCCATAGAGCATAGAGAAGGGGCCATTCCAAAACTTGCTACTGCTGTGTCTGGCAAATTCTAACCCAACAGACAATACCCAACAGTTCTAAGTGGTGAGAAAGAAAGAAAATGAAAAGGAGTGAAGAAAATGAAGGATTGAATTAAAAGATAAAGGCTGACCTCATTGACAGAACCTTAGGTTACACGAAGAAAATACAGCGGAAAGAGTCCAGTTCCAGAAGCCTCCCAACCCTTGGCTGAGCCAGAACTCCCCTTCCAACCAGCTGTGTGATCTCAGGTAGATGCTTCACTTTTTCCAGTTCCTATTTCTCATCTGGTATTAACAATAACAATAGCATTAGTAACAGAAGATTTACTGAGCACTTACTATGTGTTAAATACTGCTCCAGTGACTTTGCCTGAATTACTCACTTCTCAGAATCCCATAAAACAGATGCTTCTCCATTTTGCAGGCAAGGAGACTGAGTCATTTGTTGGGTAACATTATACTGGAAGTTATTAAAGCTAAATAAATCTATACTGAAGAGAAAAATAATGCCCTCCAAGCCACGGGATTACTGTGACGATCCTAAACTTAACTTTAAATGACAAGTAAAACCAGTGTTCTAATGCAACATACAAGTGTTGGCAAGTATTGATGTTGTTATTTTCACAAATGAAGAAAGCATCATTTGATTTACACAAGCAGATAGCTAAAATTGAAGTCAAATATAGGATGTTTTAAAGATGTTCACGGAAAGAGAATTCTAAAGATTCTGCAGGTCTCAACAACAATGAAGAGTAACGAACCATAAGGAGAACAGAAAAGTAGGACCCCACGCAAGTCATGTCTGTCCACCTGCAGAGCAGGGAGTCCCCACACCCCCCCCAAAAAAAAACCTGCCTGCCTGAAAAATTCAACAGTGGGCCCACCCAATAGCTGGCTTCCTCAGAGGTCCTAGCTCTGAGGCCCCAGTACTAAAGGGAGGCGGGTGGGCAAGTCCTAGATGAGTAAAAAATATAGAGACTAGCCGGGTGGTGGTGGCGCACGCCTTTAATCCCAGCACTCGGGAGGCAGAGGCAGGCGGATCTCTGTGAGTTCGAGGCCAGCCTGGTCTAGAGCGCGAGATCCAGGAAAAGCGCAAAGCTACACAGAGAAACCCTGTCTTGAAAAACCAAAAAAAAAAAAAAATAGAGAGAGACTAGAAACAAAGGCTAAGAGAAAGCCAAATGACTGGAGGAAAACACCCGCTTAAGTCAGACAGCAAACAGAATTCGTCAGACCGGAGACTATAACCTGTGGTCACGGAGTCATCCTGGCTAACTCAGGGTCATGTGCGATCTGCCCAGGTGCTTTCCATTCTATAAGATGCTGGAAACGGAGTCATCACACATCTTCCAAGAATGTAATCAACCAGAGCGGCTCACAAAGGCACTGAATTGGTGCTTCCAACTTCTGAAGTTGTGTATGATTTCAGTAGACGTCACAAAATTAAGAAGCTGTCAAAAAGCATGTTAACAGGTGTGGGGTGGGGGGTGAGGGGGGACGGGGGGAGAATGAGCAACCTGGAGGTAACCCAGAGGAAAGTGAACTCAGGGACCCAGTTCTGTGCAGTAAAGGGAAAAGTCACATTTCTAACACATATGAAGCATCTGAACTTTTCTGATTTCTCTATACCCACAAGTACATACAGCCTGAAAACTTTCAAGCAGAACCAGCACAGCTGGAGCCTATGGAACTTACTCTCTCTCCCTCCACAGCTCCCTCTGCTCTTACAGCTATGCCCTTCAGGAGCCAGGGTTCCTCTCAGCTAATCTCTAGTGGCATTTGATTTTTCTCCCTTGTCCTTAGGGACAGCAATTGGACTGTGGACGCTCTGCTAAGCTGTGGGTAGAGGAGAAAGCCAGAGCCTGCCCTCAAGGGGCCAGCAACACTGATCTTCTCTGCAGATCTTCAAAAGAAGACAGAACTCTACAGTGCTAGACAGCTTCTACCTTCCCTGCCTCCAGTCAGCTCTCCCCTGCCTCCAGTCAGCTCTCCCCTGACTTCAGGCTGCAGTCTGCTGAGAGGGCTCCCAGTTGGAAGGTACCAGTATGCTTCCCTAAGGCTGACAGGAAAGTTAGGAGGAAGAGGAAGGCAGGAACTCTTAAGGGCTCCCCTGCCTCTTCCTCACCTCAAACATGTTCTCACTTCCTGCAGGCCTTCCCTACCCTTCACAACACTGGGTTCTTATGGGGACCACTATTACCAAACTCTTCCCCAAAATGGCAAACCCCTGGGAAGTACCTTTTCATGACCTGATCCCAGAGTGTGTCTAAAAGAAGCGGATGTGAACTGCTTTGTTTTGCAGCATGGCTCACTGCTGTGCTCCAATCTGGAGACTTGTCTAGGTGCTCCACAGAAAACAACAGCACCCGTAAGCTGCTTGAATTTCTCTTTGAAAGATGTGACTGCTAAGTCTTCACCTCTCTAATACAGAAAGAGGAAACTTAACTTCTGCCTTTTTTTTTTTAACTACATGAAAATTTGTCTGAGGATAATGGCAGTTAATTCCCAAATGAGCCTAGCAGGTAAAACTGATCTTGGCAGTCAAGGCTGAAATTTTCTACAATGTAATGGAGGAAATGGAACAAGGAGATCAAACATTAAACAATTAGAATCTGGAAGCAAACACAAAGGATGTTTCACAAAAGTAGATCTAAAAACCTGCTGAAGTCTAGAACCATCACTGGCGAGTGATGATGTCACAGACACCGCACCTGCACTCGCTTGGGAGAGCATGAGCTAAGGAACCCAGAGGAGGGTCTAGCTGGAGTGTGCAGCTCTGAAAACATCCAAGGTGTCTTGTGAGGACAGAGGAAATCTTGGAGCTGGCTCCCTCCAGAATTGATGAGAGGGAGAGAGACATCCTTACTTCCCCGAGCTGTTGGCCAGAAGGGTGGATGCACTGTGGAGAGACCTAGATTTGGAGAAGAGGCCATCAGCAGTAAGGCAGGGTGCAGAATTGTATGTGGGAGGGTTTAAGTTTCTAGGCCCATGGAGATCCCAAGGAAAGGTCTATTCACAGATTTCACCCAGATCAACTATCCCTGCCAGTACTGGATGAAGAGGCTCTTGTTGGTATATGCTATGCACAATCTGAGCTATTTCTCCAAATGATGTCCGTGGGAATACAAGTGCATGTACCAAAGGCCGTAACATTACCATGACTTGTGCAGTCATGAGATGCAAAAGGAGGAGCCTAGCCCCCTCTGTCACTCATCGCACTCTTCAGGTGCAGCCTACGGCACTGGGGAAGTAGTCAGAAGTGCAGATCCTCAGGCCCATCCCAGAGCTGCTGAACTGGCGGTGCACATTAATTTGAACAGCCCCTCCTGATGGCACAGGTCTGGGTTCCCAGCTACTCTGGAGACAGAGCCAAAAATCCTGAAAATTCAAGATCTGTCTGGACTACAGAATGAGTTCAAGGCCAACCTGGGCAACTTAGTGAGACCCTGTCTCAATACAAATTTTTTAAAATAAAAAAATGAAGACAACGTGGAGGCTCTAATATGGCGGTGGAGCTAGAGTAAAAATCTATGTCCCAGGCTCATCCCCCAGTGCAGAAAGGGATGCTGGGAGAGGAAAAGGAGGAGGGGAGCACAAGACTCCTCCAAATGATATCTTGCACTATGAGGCTTTCTTGATAACTGGGTAGACAGGAAGAATCACATGCAGAAGGGGAAGGAAGCTAACAAGAGTCAAATGTCTTCTACGGGCAGACCCTACACATGCCAGCTCGTTTAATTTCCTAACGTCAGAACTGTAGTCACCATATCCCAGAGAAGGAAATGGAGGCTCCAACAAGTCAGTAAACTAACCCAAGCTAACACACAGAGACAAGGAGGCCTGGACCCAGCTCATGAGCAAACAGGGCACTCTGAGTCATCACAACTGCAGTTCACTTAATGGACTCAGCAGGTTCTATTTATATACTGTATATGTATATATACAATCAAATAAAAAGAGGCTACCAACTTGAGAGTAGGGGTGACATGGAGGGCTTGGAGGGAGGGCATATGAGAGGGGCTGGAGGGAGGAAAAGGAAGGAGGGGAGGTGGTATAATTGTATTTTAATTAAAATGCTTAAAAAATTTTGCTGTGAACCTCATACCTTTTTATTTAAAAAAAAATAATAATTCATGTATTTTGATCATGTTTTTCCCCTCCCCAACTCCTCCCAGATCCTCCCCACCCAACTTCATGTTCTCATTCTCTCTCAAACAAAACAAAAACAAATGAAAATCAAAACAAAAGAAAAACAATAAGACAAAAAACACAAAAACAAAATAAAACAAAAAGCCCACCAAAAAAAGTGGAGTAGTTAGTTAATTTTTTTTAAAAAAGGAAGAAAATCCCATCTCAATGGACTGGACAGTTGGGAACTTACAGACCCTCCTTCCCATCTTACAACACCAGAAAGAGTCACAAAGACCTCCCTCCTACAAAGCAGGGTGATCTCAGAGTGAGGCTAATAGTCTGCCATGACGTCCACCACCCATACAACAACTTATACAACACCCCAGACATGCTCAAGCACTTTCCGGGCACTAATGTCAAATCCATGAGAAAGAGCTTTATTGCTAAACAGACTTTCTAATGAAGAAAGTGAATCATAGGGAGGTCAAGTAAACTGCCAAGGTCACTCATTAGCAAATGTCAGGGTCAGTTCTTGAACTGTGAGTCTGGCTGTGGCTTATAAACAAAATCCTATTCTTTATCTGGAAGAGAATGTTGAGGATAGCTCAAAAACCTGGAATTCAGGAGCCCTAAAAAGCTTCTCTCTTTACAGATTTCTCACAAGGACAATCAATTGAATCCCTTTCGTTGTTTAAAGTGTCAAAAAAAAAAAGATCAGCGTTCTGGGAGGAGGCAGTACCCACACACAAGGTAACTATTATTGGAAAGACGGGAAAGATAATTGGGGAAAAAAAAATGTGGGAAGACCATAGGGGCAGGAGCCTCGCCAGACTGATGGAATTAGACAAAAATATGACCCAAGTCACTGCTACTAAATACCAGAGGGGCCTCCAGAGCCTGTGGTAAGGGCTGGTGTTGCTTCCTTGGCTGGCAGATTGCTTATTTTGGCTCTGACCTTCCAAAAACGCTCAGTAATGATGATAATACGGGATGGGTGGCGGCCTACGATCTCTGTGGTTTGGCAAGTGTGTCTTAGAACTGCATGTGCCTTCCCTGGAGACCCCCCCCCTCCCCACTGTGGGGGGAGGGCTCTTCAGACTGGCTTTTCAGCAGCAGTCTTGTCCCACTCTTAAGAACCAAAAGGAAGGAACTCTGAGTGTAGTCAGGTCCTGCAGCACAGTAATTCTTGCAGTTGGCACCTAATAGTCTTCCTAATGCAATCTAATAATACAGATGCAAACACAAGCCACCAGAAAAACATCACTCCACGAATCACAACCTGAATCCACCACATGCACAGCTCTCTCCAGACACTTTCGCCTGGGAGAAAGGACTCTGTGTGTAAACGACAGTCAACACAATGGCATGAGTTGGGAAGAACCTTCAGGGTCAGGAAATGGTGAGTGAGGGTGTTCAAAGCCTTATTACGGGAAGGAAACTAACTTCACAGAGCTGTGTTCAAATGCTATGTGGAAAGCAAGTGTCGAAGGCCATTAAAAGAGAGAGCCAGAAGAGTATCATGGCTGCACTTATTCCAGACAGTTACACAGGTCTTCTTCATGACTATTGAGGTTTGACTGTGTTTGTCCCAACAAAACACAGGTTGAGTGTTGGTCCACAGTATAGGAATGCAAAGCCCTTAAGAGGCGATCAGAGTCACCGAGGCTACATCCTCATGAGTGGAGGAAGCTTTGCTTGGGGAATTGGTTAGCTACCACAGGAGTCTGTCTCCCTGTGCACAGTAGCACTGCACATGCCATCCACCAAGTTATGGTGCAGCACGAGGCTCATGCCAGACACAGCTGATCAGTGTTGGACTTCCTGTGTCCAGAACCACGTTCCTTTTCTTTATAGACTACTCAGTCTCAAATATTCCACTACAGCAACAGAAAATATTCTATGACCATTTGTACTTTGTGTGCTCTAAAAACTCTGCATGATAAAGACAGTTTAAATTTAGGGATGGCAGTACCTCTTCTGAAAGATGGGAATGATTCTGCTATTTTAATCATGGAACCAATATAACTTTGTTTCTGTTTTGCTTGGCTTCTAAGAATCTCAGTAAGTAGGCTTAAATAAAAGTTGCATTAAGAAACAAACAACGAGGCCAGGTGGTGGTGGCGCACGCCTTTAATCCCAGCACTCAGGAGGCAGAGCAGGTAGATCTCTGTGAGTTCAAGGCCAGCCTGGTCTACAGAGTTACAGGACAGCCAGGGCTACACAGAGAAACTCTGTCTTAAAGGAGGAGGAGGAGGAGGAGGAGGAGGAGGAGGAGGAGGAGGAGGAGGAAGAGGAGGAGGAGGAAGGGAGGGAGGGAGGGAAGGAGGGAGAGAGGGAGGGAAGGAGGGAGGGAGGGAGAGAGGGAGGGAGAGAGGGAGGGAGGAAGGAAGGAAGGAAGGAAGGAAGGAAGGAAGGAAGGAAGGAAGGAAGGAAGGAAGGAAGGAAGGAAATGAGCACTAAGGGCTGGAGAGATGGTTCAGTAGTTAAGAACACTCAGTACTCTAGCAGAGGACCCATGCTTGGTTCCCAGCACCCATCTATACAACCATCTATAGCTCCAGTTGCAAAGATTCTGATCCCCTCTTCTGGTCTCCAAGGTCACCAAGCACACACAGTACACTTATACACATGCAGGCAAACACTCATACACACAAATTACAAACAAATAAATTTAAAAAAAAATAAATCCATAATGTGTTTTTGATTCTTCTTTCCTTTGTCCTAGTTTTCAACTTTTGATTCATAAACTTATTGAATGTATATTCTTGGTTAAGTAATTCATAAACTTTCATTTTAAGCAAAAGAAATTGTCAGTATAAATATAAGAGAAAATTGAGCCCTAAGGCATCAGATTGGACTGCTATGCTGAGAGGCAATGGCAAGCCGGAAGACATCCTGAGGAGAGGTGGAAGCGGTGAGCATCAGGAGGCAGCACGGAGCTGCAGGGGGCTGCATGGAGCTGCAGGGGGCTGCACGGAGCTGCAGGGGGGCTGCACGGAGCTTCAGGGGGCTACACAGAACTGCAGGGGGCTGCACAGAGCTGCAGGGGGCTGCACAGAACTGCAGGGGGGCTGCACAGAGCTGCAGGGGGCTGCACAGAACTGCAGGGGGCTGCATCGAGCTGCAGGGGGCTGCACAGAACTGCAGAGGGCTGCAGAGAGCTTCAGGGGGCTGCATCGAGCTGCAGGGGGCTGCACAGAACTGCAGAGGGCTGCATCGAGCTGCAGGGGGCTGCACAGAACTGCAGAGGGCTGCACGGAGCTGTAGGGCTGAGGTGGGCTTGGTTGCATTGCACTCCTGCTTTGGTCCATCCTTGCTGGCTGCTCTCCTGTCTCTCCCTATTAAACGGGAATGTTTGCTCAGTGTGTCTTAGAAGTGTGTCACTTTCTTTTTCACTTTACAGAGACTCACAGCCAAGAGTTTGCCTCAACTGATGAATGTCTCTACCTCTTGATTCAAGAATGTAAGTGGCTTTAGCAACTGAGACAGTGGCATATGGAACACAGACTTGAAAAATACTTGTAAGGGCTAAAGGTATAGCTCAGGGAAGGTAGTGGAAGCGCCCGCACTGGACCCCAAATTTAAAATAAAAGGAAAATGAAAGAAGCGGGTAGAAGGAAGGAGGGAGAGAGCAAAGCAAAGATGGAAGGGAGAAAAAAAGATGGAAGGGAGAGAGGGAGGGAGGAAAGGAGGGAGGGAGGGAGGGAGGGAGGGAAGGAGGGAGGGAAGGAAGGAGGGGGAAATAAAGGAAAGGAAATTGGACTTTGGTTTTCCCCTCTTGCTGTATTTGGTGTCCTGAGACTTCCACTTAAACAAGCTAGGGGGCTGGAAAAGTGGCTCTGTGGGTAACAGAGCTTGCCCTGAAAGCCTGAAGACCTGGAATCAGACTCCCAGCATCCATGTGAACTGCTGGTCATGGCTGTAAATGCCAGTAACTCCAGCACAGGGAAGCGGAGACAGCAGACACCGACAGCTCACTGGCCCACCAGCCTAGTGAGAACTGCAGACTTAAGATTCAGGGAGAAGCTGCCTCAAGGACCAAACACAGACACCAATGACCTGCTGTGGCGTGTGTACTCACACACTTGCGGGCACCACGCATTCACACAATAATCAGAATCATAAACATCATCATAATAAAACAAGCAGGCATGTGATCCAGTCGCCTCCATCATCCCACATGAGAACCAATCCAGATTCAGTACTGTGAACCACTGAGGGCAGATGAGCTTGGCCAGGACAAACAGAATCACTGTCAGGCTGAAACCAGTCCAGATGGTTAATTTAAGCCCTAAATCATGGGAAGACTTCTTACCCAGCAAAAGCTAACTGACAATAATGCCTGCCTTTGCATTTCAATACACATACTTGAAGCAAATATTCCTTCCTGAATGAAGCTGGTTTGAATTCTTTCTCCTTACTAGCAAAAGTCTTAATAATTCACATATACCTATGAAAATATTTTATCTTCACAGAAGCCCAAAGAATATTCAAATATTCAAACAACTTTAAACATTTTGTTCTACTGAGGTTTTAAAATGCAGCTGTCCACACAGTGACCTAATGCTATGGTTTACCCCCAGAGGTTTGTGTGTTTGACGTGGTATCTAACACAGAGATGTTGAGGCTGTGGGGCCTCTCAGTGGTGGGGCCTGCTGATCTTTCCCTCACACACACTCCCCCTAGGATGCTCTCTGCCATGCTGTGATACGCCCAAAAGGGTGTGGCCGGGGCTGAGCCTCCAGAGCTATGAGCTAAATAAATCTTTTTAATAAATCCATTCTTTTGTTACAGAAATAAAAAATGAACCAAGACACACACACACACACACACACACACACACACACTTCCCAGCCTCCATGACCCTCTCTCTTCCATGGTGTATCAACTTTTAGTTTCCGTGTGCTGCCAAATTAACTACCCCATTGTCATTTCATAGAGACACTGTAAATGACCCCGCTTCTTGCTTCTGTTATATACCCTATTATCGTGTTTCACAATCTGCACTTGTCAAAGTGAATGCATTTTCCCAATCCACTATGCTCCCCCTGCCTCTCGTCTTTGCAAATGCTCTTTCACTTGCATTTATTTAACAAAGGTCTGTAGAGTGGCAACTGCCACAAAGCATTGTTATTATATAATACTTTCTGAGGCAACAGCAAAGAGAGAAGAGTCAGGCATCACAAATTCCCTCACCTTGTCATTGCTTTGTCAACAGGACTAAATTAAGCAGCACCTTCTGGGGAACTTTTCCTGGATTTCAGATTCCAAATTCCACACTTTCCCTGTCTGCCAGAGCCCCTGTCAGTACAATGTAGAAGTTAAAACAAGTGAGCTTCCTCAACTGCAAAATGGGAGTTATAATAATTACCCACTTCATCCAGTCACTGTGAAGACTGTAAAAGCCTTGTATGTAATTAGAGCACGATGAACATCACTATAACTATTGACTAATCAACACTCCATGTAACATTCTATAGTGCTGGACATGTTCATGTCCCAAACATTTACTCAAATGTCACATTATCAGACAGATTCTCTCTTACCTCCCCAAAATGTTATCAGCCCACCTCTACTTTCTACTTATAAGCTGCTTTTTACTCAAGGATTTTCCACTTTGTGTAATCTTTTCATTTGTTTTCTTTCTCTCCCCCTTGAAGTTCTAGGAGAGTGAATTTTAATCACTGCCCCACCCTGTGCCTCAAATACTGCCTGGCGCAAAGTAGATGTTCTATAAAAATGCAACTGCATCACATGTGAACCAAATGTGGTCTCCTTGAATGGTAGCAGTTAAAGTACAAAGATTTTATTTTTATCATAATCTTCAATGACAGAGCCCCCCTTTGTTAATATATTGAATCTTAATTTAATACTTAACATATTTTTATTACTTAGTACTCTACAACAAGAATACACCACTTTTAAAATAATAAAAAAAAAATTTAAAGGCTCTACAAGTATTCCTGGTGAGATTAGAAAGCTAAATCTACTTTTACCCACTAAAGATTATATTCTGTGCTTCCCACTTCAACTCATAACTCGGTAATTCCACAAAGGTAAAGTTCATACTCCGAAGCTCATTCTCATTATTTTCTGTCAATATTTATGACTTTAGCTAAAATGTCTATGCATTTTCAATTTCTGGTCAATAAACAAAAAACCATGATTTTACCACTTTATTACAACTACAGAATGTCTGTCCCCTATCTCCAAAAGAGGACCATTAGATGGCAGGAAATAAGCTTCATAAGGTGGCTTGCAGCTTTAGAAACTCCCCCATCTCAGGCCACCGGCTGTGTGTCAGAGTGCACTCTGGGCCAGCACCTCTTTTGTTTTGTTTTCTCCTCTATAGATAACGCCTCTGAAGACCAGAAGGAAGAGGAAGATCCAGAAGGTTCCAGAGTGTGGTCCAAGAGGGACCATCTTTGTCACTAGTGTTACAACAGCTCTCTAACTCATGTGTGCAGACTAAAGAACACACTTTCACACAGGGATCAAGCTGAGAGAACCCATCACCTGGCACAAATGCCTGACACTGAAGACATGCTCAGCCAGAGAATCAGGGTGGTCCATCACAGAAGAGGGAGCCTGGAGGACGAGCCCTACCTGGGACAGAATTCCTTGGCTAACATGAGTAAATGTAATTTACCTCTGGTTTGAGTCTAAGTATAAAATGATAGACTTTTGAATAAAAGCCAAAATAATGGCATGCTTTTACCGAGAACTGACCATTTTGTGTAAGAGAACACATTTTTTTTCTTCATTCAGGCAGGTCCCAGATCACATGTCCCACACTGGTTACAACTTGGGTCTCTGGGGATGCAAAGATTTAATGAGGCACTACCCTGAAGCCAGTGATTACATGGGACCTTGTAGGCCCAGTAGCTTCAACCAAGGAAGGAGAACTCTATTAAATCCACTATCCTAGTCACCCATCTTCACCAAAGCAAGCCAGAGGGAGGAAGGGTATTGAGTGAGAAAACATCTGTGAATTGAATTCTTCTGTAGTCAACACACACTGTCCAGCTGCCTCCTAATGCAGAGGCTTCAACTTCATAAGCCATGGCCAACACTGTTTATCTTTCCTTTCCTATAATGCACCACGTACATGACTAGAGAAACCCAAAAAGAGCAAATGACAGTCCTGACTTCTGTCAACACCACCCACGAAAGAAAAAAAATAACGTTATTATGCCTAAGAACTCGTGCAAATAACAGGCAGCCTTTAGCCCAGCAGAGCACGCTAAGCCCACCTGTTACTGTAGAAGCTCTGGCTGACCCTGATGTTCACCCACACCAGCTGCAGGATCATCTGAAGTTATATATACTACTGAGCAATGTCTTACAATGTAACATAAAGCTTTATGAATTAAGCCTGTGTAGTATAAACCCCTTAAAGATCACAATACTTAGAGATACAGATACGTATAAATATTTGTTAGTCAAACCAAATTCCAGTTGCCTGGTATTTTCTTTGGAGTCTGCCCATGTCATTACACTGAAATGTGATATATACAAACCCTTGAGTGACTGCAAGTGAGATAACGTGACCCTATGCACACAGTGGCAGTTTAGAATTACATTGGCTTAGGGTATTTTTATCTTAGACATCTCAGTTTATTCCAAGCTTAGAACATTTTATTTCCTAAGCAACACAGTGAAGGGAAACTTGAGGATACTTAAGTGTCAGCACAACAGTAAGGAGCTTTAATTCCTTAGAAGCCAAGAATTTTCAATTTTTACATAATCATTGTTTTTTAGGAATTCAACAAACATGCAGTAAGCATTCTGTTTATTAAAACACAAAAGAGAATTACTAAATGATAGTATGCATGGTCACTGTTCATTTTTTCAAAACCATGATGAAGAGAAAGTCTGCCTTTATAAAAAGGAATCCAACACTGTATGCCTGAACTTGGACGTTCTTAGGCGCAAACAGCAAGTTTCTACCTGATGGGGATTGCTGCTGATGTTTCCTTGCTTGTTTGTTTGTGGCAGGCGGGGTCTCGCTAATCTCCCTGACTCAGCCCCCCAAGCAGCTGGGATTACTGGCCTGTGCCACTAGGGCCTCTCTTGTATTCTTGAAATTTTGAATACAATTGAAGAAACAGAAACCACCTGGTGCGACTCAGTGAGAATGGGGGACGAGGGGAGTCGTCGCAATCCAATAATAAACTAACATTCTGTCAAATCCAAATTGAGGAAATTTGACCCAAAAAGTTGGCCTACACCCCAAAAGTGTCAGCGTCACAGCAGACTCAGAAGACAGAGAGATTATTCTGCAATAAAGAAAACTAAAGAAGCATGAGGATTAAATACAGTGACCCACCCCTGGATAAATTCTAGATGAGAAAAAGGTTGAAATTAAGAGAAGAGAAGGGGGTATGGGGGTATTATTATGTGGCCAACTGGGAAATGTAAATATGAACTGCATATTAGATAATAGTATTACAGCATTATTAAATTTTCCAAGAACGACAATTATATTGTGGTTATGCTGAAGCCTTGCGCCAAGACATGCTCTGAGATGTTGAGGGTGATGGCTGCCATTTACTCTCCAAGGGTTCAGGAGAAAACTTATGATAAAGAAAACACCACAGTGTCTGCGTGGCTCCAGGCTGAAGGGTCCAGATGCCTGTGGCCTGCTCTCCCACACTACTTATAAATGTTTGACACTTTTCATGATGGAAAATTTAGGGGGAAAAATTGAAGTGTCACATTAGCAATTCATTTAATTATGTTCAAATACATGTGTGCAGGTGTCCACTAGAAAACTGCCACTAACAATTTAATTCCAAAAGTTAAAACAAATCAATGAAGATTTGCATATGTAAAACACGCAACTATAAAGACACAGTGCATCAAAACATGAGTTCCTTTGAATTATTCCTGAAAAAAATGACATATTCTAAGTTTTTTCTGGTAAATTTTTTGCTTTATCATCAAATTCTCTTCCCCAAATTTTTGCTTTCTTATCAAATTTAACCACTGCAAACTTGTTATTTAAAATAGTAACTACAATACTTGTAAAAACTGACAATAATTACATATTAATCATAAAATTATTCAGTCATAAAAAAATAAACAGTGGTACAACTTCAGTTATAAATACCAAAATGGGCATTTTCATCTCCTCACTGTGAACAGCCCTTCATAAGTTGTGGAGTCTTGACTGGAGTGACAATTCCTCAGAAGACACACTGATGAGACAGTCCATGGATGCCCCATAACCACAGGATTCACCTCCTCTCCCTACTGTCGGGCCATCCTGGGCTTTGATGACCACACATAAAGTTCTACAGGCCTCACTTCCACTTGATTGAAGTAAACACAGTCAAAATTAACAACTGTTAATAGCCCAAAACGTCTTCTTATGTGGGACATTGCCCAAGAACTTTGAAATAACTATATCTGCTCACATGCCTAAAAGAATTAAATCAACATTTTGGTCAAAGAAGAACTTGGGTGGCACTCATTAAAATCTATCATTTGAAAGTGATACCGAAAAAAAACCAACCTCCAGACTGGATTAGTTCTGATAAAAGGCAGGGCCTGTGGGTGTCCATCGCACAGCCTGGGTTTCTCAAGACGAGTTTTACAAAGCACTCGTTAGAAGAAATGAAATGGGAGCCTTATTGATGCTACCACTACTGTTGCAAGAAGTTACGCTGTTCCGTGGGAAAAGAGGTTAATTACAGATAAAGATGTTCATGGAGTAAATTACTTGAACATGTCTGTTGGGAACTTGACAGAGAGAGGCTACACATGTGGAAAGAAATGTTAACTTTGCCACTCACACACCCAGAAAACCAGTCTTCCTGTCCTGGAGGATTTATCCTGTGATAGATTTATTTTTGCAGAAAAGTAACAAGAAAAACTCTAGCTTCCTCATTAATCATTTCAGTCGCATAATAACGAAGTGATGGCCAGAGAAGCGTGCTGAAGTCATGAGATAAGAATTGGAAGCAATAAGAATACCACATAGGAGAAGGGCATAAAACTGGACCATAAAAATAAGAATACTGGCAGCATTTATGGACCCAACTAACCAGTGTCAAAGGAGGGACTTTCTAGGGCCAGCTCCAGAAGAGACCATCATAACTTCAGCGGTCATGCGCAGTCTCGATCAGAAACCCCAATCGGCTCAATTTTCTTCTCTAGCTTTGTTTTCCCCCAGAAAGTCATGTTAACTAAACATTTGAGTCCCTAGGCTGTGTGAGCGAAGTGGGTGCTCAGACCCATGTAGGATACCCAGGATAACTGGGAGAGAAGCAAAAAGCACAGAGTCTGGAAGCCTCAAGAAGATTCCAGTCCAGGAGCATGGAAAGCTGCCCAACGCTGCACTGCACTAGCGCCCTACCGAAGGAGAGACAGCAACAGCAGCCTGGGAACATCGCACTCACCACAGCTCTGCAGCAGCAGGAGACAGGACCCCAGAGTCAGCAGCACTGTGTCGGGGCAAGCTGCAATCCCTCAGGAAGAACACTGTGTCAATCAGCAAGGTGGCTGATACCAGCAAAGATGGCTTCAAGATAGCTGACAGCCAGACGCTTAACAATGTATTTCCATTTAAATGTAACTTCCTAGACTCTTATGTTATTAGCTGCTCACAATTTTCAGCTTTACTAATAATTGGTGATTGTTTATTTTGTAATATTTTCTCTTCCCAACTACCACCACTCTCTTTGTTCTGATTATATCATCTGAAATAGCCTTTCTCGACATTGGCTGTTGTCCCTGCCCCTCTCACCTAGAATACAAGCTGCTTCTTGTCCCTGTGGCTCTGGCCTCTGGCGTAGAATGGTGTCTGTGTCAGCAAATGATGCTGAATAGAAGAAAAAAAAATAAAGTTATTCTTACTACCTGGACCCTAGGTTCCCAGGATTAGAAAGAAAGTTTTAAAGGTACTACTGAAAGTCTCTGCTCATCTTCTAGGAGCCGAGAAGGCCTCGGCTGCCAGAGTCTACCATTTAACAACTGGAATAAGAGTGGAGCTCATCCCCGTCACAATGATGTCAGTGACAAGATCACTCACAGCTCACTGTCAGACCCTGCAGTTTAGACATCTCATCACCACAGCAATGCTAGCAGGGAACACTATTCCAGTCTTACACACGAATAAGATAGCCAAGTTAAGACAGCTCTGAAGCAATGAGCTGGGAGACCCAGGTCCGGATGACTCTACAGGCCCTGCCCTTCTCTCCACAGCACGTCACAGAGCTGAAACTAACTCCTTTGAATTCTTTCTTTGTGGTTTTCTTCAGCAGACCTAGCTGCCGTCCTGTCTCTTATTCACTTACCAATTATTGAAAATTTATATCCATGTTCCCAAACTCTAATTTTTTTTTTTTTTTTTTTTTTTTTTTTGGTTTTTCGAGACAGGGTTTCTCTGTGTAGCTTTGCGCCTTTCCTGGAACTCACTTGGTAATCCAGGCTGGCCTCGAACTCACAGAGATCCGCCTGCCTCTGCCTCCCGAGTGCTGGGATTAAAGGTGTGCGCCACCACCGCCCGGCGTTCCCAAACTCTAAATAACTTCCAACAGTAACTCCAAGTATCTTGTATATGTAATACTAGAAAAAAACGTAATGTGTCAAATACTTATTTCCCTTTCTTTGGTCAGTCTTTTTGGGGATATCTAGGTAAATTACTATTACATTACTGTGTTTATGTTTGTGTGTCTGCACCAACACATAAATTGAGGATGTGGCAGGGAGTGTGTTTCTACATTCATGAACATGTGAGCACATGTGTATGGAAGCCAGAGGTAAAATGTTGATAATAGTTCTTCAGGCGCTAACTACCTTGGGTTTGGGGGTTTTGTTTGTTGTTGTTTGGGGTTCTTTTTGAAGCCGAGTCTTACCTAGAACTCATGGCTTCAAACTCAGCAATCAAGGATAGCCTTGAACTTCTTATCATCCTGCCTTAACCTCCCAAGTTCTGGGACAGGTGTACGACACCCTACCCAGTTTTGTACGGTGCTGGGCTCATGTGTACTAAGCAAGTACTTTACCAAGTGAGCTCCTTGCCCAGCTCCCACAATGCCTAGCTTTCTATGTGGGTGCTTGGAATGGGATGAGGTGCCTCACGCTCACACAGACAGCAATTTGCCAACCAAACTGTCTCCTTAGTCCTAAATCATTTGTATATGCCCATATTACTTCTTCAAATATATTTTTCTAGTTTCACTCTTTAGCTTTATCACCTAGTCTCCTACTTTCACAAGACTAGAGAGAGACCTTTAGAATAATTAAGCCAGAAAAAAAAACACAAGGTACCAGCTAAAACACTTCCCAACTCTGAAAAAGTATCAATAAGTTGCTCAACATGCTTTTAAGATAGTGAGTTATTAAATTATTAACTATAGTTATTAAAAATTTAATAAAAAATGCTCAGAAAAGAAAACAAAATTTATGTCTACAAAGACTAACCCCAAAAAATTAAATTTGAGAATAGTAAGATTTGATAAATGAGACTTCCTTCGATTTTTTTTTCAAAGATAATAAATTAAACACAACCATTTTCAAGGGATGTGGTATTTGCAAATTAGGCCAATGTGCTTAGTTTTTTTTTAATTATTGTTGCAAAACATTTTAATTAATGCATGTTTGTTGCAAATACCGTTAGACCTGATAGTAGCAGCTTGTCCACATGTGAGGCGCAGTCTCGGCACCGCATTCATGTGGAACTATATTTATTAAATTTAAATCTTATTAACTGGAGGGCTATAGTTTGGAAAAGATTCTTAACCATCCCAATTTTCCCATTTGAGGTGGTGCATATGTTAACCGGCTTGATCTAATTATCCTGCATTGTACTTATAACTGTGTTTCATTTTCGGGGCAGGAACTCTGCACTCTGAAGCCCTTCACAGTGGTTTACGGCATGAACGGTCTGCCTCTGTCTGAGAGCCCTGGGAAAGGGTTTCACTCTCAGGAACGAGCCCTCGCTTTTGATTTTTGTCATTCTTTTGTTTTTCACGTACTCATTTCCTTTAATTAAAACTAAAAGCACACTGCCCCCAGAGTAAAACTGTGTGGTCAGTTCCGGTGCCCAGCTGCCTCTAGTATCTCCATCTAGTGGGCACTGAAATTACAGGCTTGTTTTTTAGCTAATAAATTCTCAATCGGCAAGTTTGTCAAACAAAACAACAATAAGAAAAAAACAAAAAAATAAAAACCAGAAGAAATATATCATGTATCTTCCTGGGGCTGGACTCCCGATAAGCATCTAGAAAGACCACTATGCTGGGACAACAGAACCAGAACTCACATTTTTTTTATTTTGTTAAAATTTGGATATAGTATTCCAGTTTTTTTTTAACTTTGCTTCCAATAAAACCTAAAACCTTGAAAACCTATTCAAATATTTAGATATAGCATAAGTTTTATGATGATGATAATGATACAATTTTTCAAAAATAAAAAAAAACTTGCAATCACCTCTTACATCCCAGAATATTAATGCTAATAGTGACCGCAAAGCCTACCAATAGTCTAAGCACACTTGCTGTGGGATGTTCTGTATGGCAAATGTGTTGCTAATTAGTCAATAAATAAAACACTGATTGGCCATTGGTTAGGCAGGAAGTGTAGGCGGGACAAGGAGGAGAATAAAGCTGGGAAGTGGAAGGCTGAGTCAGAGAGAGACACTGCCAGCCGCCATGATGAGAAACAGCATGTGAAGGTGCCAGTAAGCCACGAGCCATGTGGCAAGGCATAGATTTATAGAAATGGATTAATTTAAGCTGTAAGAACAGTTAGCAAGAAGCCTGCCACGGCCATACAGTTTGTAACCAATACAAGTCTCTGTGTTTACTTGGTTGGGTCTGAGTGGCTGTGGGACTGGCAGGTGAGAGAGATTTGTCCTGACTGTGGGCCAGGCAGGAAAACTCAAGCTACACACACTTATTTTACTAGTGAGGAAACCAAGAGCCACAGATGGGGAGAGACACAGTTATAAGACTGAGACGGTGGGGCCAAGAGGCAGGTCAGCTCTGGTCTCCAGTCCCACAGGCCTTAGCAGGCAGTCACTGCTGTCTGTGGGCTAAGTACTCACGTCATGTTTTCTTTAATTAACACAAATCTAGTAGTAATAAGAGGAAAGCAGTTGTTTCCCAGCTGACGGTAGGGACGATGATGTGCTAATTTAATCCAATTGAATGGCCTCTTTCAGGGTGTAAAGCCACCCGAAGAAAGCGACACAACGACCTCTTTCTTTAGGGAGACTGTCCGCCCGACTGAGTATATCCTCCTTTTATTCTTAATGGAGATACATAACCTCCAATATGGACCAGCCATACTTGTTGTCAATTACCAGTGGCTCGATCAAGCCCTGGAAGGGTAGGGTGACCCTGACCCTGTCTCTGGGTCACTGTGCCTACAGTTAGCTTTGTGCAGCTCAGCTGACCAGGTTTGGGGCTTTAGAGGAAGTTGAGAGAGCAAAAGAAAACCCTCCCATCTCTCTCTTGCATAGCACAGTCGAGAGTTACAGTGCAGCAGCTGGCTCCAGAACATCTACGAACGGCAGCCAGACTCCAGTCTCCCAAGGTGGTAGACCCGGATGTGAGGGCGATCTGGCTGCGACATCTGTCACCCCATTGATCGCCAGGGTTGATTCGGCTGATCTGGCTGGCTAGGCGGGTGTCCCCTTCCTCCCTCGCCGCTCCATGTGCGTCCCTCCCGAAGCTGCGCGCCCGGTCGAAGAGGACGACCTTCCCCGAATAGAGGAGGACCGGTCTTCGGTCAAGGGTATACGAGTAGCTGCGCTCCCCTGCTAGAACTCCCCTGCTGGAACCTCCAGACAAGCTCTCAAGGTCCAAGGTGGTAGACCCACCTCACTGTACAGAGGCAAGGAGCTCAGCCAACAGATTGTGGTGATGAACAGACACTAAGCTGCACTGTTCATAATTCAAGAGTATGTATCTCAACACACAAAACTGATTAGAAAAATATCTCCATGTATAGCACAAATCAGACTCAAATTGGGGGCCTCTGAGTAAACTTTGGGAGATATAGGGCTGAAGAGGCAGCAGACCAGACAGCCCTGGGGCCCATTACAAGGAAAGGCAGCTTCTTCCTGAGAAATTCTAACTATAATCCTTGAGGAGTCTACCAGGTTTTTCTGTGAGCAAGTCCTTCACTACAAATCAGAAATGAAAGTATTGGTGTATCTTCAACTCAAGGAAGACAAAATGGAGTGCTCAGACAATTGCCCTATCCTATGTTTGTAGGAAAGGACTGAAGTGACTTTCAATCTAGAAGTATTAGATTAAAAGAAGTCAATCAAGCAACCCAGTACTGAGGGCACACACCTGTAATCCCAACACTTAGCAGCCCAGTTTTGAGGACACACACCTGTAATCCCAATACTTAAGAGGAGGAAGCAGGAAAATGGGAGCTTGAAGCCAGCTTGAATACAGAATAAGTGCCACAAGACCCTGTCTCAACTAATAAAGCAATAAAAGGTCAAATAGAAAACTGGCCTGAAGAAGAGCAGATGTGTGCTCCTTTAGTTGTTAGAATAGAATCAAGTTAGCCATAAATTACCTTCTTACATTACTGGACTGATATACCTTGTGAGTACTTTGCTTCAATATTTATATGTAAGGTCATGAGAGACACTAACCTACATTTTCTTGTGATGTCCTTATCAAGTCTGGAATCAAGAAGTCACACACAGTTTCATGTTAAGTTACACTGGCTTCATTAGGAAACTGGAGGCTAGCCTCCATCATAGGCTTTAGAAAAAAATGTGATACACAAAGTATCACCATTTCTATTTTTATGTTAATCTGAATTCCCCACCTACACCTTAGGCTTCTTAAGGCCAAGAGCTACCTACCTAATAAGAGGTTCTGTACCAAATTTCCCATCTTTTACTCTGGACTTAGTAAGATTTCAATAAATCATATCCCTTTGACCAGAGCACAAACTATCATCTAAAACAAAGGAGCTCACACTACTGAGCACGAGTGTGAGGATTTATAACTCATTTCCATTGGATTTGCATTGCAAGCAGGGCCACAGATGTGAGGACCAGGCCTGGGCCTCACCTTCAGGGAGTTGCCTGCTCCAAGAGACTTGCCACATTATACCGTGCCCTGCTGAATACAAAACATCTGGTTTGGAGCAAACACATCAGCACTAGAATCTCAACAACTCCAAGTGACTTGTCTTTGATCACATTAAATAAATTATCTAGCTTCAGTATTTCCCCTGAAATTGTGAAATAATAATGAAACCTGCCTTTAAAAGCTGCCATGGGTGGGCTGAAGAAATGGCTCAGCAGTTAAGAGCACTTGGCTTCTCCAGAGGACCAGGGTTCAAATCCCAGCACCTACACGGCAGCTCACAACCGTCTGTGCCTCCAGTCCCAGGAGAAACCGATGCCCTCTTATGGCCTCCACTGTGCACTGCACACATGTGGCGCACAGAGGCATGTGCTGGCAAAACACTCATACACATAAAAATAGTAAATAAATTTTAAAATGTTAAAAAGAGACTTTTTTAAAAGCTGCCACAGGTGGGAGATGGGATGTTCAATACATCTAGCCACTTAAGACTGGTGGAGAGAAAAGGCATTTTTTACATAAATTCTAACATGGGATTTTAAGGTCACGTTTTTCGGTTCTAACTCCCAGACCCTTATCTCCAAAGCCACACTCAAGCTTTTCAAACCCTTTCCTGGCTGAATCATTTTCTTCTCCATATAACACAGTCTGCCTTGGCATTCTTCCCACAACCCGTACACTTACAAAACCACACAGTTACAGATTTTCCCCTAACCAATCTCTTTCTTTCTAGTCTTACCTGTCTGTTTTCTTGCTAAACTTTTCCCTAAACTTTTTTCTAAAATCTCTGAGGAAGGTCAGTTGGAAGAACAAACCCAGCCCAACTGGCCTACCCCTGTGGAGTGGAGAAGTTAACATCATTCTTGTTATAAAAGCAGAAACCGAGGCAAGGCATCCTCACAAGTTATAGATAAGTTGGCCACAAAGCAGGAGAAGGTCTGGGGCAGCATTGTTCTGTACGCTAGCAAATACGGTCTCCAGATCAGGATCAAGCAACTCTTGGCCAAGACAGCCTTCTACCCCATGAAACATGAACACATAGGAAGAGACAACAATAATTCTGAATTTGGCAGGGGGTGGTATCTGCCCTGAATTTTCATCCTTCGGGTATTTTCAGTGCATAGAGTAAAAACAGTGAGTTGGGCTACACACGTGTGGAATACTTAGTATCTATCACCTGCATAATTCCAATTAATTCTTTAAATACTGGATAACATTGAACAGATTGTTGCATGCAGATCAAAGTGTGGAGGCCTCAAAACACTGTAGTCTATTAACGATAAAGATCCACACACCATAACCAAAGCTTAGAAGGTAGCCACTCACACGACACGAACATACTTTCTGTGGTAGTTATCTCAAACTACTCAGAAATGCTGACCCACATCCTCCAGTCCACCTTTCCCAATTGTTCTGCTTGCCTTCGTTTATGCTAAAGGTAAGCGTGAACCTTAGTCTGGGGAAGGAAATTGGGAGGTGGGGGTGACCTGAACAGTCTCTGCAATTTCACACCATCCCATCGTCACATCACCCAGGGAAACCCTAACCCGTAAATCAATAACTCGGCTCCAGTCTTCCTCTCAGCAAAGAGCAAAACCAGAGACCCAAATACCGTGCCTTAACTGAAAGAAAGGGCTCTTTTTATTGATAAAACTATGTGGATGGTTTTGCATTTACATTACTAACTTAAAATGTCAAACCTATTTAAATCCAGGCCACCCATGGCTAAGACTGAAGCTCCCCGAGTTTTGTACAGTGAGCACATGGCTTTAGTCCATGTTCAACACTTAATTAGGAGATTTTTTTTTCCAAGATTGTTCTGGAGTTGCCATCCTCTTAGAGGCCAGCTGCTGCAGCACATTAGCAGTCAACATCTGGCTGGAATGCTGTAGCTACTATTTTTCTTAACTATTATGTGGATGAGGTTTGTGTTATTCTAAGCAAACTGCAGCACCGTCATTATGTGGACTTCTAAGCATAATGATTAGTGACAGAGCAAATTGGCTGCTGATTTCTCTTATACCATGTAGCAAACTGCTATTAAAACATTCAATTTTTACTTGAAACTTCTGGATAATTGTTAGATTCTTTTTGTTTTATAATGTAGGTATTTTAAGCTCAAGGTCTCATCCTTAAGGCCAAGAAATATTTCCCTTAAATGCAGGTAGCTAGACATACATATACATACAGCTATGTATACACACACACTGTATACACACACACAGTGTGTGTGTGTGTGTGTGTGTGTGTGTGTGTGTGTGTGTGTGTGTGTGTGTGTGTCCTTAAAGGAAATGGCCCCTATAAGTGGGCAAGGTGAAATCTTGAATACATGTGTTATAAAAACCTCAAACATTTCACTTCCTGGGAACTTCAGTGGGTCCCCATACAGGATTTCAAACCTCAAAAACACCATTCAGCACAGAACATTGCCTCATGCCTATGCAACTAATTTAGCCACTAGAAACTGTTCCTGTAGATGAGAGTTGTTACTGGGAATTTCAAGAGCTGCACGGGAGTCCAGGCTCGGCTGACCTGGACGTGTAAATCTGGCCCAGAGGATGGTTTTAACGCATGTGGGGGCTCCCTCTGCCTGAAACAGCCTTGGGCTGTGCCCAATACTTGAAAGCAGAACTCAGCTTTTGCGTGAAGTCCTTTGTTTAATTTTACTAAGGAACCACAGTTTCGACCCTATTGATAAATAAAATACTTGACATCTTGTACAACGAATGTTCAGCCAGTGAAAGTGGTCACATTCTACAAGCATTAAGTGCCAGAGGGGCTTTTTCATTTCTCTTCTTTGATTAGCGTTTCGCCCCATGGGTGTAGGGGACAGTTGAGAGGGCACTTCTGAAATAGCCAGTGTGGGGCATCTCGCAGTCTGTAGCTCAGAGCCCCCCACCCCCCCAGGCTTTCAGCTAGAGACAGTTCTGCACCACACAGTTCCCAACCACCTCTCAACTTACCTCCCACTACTCTGTCCCTCCACAAATTTTCCTCAAAGAAGACAAACTTCTTTGACCTCTCTTCCACCTGCCTGGGTTCTCAGCCTCTCCCTCAGGCCTCCCTTCAAACCCTCCCTAGATAACGCAGCAGCTTCCCCTGCTCACGGAACTCGTGTTTCCCCACAGCATTTGGGTACATTCTGTGTCCCCTCTACACTTAGTACCCAAGGCCCACCACTAACAACATGGGAATTTCACAGGAGTGGGGGCTTCCTGGATTTGTTTACAGTCGTATCTCTGCTGTCTACAGCAGAGCCCGGCATACAGTAGGTGTTGGGTAAATGTCTCCAAGTCACTATCTCCAGAACTTAGGAGAGCAAATTTATGCAGTGCCTGAAAAGTCTATCTTCCCTGGCGGCTCCCCTCAGATCCAGTGCTGTTCCCATGAAAACACTCCCTGTTTCACCTAACCAACAGGATTCTTGATAACAACTGCAAGTTTCACCACCCGTGTCAATGAACCACAACCTCCAGGGAAGGTTTTGATGCCCAGCCTCTCTCCTGGGTTACTTGGAATTGCATGGATTATTTTTAACAAGATGTTAAATGTTTAAACAAGAATGTCCGCTGGTCACTTCAACCTTCACCAACCACAGCTGCCCCTTGGGCTTCAATACGGGGCACGCAGCACTGCCCACACTGTTCTTCTCTCCTCCCAGATCCTCCACAGTACATCACTTGCTTAGACCACCATACCATAAGTTCAGAATGTGTGCCTTATCCCACTCAGGAAGAGGAGAATTGGTGAGTAGAAGCCAGCCTAATACACCTTGATGCCTCTAATGAGGAATTAGCTGCAACAGTGTCCCAAGCCAGCAAGCTGTCTCCAGCATCCTTACAAGACACTTAGTCCTTTGTGGGGTCCAGAAACAGATAAAAAGCTACATCGTGAGATAAGAGAATGCAGGTGTGCCTTGTGAATACCCCAGCGGTGAATTTCCCTGCACAGTCGGTCTTGACCTTTGATACTTAAGCTTTAGCAGTGCGGCGCTTAGCGTTCCCACACACCACAACTAAGGCCATTGCCCATTCAAAACTAATCCAGACTGGCAGATACCACACTCTATCTATTCCCCATTCCCTTATGTTTTAGACTGTATCAGCTTTATGTTCATCAGCAAACAGTCATTGTGCAGAAACCTTGAGTCTTGCTGTTGAGTGTGTCTGTCATGGACTTTGACATGATCATCCTCTCTTGTCCCCACTCCTGCTTCTTGCTGGTCCCCTTCCTCCTCCCACATAGACTCTTCTCTGCTTTCAAGTCTTTTTTTAAAAAATCTGGCTTCTGCTTGAGGGAAAAAATGTGGTATTTCTAAAGCTGGCCGTTTCAACAAATTTGAAAATCTCCAGGTCTATCCATTTTCTTACAAATGACATAAGTCTTTTCTTCTTAATTGCTAAATAGTACTCTCCTGTGTGTATGTGCCAGGCATGCTGTACCCACTGAGGTGTCTGTTGCTGGACACCTCAGCTGATTCTATAATGTGGCTGTTGTGAATAGTGTTATAATTCATGAATATGCCAGTGTCTCTACTGAATGCTCACTTCAGCTATATGGGGCCTGTCTTAGGGTTTTTATTGCTGTGGAGAGACACCATGACCCTAGCAACTCTTATAAAGGAAATCATTTCACTGAGGTGGCTCACTTACAGTTTCAGAGGTTCAGTCCATTATCATCATGACGGAGAGCATAGCAGCATGCAGGCAGACGTGGTGCTGGAGAAGTAGCTGAGAGTACTACATCTTGTAGGCAACAGATAGTCAACTGAGGTACCGGGAGGTATCCTGAGCATAGGAAACCTCAAAGCTCAGCCCCATAGTGACACAGTTCCTCCATACCCACTCCAACAAAGCCACACCTCCCAATATTGCCACTCCCTATGAGATTATGAGGGCCAATTACATTCAAACTACCACATGGTCTATCTGGATCATAAGATCATTCTATTTTCAGCCTTTTGAGGGACCTCCATACTTATGAGCACAGCACCATGCTGACTTACATTCCTACCACCAGCACTTAGGTTTTTTATTTCTTTGCCCATCCTCACAAGCCTTTGTTGTTGGATGGGCATTTCCCTGATGAGTGAGGATGAATGCACTTTTTAAAGACATCCAAATAAGGAAAATCTACATTCACATCCTGAAGTGTTCACACTGTGCAGAGTCCCAGGACACTAGGTGTCAACAGAGGAGACACAGGCATTGATACACAAGGTAGCTGCTGGTTACAGCCTCATTCTCTGTTTGATGTTCAGAAAAACTGTGGTTTCCCTTCTACTTCTGTGGTGTCCCCGAAGATGAAATTTTACTCTTTTTCTAACACTGCAGGAAATTAGAGGTGCTGAGCTAAGGAACAATACATTATAATCTTCCCATTTAAAATAATAAGAAATATGCTCCCAGTTAATGCCTTTGCATCATAGGCCATCTGGGTTTTTGGAATGGATTTCTGTCATCAATGGGAGATGCCTGTATTCTCTTTGATCCTGTCGCCTAAAGCTCCAAGAGCCTCTCCCGAGCCTTTGGGATTTGGCCATGTCCCAGTGGTCCTTGTTCTCAGTGTCTAATCTTGATGCACTGAGTCCCACTGTCTCCCCTTCTTCCAGTTTCTTTCTGCTCCTGGTCATTCAGGCCATCCATTGCCTCTCTTCCATTTCATGCTATTCATTTCTCCTTCCCATTCTTTCCTGCACCAAAGGGTGAGACACGTATAATCTAAAGGGGCAAGTGGAGCACAAAGGCTTGGAACAATAGAAGCTTCGAGCTAGCACACTTCTCAGTGGTGCTTCAAATAACCAATGACTGGACTGGTTAATCCTAAACTTTTTTTTATGGACAGGTCTCACGATGTAGCTTGGCCTGGTCTGGAACATTCTATATAAACCAGGCTGGCCTCAAACACATCAAGCTGCCTGCATTTGCCTCCCTAGTGCTGGGGTTAAAGATGTGTGCACCATGCCTAGCCACATCGTCTTAAAGTCTGTTGCTTTCTTAGAACAAGGAACAAGGATTTGGCCTCTTTACCTTTCCCCAAACCCTTCCCACTGTTCTCAATGACATTATGCCAAAAATCTTGATTAAAACTTTCTTCCTTATGTCAATTATTGAGACTACTGTTTATGTATACACCAAATACTTGGGGGGGGGGGAATCTTGCATGTCTAGTCTTTTTGTTTTTCTTATATTTAATAACTGTCTAATACTCTCATTTGCCTCGTACTGTATATCCACATAAGCCTCCTGAAGCTCTACACAAGCTCTCTAAACTCTCTCAGCCCCTTCCACTTGTGGTTACATTAGATTTCTTGTCTTTAACAGTTAAGGTGTAGAAGTTCCATTTCTTCCATCCCACTTTCAGTTTGTTCTGTGCTGACTCTGGTCCACCAAGTGACCTGAGTGCTGGGCAGGGCTCGTCACTCCTTCCTGGACTTTTATTTCCTTTCTTCTTTCCCATGCCGTCTTCTTCCTTGGTTTGCTCCCAGATTTGGAAGGGGGGTGGTATATCCCTCCAGCTTTTCCATATTATAGGTTAAAAATGTTTATTCTATTCCCCCAGCTGATTATTTCATTTAAACAGGCAGGCAAAGTTAAACGTCACTGACATTTTAAAATATTGCTGTATTGGCCATTTTGAGGAGTATTTCCACTCCTGAACCCTCAACTATAATGTCTTCACTTTCTTACTGTTCTAGCTCCTTAGTCTTTACTCTTTAGCTCTTGAATTTCAAAATCCCCAGGGGCAGCTTTGGTCTGGCCTTCCTCATTTATTATGCAAATACCAGGGAACCCTTTTTAAAACATTACATTTGATTATCTAGTGTATGGAGAGTAGATGTGGAGGTTCCACAGATACACAGTACCATAGCTTGGAGGTCAGAGCCAAGCTTCCACGAGTCTATCCTCTCCCTCACCGCAGGGATCTGGGCACTGAACTCGAGCTGGCAGGCTTGGCAGCCTCTGCCCACTGCATCTCACTGGCTCCAGTGAGGGCTTTCCTCTCTGTCTCTATTCTGTTAAGTCACGTGCTGTTCCCCCATCCACTGAGCATCTTTGGATCTTAGAGTCTCAGGTTATTTATATCTCTTTGGTTTATCAAAGATAGAACTTGTATTTACATTTCTTAATTAGATTTGTTGTTTTTAACTGCATTTAAATGCATTGTCATTTGGGGGAAATAGTATTACTTTCAATGGCTGCTCTCGCTGTTTCTTCTAAATAGTTGGAATTTTCTGGAATTAATTCATAATTTTCCTTGTTTTTCACTGGCTTATTATCCATTCCTTTCATTTCCTTTGCTACCAGATAATTTCTCCAATCCTTTTATTTGATTTTTCTATGTCAGCTATTTCATTTCCCAAATCTGAAGGGTTTTGTCACTTGTTCTTCGATCAGGCACTTAGTGTCTTCTCATCAGACTGAGGACATAACGTCTTCTTCCTTCTCGGCGTTATCTGTCCTCGTTAACTCCTCCATTTTCTCTATTTTGTTCTGTGTGCTTCATTTGAGATGTTTTCTTCCAAATCGGACTATCCCCTGGTGCCTTATCATATTTCAGAGTGAGACAATAAAACACAAAGCTTTGGAAATCACTTGTCACGGGGTCACATTGCATGTCATGGGGTCGTGTTAGAGAACTGTCACAACAGGGCTCACCGAGTTCCCTCTGAGGACACTCTGGCACTCCCAGGAAGGTGTGAGTTCATAAGGCTGCCCGTGTGCTAGAGCCAATCTGAGCACAGGGAACTAGAAATTTCACTGTTCGGAAGCAAAATGCCTTTTAATTTCCCTGTTACCAAATCCACTTCCTGCCTTGCCTTTCTCAGTGGTCAGTGTCCTTAAATGCAGGAAGACTCTGATGTCTCTCACAGGGACTAGTGCATGTGGGGTAGGATGGTCCCAGGTAAGACAGAGCCTCAAGGGTCTAACCAGTCCTCAAATAAGAACGCTCCCCACCTCACCCGACCCCTGTCACTCTGCCCTGTTTCTTCCTGTCCTTCCCTGAGACTGTGGCATGAGTCAGCTTGCTTCTATCTATGTCTCCTTCTATGCCACTTAGCTTTGACCTTTCTCCATTCTGCTAAGTCACACGGCATTCTCCCGTCCACTTTCCATCTTTGTGTTTTGCGGTTTCAGGTTTATCAAAGACAGAACTTGTATTTATGTTTCTTAATCTTCCCTGTTTCAGAAAGAAGACTGAGTGCAGGATGGAGAAAGGAAAGCATAGCTGTTCCTTTCGTCTGACATCCTGAAATCAGGAAAGGGCATGCCTTCCCTTTTCCCTAAGGACTTTCCTATGCTGTCTACGCTGCTGCCACCCACCACTGCCATTCATCAGCTCTGCTCTCTGGAATCCATATGTCAATAGGCATCATTTTACTAGCTTCCACCCAGAAACCTTTAGTTTATTGATGAACTAGTAACTTCCACATCTACATGCAGTGAGCGAAGCTAAATGGCAGAGTCAATGTAAAAAACTGGGAAAGCTTCAGTCACCAATCCTGTGGGACCTAATATCCTTTCAAAACGCACCTGTTATCCCTGTCTCTGTCCTCAGCCCCTGCAGTCCCACAGTAAACTCTGCCCCTCGAGATGGGCCTCTGCAGACAGCCCCCCATTCATATGCATTTATGTCATTTCCATCCATGTTACCCTATTATTCTCTTGTTGCTAGACTTCAACAATGCTGCCCCAAAGCTGCTCCTCACCGTGCATGGCTTCTGACTTCACCAAGGCATTCTACCCAGAGCATTCCCCAGACCTGTAACCTCTACGAATAGCTCCTTTATTAAACTCACATCAGTCCTGTTCTGGGCACCATCTGTTTCTTACCAGGGTACTAACTGAGACACAAATAAAATGGAAGACCATGAACTATCTCGTATCTACAGCCCACTGAATTCTTGTGCTTCTGAGGTTGTAAGAGCCACATGCATAGTTGGTACTTAAAGACTCCAAGAAATTATGTTTTTCCTTTGATTCAAGATTGTCTCACTGTAGCAAGCGAACAAAACAACAACCAAATCTCTCTTTATTGTTAAGCTTTCCTAAAAAATATAAAGACAAATATGGCCAGGACAGCTTAGACTGTCAGGCAGAGTCGGGCACACATGTTGTTCCCTCTATGCTAAAAGCACTGGACTCAGATAGTATTGTTAAAAATATATACATCCACTACTTTTTAATTGGGGAAATAAAGACAGCCAAATTTAATTCTCAAAGCTCAAGTATTTCTTTTTCTTTCATCTTTCTTTGCTTTTCCCTTAGGCAATTATATCAAGGGTCAGAAAAATACAGAAAAAGAATAAGCTTCACCAATCCTCCCATTAAAAAAAAAGTGATGTTCTTGACTTCAGCCCTCCCTCTGGAGAGTAGAGCCTTCCTTCTCTGTATGCACTGACAGATTTTTAGATACAATGAACTTTCCCTTCCCCTACCCCATAGAACCTGCAACCTGGTCTATGACATGGAGACTCCTTGGGCCGCACCTCCTTGGCCTCTTGGCAGTCTCCCTTGTCCTGCTGTCCGTCCTCTCACACTGCTCTTCGGTCCCCTCAGCAGACTGCCACAGTGCACATGCCTCACTCACTCCTGCTCCCAGCACCGAGTCTTAGTCCTCTCCACCTTTCTGCCTCCAATGCCTGTCTTCCCCCACTCCAGAGACTTCAAAGTCAGGAAAAGGTGGACACTCCTCCAGGCCAGTATGCCAGCAGGAGGACTGGGAGTCTGGGAACAGCCTAAGACACCCTGCCTCAGAAACTAGAGCTAATTGTATAATTGATGATCCTCAAAAGAACCTGACCGCCAGAGGCATTGCTTCTCAACTCAGAAGTTCTATGTACCTAGGTTCCTCAGGCCACAGTGCCATCTAGATCCCTACTCCAAGGCACCACACAGAGCCAGGAACTTGAAAACAAAATCTTTGACTCTTTGTTGTCCTCTATCCTCACACCCAATCAATGCCCACAGCCTACTGGTTCTGTCCAAGATGGACCTTAGGCTGAATATCCAATTCCTCCCATTCTCATCGCTACGCCTGCACACTAAGCCACCTCTTTAGAGCTAATAGAGCTAACACTTTAGATAGTGTTACTTTCAGCTTTATAATACAGCCATTGTGATCTTTCTAAGGTGCAGACATAATCATGTTACTCTCTTCCTAAAATCAAACCCAGAAGTGGTTTCCCTGCTACTATCTAGATGAAGCTCAAATTCCTCAACATCTCAGTATCTGGTTTCCAGTATGATCCATTCACTATGGGTTCCAGTCAAAATGAGCATCTTTTAGTTTCTCCAACAACCCATGATTATTTTCCTCCCACTGTGCTCCTTTCATCTGCTAAAACAGTTATCTGATATAGTCCCATCATCATATTCCCTGTCTTCCTTTCTTCAAAAAATACATAGTAGTAGAGGTTGGATGGTGGTGGCACACAACTTTAACCCCAGCACTTGAGAAGTGGAACCAGGTGGACCTCTGTGAGTCCGAGGCCAGCCTGATCTACATAGTGAGCTCCAGGACAGCCAGGGCTATGTAGAGAGACCCTGTCTCAAAACAAAACACAGTAGCATTTACTTCACCCATTGATCTACAGTCTAGGAAGTCCAAAATTAAGGGGCTCCATCTTGTGAAGGTACTGTTAGTGTTTCTTAGCTAACATGGGTAAGTCTTTAAGTCCTTGGTGTCTCGGCTTAGATATGCTCTCTGAATCTAGGTTAGACCTGCCCCTCTAGCACACTTCTTAACCACATCACATCCTCTTATAGTTGCTCTTTATCTGTGTCTATTAAAATCATCCTTAGCATAGTGAAGTAAGCATCTATTTAATTCATCCATACTACAGTACTTCCCAGCACCAAGTTGTCACTTAACAATAATGGTTAAATGTTGTGGTTTAGATATGAAATGTCCCCCCAAAGACTTGTGTGTTGAGGGCTTTGGTCCTCAGCGGGTGGTACTTTAGAGAAGTGACTGGATCATGAGGGTACTGACCAGATCAACAGACTAATGTATTAATTAGATTGATTAGTTCATGGCTGAATGAGCTATTAGGTGCTGGTGCCTGGTAGAGAAAGTGAGTCACTGGGAGCATAAAATTGAAGGCTGTATCTTATCACCAATCTCTCTCCCTCTCTCCCTCCCTCCTCCCTCCTTGTCTACCATGAACAGCTTTACTTTACCCTGCTCTTGTGCCCCATATTCTGCCATACACAGATGGACAACAATACAGCCAGCGAACTGTGAACTGAAATCACAGAAACTGCACTCAATGAGTCTTTTCCCCCTTAAGCTGTTCATCTTGGGTATTTTGTTACAACAATGAGCAGACTAAAATAAATGACTACTAACTAACTGTTAGATTAAAAGTTGTGCCAGAGGAGGCATAGTTCACATACAAATTTTTCTTTCTCTTCTCAAATAATACTGCAGTAAGCAAGCAAGCTAACTCTCCTGTGAAACAAGCCTGCTTATAACAAGGGAAGTCTAAATCTTTGTTTTCTTCTTCATTTCTCCCTTTCCCATATATAAAATTTTCACTATAAAAATGTAAACACACTTTTTACAAACTAAGAATACAGCTAGCTTTCTCTTGATCTGCCTAATGCCTAGTCTGTTCCCAAACCACCTGTGAACTTCAATTAACATGCACAGGTTTAAAACAGTGGTTCTCAACCTGTGGGTGATCATCGGATATCTTGCATATTTGATATTTACATTACAGTTCATAGCAGTACCAAAATTACAGTTATGAAGTACCAACAAAAATAGTGTTATGGTTGGGGGTCAGCACAACATGAGGAACTGCATGAGGCCACAGCATTAGGAAAGCGGAGAACCACTGCTTTAAAAGAACCTGCAATAACCTTTCACTTGAAGCACCTTTCACTTGAAGCACAACACCCAAGTACTAATTAAATCTTAGCACACCTGCTCTGAAGTGCAAAACCAGAGATTTATGCAAACTTGTAAAGGCGTTCTGACCTCAGGTAGGGTTCAAGTTTCCTTAAGGTACACTTCCTCTTTGAAGGAATATTTTTGGAATTTATTTCAGTGACTAACCTACTGATATTAGGCATGCATTTGGTTCCTTTCTTATCTATTCCATATGCTTTCTGCCCACTACCTGTCAATACTTAAGGTTTTAGGTGAAGAAAAAAAAAAAAATCCTGGCCCACTCACAAGGCCTAAAATGTCTTGCTCTGAATGCATCGTGTCAATAAGGAGACTTTTTTAAAACGACACCCTTCTATTCAAGCTCCATATATAATCCAAGAGCAGCTCACTACAGTCATACAGTCCTGTTAACTGGCTGTCTGGAGACGATTAGCAGCCCTACAGTGACCAACCATGGACAGAACATGATAGATTACAACACTTAAGACAGGTTTTCAACATCAAGGAAGACATCCTTTCTGACTTTGCAATGCAGACGCTCGCTGTCTTGGAGGTTTGGGGAGGTCAATGTCACAGGCACGTACCTTGGATAGGCTCATTCCCAGCACAGCGAGAGTCGCTAAGCCAGCACAGCAGACCAGGGCACTGGAGCTGGAGAGGCCCGAGCCTGGGGGTATATTTCCATCTACCAGGCAGTTCATTCCAGTCGACTTACTAAGACCAAAGTGTTCCTAAGAAAGAGCGAGCAACACAGCAAGTCACTTCAGTGCTGGATTCAAGAGGCAGTAGAAACTTCTATCATTCCACAGAGGGAAGGAGGTCCACCAACAGACACAAAGCCGTTGCAGGAACTGGTATAATTCAACACAGTAGGAGCTACCCATGCCGTCTGATTGAATGACACTTGCCCAGAGGATGAGGCAAGCTGAAGATGACTTTTCGTTTTGTTCAATGAAAAGTTAGTGATTCGCTTCCTAAATTGCCTTGAATGATTTTTCCTTGAATATCACCTGATGTGAACAAGTACAGAAAAACTATAAAGCAATCAGAATTCAGGTTGCCCAGCAAGGCAAGAACTCCCCAATTACCACTGAGTAGGTTGAGCTTTAGCCTGACAGCATCTGGTATGAAGTCTAACCCAAAAGCAGCTGTTTCCTGGTGTTTGGCCTCAAGAGGCCCTCTGAAGAAAAGGAGCTCCAACTCCATCAACTTTACTTTTCATGGAGAAAAATATAAGTACTGGGAGGTTAAGGGACCTTCCCGGAGATCACACAAGGGACACTGGGAGACTCAAGACTGAGACTTTCCCAAAGTCTCGCAAAGGATGCTGGGAGTGAGACTCAGGACTGAATCCCAGTTGAGGACTTCGCCGCTGTGGAAGCTGGGGCCAGCAGTGTCTCTACCTCTAAATGTCTGTCAGTTATATGAGAAGATTCAGAGTTTGGGGGGAGTTATAGATAGAATTTAGCCATCTGGTAGCTTTCAAGACAGCCAGATTAGAATGTAGGTGTAAACGATATTGAAGGCCCCAAAGGAGGCAGGGAGATTTTCTACTAACAGGAAAGCCCAATTAATCCAGACTCTGGATTAAAGGTAGAAATCTCTAATGTACTTAACTGATGTGTGAAACCAGATTGGGGTGATATCATAATCTTCGTTTAGGATTAAAAATAAACCCAGCACTCCCTCCTCTTCAACAAGAACATGGACTTGTTCAGAAACTTCTCAAATAATTCAAGACCAAAGTATGAGAAACTATTACATTACCTAATTATGCATTTCATCATACATATTCTTCTAGGGAGAAATTTCAATAAGCAAGTTAGACCAGCCAAAGGAACTACAAAACGCTGCAAATAAAGACTGGTTTTGTCCTTAATTTTTTGTCCTTTTTTCTTCCTTGGCAAAAGTCATGCGCCACAAAAGACAAGAGTCAGATGTGCTTCCTGACTCCAAGTCATCTAAAACACTCCTTCCAGAAACACAAACAAATTATACACTGAAGACGACGTGCTGCTGCCAACGCCCCTCCACACAGAACATCAGGCAGCCCACTCCAAAGCAGCAGTCCTCGGGGAACGCTATACATTTCACCATAAACGATCCACAGAGTGTCTTGAGTGTGAGTCATACTTACAAACTTAGCACGCAATGTTTAAGTTCAAAAGTCACAGCAGACTGAAAAACACACATGGGTTGTGCCAAGTACTGTAATAGCTCTATCCCAAAAGGATAACATGTTCAATTTCACATAAACAGATTATCCCTTGGATCTTTCTAGTATTTTAATTTGAAGGTTTCTGGACTGGCTAACACTGAAATGACTTTTCTGCCAAAAGTTCATTGTACAAACCTGTGTTTTTGCACATAAGTTGTCAAACCAAAGAGGAAGGCTTTAAGCCCTTAAAAGGATCCAAAACAATGCAAGAAAACATAGATAGATAGATAGATAGATAGATAGATAGATAGATAGATAGATAGACAGACAGACATAACTTTACCATATGGTGCAAAAAGGCGTGTTGTTTCAAGGAAGGTCAAATTGCATTTGCCTGACCAATGCTTCCAAATACTCTAATTCCCACTAATGTGGATGACAATCCAGATGATTTGAAGATTTAAAACAGGCCAATAACTTTTCCCAGAAGTTATTACCATGTGTCTGGAAAAAAGACATTCTCAAGAAATGAATGCTGTACTCCTAGGCCAGACCTCCAAGGTAGAAGCACAGGACTACACATCCCAAGTTACTCTGATGGGCTTCTACAACAACCATATCAATGAGTCCTAAGCGTCTCATAACACTTTCAGATAGGACCTCCAGACCACTTGGATCACAAACTTACATAAATAAATAAATAAAACACAAAAGCATGTTTACTTGTTTTCTCTCGATTCACAAAGAGAAAAGGTCTATTTCTTAATATCCTTTATCTATGATGTTACCAGAGTCACTACAGCTAAAATAAGTATTGAGTAGATGTTAATTTTAAAAATAAAAGAGTTGGAGAGTTGACTCAGTAACTAAGAGCATTTATTGCTCTTACAGAGGAAGACCTGGGTTCAATTCTAAGCACCACATGGTGGCTTACAACAATCTGTAACTCCAGTCCCAGGGAATCTGATACCCTCTTTGGTTTCTGTGGGCACCAGGCATGCATGTGGTGCAGAAACATGCATGCAGGTGAAGCACCCACACACATAAAATAAAAAGATGGATCTTTTTTTAATTGTTAAAAAATAAAATTAACACACAAAAAAACATAAGAGTGGTTCTGAAAACAGCAAGTTTGGGTTTTCCATTTGTGCTTCATACATTCTTAATTATGAGAAAAAGTGGAAACAGTCCATTGTCCTGTTCTTGCACACAACACTGGGATTTTAAATTGAGATTAAGTCGATGTTTCTAGGAAAGTGCTTACATAATGCCTTTCACTATATCCCTTTTAGTCTCACCTGCACAAGCAGGAACAAGGCTAGCTGCCATTCTCAAATGCCAAAGGGTTCCAGCACCATGACATCCTTGCAACAGCTCTTCGTTGAATAGCAGTGACATCATTTTACAGATAAAGCCAAGACTTAACTCAAATTAACAAAGCTGGATCAGGCCCACATTCAAATCCATGGCTGTTCTTTCCAGTACACTCCTGTATATCCCAAGAACAGAATGTAACTACTAGGACAATCTCTCTTCGTGGCATGTTACTGATGCATAACCAGTCAAATGAAACATCATGATTTCCCCCAGCACACGCAACCCAGAAAGAATCATGCCTTCCCCACTCTCAGAAACAGAAGTCAGCAAAATACAAGAAGAGCATCAGTACTGAAAGGAGACCAAAAACATAATAGAGTAAATCAGGAATAACATGAATATCACCTAGTAGGCTAGTAGGTGTCAATTTACCTGGATTCCTTTAAATCCACAAAGGAAGTAGTTGTGCCATAGAGGTTTGGTTTTGTCGATATGGATGTTATTAGCACTAGTACTGAAGTCTCTGGAAAAAAAAAAAAGACCCATTAATTTGTTTGTAGTCCTTGAGAGACAAAAATCAGCGGCTGACTGCTGCCCTCTTGTGACAAAACAATGATACTGAGTATTCTTTTCTGTTTACTTTCAATGTATCTCAGCCTCCTGCAAACAGGGACACCTCCAGCTGCTAAGGCTGAGAGAGGATGTTGTATTGGCCTTAATGACTAATCTACCTCTAACTGGCCCTTTTTATTTCCCAAATCAGATAGGAAACAGCATGCTCAACATAATCTACATCCATTTTTCTCTTTCATGTCAGTCCTCATTCGCTAGTGTAAAAAAACACATAAGCGCTTTATCCTCTGGGCCTGCTACTCAGCAGATGCCCAGTAGAAACAGAAGTACTCAAAGCTTTCTTTACCCTGCATTCTCTGATACCTATCCAATTTGACTATCTGTATGATTTAAGAAAAAGAAATAACGAACAAAATTTATTTTACAGGGTCATGACCCATTGGGGAAAAAAATAAGACCTCCTGATTTTACACTGATATAAATTTACAATTAAATAAACAGCTAAATGAAAAAGAGGGGAGACTAGTTTTCACAACAAAATGCCAGGCCCAGCGAGATGGCTCAGTGGGTAAGGTGGTTGTCATGTAACCCTAACAACTGGATCCCTAGAACCCACATAAAGAAAGACAGAATTGATTCTACAAAGTTGTTCCCTGACTTCCACACATGTGCTATAGAATGCATGCCATATATGCACATCACACACACACACACACACACACACACACACACACACACACACACACACACAATGAACAAGGTATAATGTCAATTAACCAATATAAAAGAAATAATGGAATTTTAAAAATACTGCATGTGAATTCCATTGATAATGGTTTCATCAATGGATGTTTAGAGAGTGAGGATTTAATTTAAAAAGGTATTTACATAGACTCAAAGTATTACCTCATTATCACTACCAGATACGTATTAACTAGAAGAAGAAACAGTAACTCTGTGTTAGAGAGTTAGTTACTGGTTCAGCTCAGCAGTGGTCTGCTTCACTGAATTGCTCAGAAAAGCCTAGCTCTCTGTTCCTCAGTTCCCCCTACCTACCTACACATGCCTTCCCTAACACTTTGAGCTTCCTTCTTTCTTCATTTTCTATTTTCTGGAGTAGTTCAAAAAGCATTCATATTGGCTCTTCTTTAAAGGTCTGGTAGAGTTCAGCAGTGAAAATTGGTAGGCCTGAACTATTTATAATATTTTTACTAATTCCTTGAGAATTTTGTACAAGATATTTTGATTATAGTCACCTGTAGCATGAATCTTAGAGAGTCTTATTAATAAAATCAAACCCGAGGCCAATTATTGGGGTCAATGCTGGTAGATCAGAGAGACAGAACAAGCCACAGCTGTCTCACCTTGCCAATTCCTCAACTGGTCCTGTTTCCTCAGACTGGAAGCCTCTGAGTCCTCATCCAGAATGAATCTCAGTTGAACTGTGTTTCTCCAAAGCCTGAAAGCTTAACCAGCCAAATGCTTAACCAGGCCAAATGCTGCTAGCCAAATGCTTCTAGTTCCTGGTCTTCACGCCTTATATACCTTTCTGCTTTCTACCACCATTCCCTGGGATTAAAGGCTCACTCCCTGGGATTAAAGGCGTGTGTCACCATGCCTTGCTCTTTCTAATGTGGCCTTGAACTCACAGAGATTCAGAGGGATTTCTGTCTCTGGAATGCTAGGATTAAAGGTGTGAGTGCCACCGTTTTCTAGCCTCTGTATCTAGTGGCTGTCTGTTCTCTGACCCCAGATAAATTTATTAGGGTACACAATATTTTGGGGAACACAATACCACCACAGTCACCTCCCCATCTATCTCCATAACTCCTCCCAGATCCACCCCACCTCCTCAATCCCAGCCATTTTATGTCCTCTGTTGTCTTTTTAATAACCCATCGAGTCCAGTGTGTGCTTCCCATTTATCCATTAGTGTGGGATCATCCATGGAGCACAGTCAACCTACCAAGGGCCATATCTAAAGAAAACTTGCTTTCCCTCCCCCGGAAACCATCACCACAGTTCCTCAGCTAGGGGGAGGGGCTCTCAGTCTCCTCTCCAGTCCACGCTAGAGTGTTGGCTGACTTCACCTTCCGCAAGCGTGGCTGCTGTGTGCTCCTGACTGCAGCAGTCCCGTCACATCTAGAAGACAGTTTCCCTCCAGTTCTCCCCAACATCTAGCTCTTAGGATCTTTCTGATCTCTCTTCTGCAATGGTTCCTGAACCGTGGGTAGGGGCAGTGGCGACATAATGTCCCATTTGTAACTAAGCATTCTGCCAGCACTTATTCTCTGCACTTGGATCAGCTGTGGGTGTCTACATTACCTACCGTCTACTGTGGTCACCCCATAACATTTATGCCTCTCTTCCATCCATGGGCGTATCTTTCCACACCAGCAGATCACAGGGCTCACGCCTGGGGAAGACTGTTGATGACTACTGTTCCCTAGCAGTCTACATAGAATCTCCTACTACTAGCAAAGTTAACCAACTGGAAGGTAGTTTACTGGTTAGAATCAATGTTATTTCTTCACGTCTTATGATCAAAGTGTGTAGAGTCTTCAGCAATAGGTCTTACCAAAGCCTGGACTTCTATTAAATTGAAAATGTTTTTGTTTAGTTGAGGTTTTTCTGGGGTTTGTTGTTGTTTTGCTTCTAGTTGCTGCTTGAACTTCATTGCTTGTTTACCAATCTCTACAAGCTGGCTCTCACCTCAGTTTAATTTGGGTAGATATATGCATCTAGAAATTCATTTCTTTCAGATTTTCTAATATCATAGTCTAAAAAGCTGAATTTACTGAATTTCATAGGTATCTACTGCAATGTCTTTCTTTTCATCTCTTTATTAATTTGGGTCTTTGCTCTCTTTCTTTTGGCTAGTTTGGCTAACAGTTTATTGCTTTTGTGCATCTTTTCAAAGAACTCTTTGTTTCATTAATTCATTGTCTTTTTGAATTTCCACTTCATTACTTTCTGCCTCGATAATTATTGCTGTCCGTCTACTGATGTTTGATTTGGCTTGTTTGTGTTCTTCCAAGGCCCTGGGATGAATTCAGTTAGTTATTTGAGATCTGACTCGTTTCTATTTTATTTATTTCCCCCCTCGTGTGTGTGTGTGTGTGTGTGTGTGTGTGTGTGTGTGTGTGTGTGTATGTGTGTGTCCACATACCACGGCATGTGTGTGGAATCAGAAGACAGCTAGAGGGAGTCAGTTATCACCCTCCATGGGAGATTGGCCTCAGGCTGTCAGGATGGATAGTACTTTGTTTTTCCCACTAAACTATCTCACTGGCCCTTCTCTGATCTTAATATATGCGCTTATAGCATTAAACTTCCCTTTCAGGACTGCTCTCATGTATCTCCTAGCCACATTAATTAAAGTCTGAGTATACTATGCTAGTTTGGCATTGTATGGTAGTAATATCAAACACCTGCGGTTGCTCTCCCAGTTACTATCCCACTCAGAAGAATACAGAGAGCTCCTGGGCTGAGAAATTATTTTCTAAACTACACATTCATCTCCACCACATCCAAGTCCCACTTGAACATTGCAAATACTTCAACTAAAAGAATATAGCAGCAATAAAAAAAAAAAGCAAAATAGCACCAAACACAATGTAGTAACATAAGAAACACATACACACATTGCAAACACTTCAACTAAAAGAATATAGCTGAAAAAAAAATAGCACCAAACACATGAATCCCAATGCAGTAACATAAGAAACACACACACATGCACACATGCACACATGCACACACACACACACACACACACACACACACATGCACACGCACACACAGGGTAAGATAACACCTCTAAAAAGTATTAACCCTACAGTGATGGCATCTGGTGTGAGTAAGATAAATGTTGGCAGAGTTTTGAGAAAATGAACACTTCTGTACTGTTTGTAGGAATAGTATTTGGCTCAACCATTTTGGAAAACAGTATGGTGTTTCTTCAAAGAATTCAAAACAGAACAAGCACATGATCCAGGAATCCTTCTGCTTGGTATCCATACCCAAGGGAAATGAAATCAATAGAAACATCTGCTATCCCCATGTCGGGTTACTCACAATAACTAAGATGTTCAGAAACAGAATGACCATATAAAGTGTGACAATTATATCTTCTGTAATTTGAAAATCAAATACATGATATAATCATGTACTACTTAATAACAGGGAAGTAGTGTAAGAAACGTATCATTAGCCAGTTTTGTCACTGTACAAACAATACAGACTATAAAGTACTTACACAGATGTAGATGGTTTAGCCTACTGCACACATACATATTTGGGATAGTCACCACTACTAACCTACCTGACATGCTAGTATACTTGTGGTGGTTTGAATGAAAATGGCCCCCGCAGTTTCATACATTTGCATGCTCAGTCCCCAGTTGATGATCTGTTTGGAAGGATTAGGAGGTGTGGCCTTGTTGGAGTAAGCCTTGGAGGAGGTGTGTCACTAGGGGTGGCTTTGAAGTTTCAAAATTCCATGCTAGGTCCAGTCAATCTCTCTCTCTCTGTCTCTCTCTGTCTCTTTCTCTGTCTCTTTCTCTGTCTCTCTGTCTCTCTCTGTCTCTGTCTCTCTCTCTCTCTCTCTCTCTCTCTCTCTCTCTCTCTCTCTCTCTTCCTTCCTCCCACCACTCTCTGTGACTGCTGCCTGTGGACTAGAATGTAAAGCTTTTAGCTACTTCTCCAGCACCAGGCCTGCTTGCTTGTTCCCATGTTCCCTGCCATGATGATTATGGATTAATCCTCTGAAACTGTAAGCAAGCCCCCAGTTAAATGCTTTCTTTTAGACAAGTTGCCTTGGTCATGTGTCTCTCCCCAGTGACAACAGTGACTAAGACAATACTGAACACCATAGCTGATTATAACACAGTGATAGTATTTGTGTATCTGAACCTATCCAAACAGGAAAAGTTCAATAAACATATTATAAGTGTAAACAATTGAAACTAACACACTAATACTGGAAACACAACATAAGAGGAATATGCAGGACAGAAAGTTGTGGTGAGTGAACCAACAGGAAGACCAAGAATATAACTGCACATGACTCTAGATTTTATAAACATACACATAAATGACATCACATTTATCTCAAAAGTTCCTTCTCTGATAAACTAACATTGCCTTACTATAACTTATTTTATTTATCAATATTTTAATTTTTGAAACTTTTTACTCTTTTGTAGTAATTCTTGGCTCAAAATGCAAATGTTATAAACAGCAGTCGTTTTTCAGCTCCTCATATTCCCATGGGGCCATGATCCTATGCGTGAGCCATCATTGACCAAAATACTGCTATGTGGCACCAGACTGAACAGGGAAAGCTTCTGTAGAAAAAGCAAAGCTGGTTCAGCATTGGAAAACCCACCAGAGTAATCCACCAAATGTTTAAAGATGACTGTGAAGACCGCACAGATATTTAATACAACTCAGTACGCATAACTGACTTAACGTTTTAGAAAATTAACCTCTTAAACTTGACAAAAAATATGTTCTAGAAACATCCATCACACCTTAGACTGAGACTAAAGCTTTGAAGAAAACAGACAATACAACATAAAAGCATAGAGTGTAAACCTACTGAGGGATATAGGTAAGTAAGCAATGTGCAACATGGTAAGAGCCTTCGACAAGAGAATTAGACAGTGCCACAGTAACGACGAGGAACAGGTAGCATACACCTGACGTTGTTGAGACAGTCACCTCAGCAGATAATCAACACTTTCTGTGCAAGAGCAAAATTACTTTCATGTTTACATAGCTTAATACTCAGTAGTTGAGACAATGTCTAGCACATGACAACTCTTCAACAAATGCTTCCTTTCTACACTTATTTATTCACTCATTCTTTCATTTACTTACTATGTATGTGTGAGAAAAAGGGTGGGCATGTATGTATCATGCCACAGTGTGGAAATCAGAGAAGAACCTGCAGGACTGGGTTCTCTTCTGTCATGTGGGTTTCTGGAGGTCACTTTCAGGTAAGGGCACTCAATACCCCTGAGCCATCTTGCTTGCTAGTAAATGTTTCTTCAGTGAGTGTGCAAATGAACACAACAAATAGACATTTAGTAGTGACCTGGGATGCTGATGTCAGGCAGGACATATCAATAAAGTATATGATTTAGTTGGAATCCAATATTTTCTAGAGTCTATCTGCATTCAGATATATTACTGCCTGCTTACACACACACACACACACACACACACACACACACACACACACACACAGAGAGAGAGAGAGAGAGAGAGAGAGAGAGACTCCCTCCCCACCAGCCATCCTAATTACTCACGGGTACAAGGGATTTGTATTGGCCAGTTGGAGAGTGTGTGTTTTCACAGGTTCCACAGCTATTAGCATGTCTTGTTCCACAGCCATGGGAAGAACAGAGTATCCACAGTAATCGATGTGCTCTCCTAGACAAAAGGGAAAGCAGGTTTTATCATCGCTAGTAGATGAAATAAAAGAAGCTCAACCTAGCTGTGTGAACAGCAGTTGCTGGAGAGAACCACGGCTTCATTGAACCCTCAAGGCTGATTGCCCAAGCAGAAACTCAGTGACTAGAATCTGGAGAGTTCTAAGTCAGGTGATCTCACGCATCTTTATTTCCCTTAGAAATCATTCGTTATGCACTGCTCCTTGTGACCTAGTATCCTTGTAGCTACTAGATAAATCCTTCGGGATACACGAGCAGACCACCTAACCTTCACCAACCCGAGGCCGAGCGTATCATCAGGTAGCATCTGACACCGGGAACTGAGAAATCTCTACCTTGCTGTAACCTGCCTGCCTGATGTTTCCACCAATGTCTCTGAAAAATGTCTTAATGTGTGGTTTCCTTTTCTGTTAATATAAAACCTCATGAGACTGTTCCATGTTAGAACATGAGGTGGAGTAAACTGTATCCGCGTTCCCAAGCCATGGTCACTCATAATTGGTCCCAGAATAAATTCTTATCCCCTTTCAGGTAAAAGCTGTGACTCTCGCATAGACAGTTAACATACAGGAAAAATATGACCTCGGTTTAATAAAAAGTAAAATACAATGGGCAGACAGATACTCAGTTTTCTTTTTACCAAGCATTTTGAGCCAACTTCAGCTAGCCATGAGTAATTCATTTTTGTTAATTTGGAGGCTCCTTTTTATCTTAAGCTTGGTTTTCTATTTTCTAATTTGTTTTGTTTTGTTTTTTTCTTTTTTAACATAATATTTTTATTGATTATTTGGAAATTTCACATAATGCACCCCGATCACACTCACTTCCAGTCCTCCCAGGTCTACCCCCGCCCCATCTCCATGACCTCTCCAAAACAAAAGAAGAAAAAAAAAAGAAAGAGAAAACAAAAAACATACCAAGTCCAATTTGTGTTGCTCATATACTCACTGGTACATGGTCAAACTCCCAGAGGCCAGTCCCTTAAAGAAACTGCCCAACCCCCCCAGAAGCAATCAACACTACACTACAGCATCTCTATCACAATTTTTTTAAAGAGTTCTCTTCAATGGCTTTCTGTCTAGACTATTTCTTTTTTGGGGGGAGGGGTGTAGAGGAAGAGAGGTTGTCACAGAAACCTTCTATGTCTCTCATTCTCAACTGTGAGTCTACAGTTATCAATACCACTCACCGCAAAAGAAGCTTCCTTGCCCTTTATAACCAGCAGCAGCACAGATCATGGACCTCCACATGGTTTCTGACTACAGCAAGGGCCATGACACCAACATGGCTTCAGGTGGCGCCACAGACCACAGACATCCCCATGGCCTTCAGTGATAACATGGCCACAGAAATCAACACAGACCCCAACTGCAGCCAGAGCACAGACATCAACATAGTCTCTGGCAGCAACGCAACCCACAGCTATCAACTTGGCTGCAGGTGGCACCACAGACCACAGACATCTCCATGGCCTTTGGTGGTAACATAGGCTATGGACATCAACATGGCTCCTGGCCACAGTAGGGTCACAGACACCAACAAGGCTCTAAGTGGCTGCACGAACCCTGGACATCAACATGGCCTCCAGTGGCAACATGGACCATGGACACTAACATGGCCCATGGTGGCAGCACAGACCACAGACATCCACACATCCCCCAGCCACACACAGCAGGGACCACAATCACCATCATGGCCCTCAACAGCAGCACAAGCCACGAATTTCAACATGGATTCAGGTGGCAGCATAGTCCATCAACGTCTCTTCAGTTGAAACATGGACCATGGACATCAACATGGGACCCAGCAGCAGCAGACTTCAGCAGCAGCAGCACAGACCACAAACATCAACATGGACTCCAGTGGTAACAGGAACCATGGACACTAACGTGGCCCGCGGTGGCAGCACAGGCCACAGACATGGACATGGACAGGGCCTCAGCCACTTTTTAATTTACAACAATCATTTTCCAAATTTATGTCATGTGACTATAAAGTATCAAGCTGATTAATATCTCAAATGTGGATAAGAAGCTGTTTATTTTCCGGTACAGACTTATGTAGCTCATTGTTCCTTTGGCAGATAATAATCAGTGAGGAAACATGAAATCAGCAGGTGACAATTCAGCTGCACAATTCTATTTTTATTCCATATATTGTTATAGCAGTGAAGGCCTTTGCTCCTGCATTGATATTCTTTATAGAAGGGGATAATAAGGGCCTTTTATGGATTAAAATGACAGGTGAAGAACTAATTTATCAAGTCATATTTCTATCCAGTTATCAAGAGGACAGCAATCTGAGTCAAGTAGAAATATGTATTTGAATACGTGGACAGGGCATCTATCTGTTCTTCTGCAAGGTTATAGCATGGGTGGCCGCCTACTGAGGGCGAAAATGGTTTCCTTTGACAAAATGTATTTAAAAGAAGAAAAACACCCACCCTGGGTGAGGGTCATGGAGGGAGCGGGAACCACTGGGGATGAAGATAAATCTATTATCAGCTCCTCAATATGTTAACGAAACTGACCCTCGTACTTTTAACAGAGACTGAGATTCATTTGGTCTCCAGCTGTGTCTCACGAATACTGGAGTCACACCCCACACACTGTACTGAATAAGGAAATAAGAATTCTTTGTTAGGAAAACCCCACCCCACACAAGGGGAGCTTGGCTGTGCTCTGAGGACCCTGCTTCTGTGGGTTCTCTAGCAGTGAGGAGCTGACGCCATCTGCCCGCCTTCCGGGCCACTTTCCTGTTCTCTGTTCTTCTGAGGCTCCAACACATTTTCTCCTCACCATTTTCCTCCGTGGACCTTTAAGACATTAAAGAGCTCAGAACCTGGGGCTGGACAGATGGCTCAGCAGTTAAGAGCACTGGCTGCTCTTCCTGAGGTCCTGAGTTCAAGTCCCAGCAACCACATGGTGGCTCACAACCATCTGTAATGAGATCTGGTGCCCTCTTCTGGCCTGTAGACAGAACACTGTATAGATAATAAATCTTTACCAAAAAAAAAAAAAAAAAAAAAAAAAAAAAGAGCTCAGAACCTGTCTGCAGCCCCCTTTCCATCCCAATCCCACAGTAATCCTGACGACATCCAGATAGATGACCTAGTGCAAAGCCCAAGCCCTCCTCCCCCTCGGCAGTCCTCCCCCATGACCCTCCATCCAATAATTGCCTAGCTCCCATCACCTCCAACTTTTATCAAGCTATTATAAACTTGAAGCTCCCCACCCTGCCTGTCTCTCTGGCCCACACCGCCTTCTCATCTCCATCTGTAGGCTCCTCTTCCCTTCCTTCCCTTCGCCACCCAGCACAGATTCCACCTTTTATTGCTTCACCAGCCCTCCTGCCCATACTGTCAAATTCTCTGTTCCATGTCATCCTCTGTGAACTCCCACTCAACAAAGCCCTAAACCTACCTCAAAACCACATACCTTACATTAGCTGAGGCAGGGAAATGCAAGATCTCTGAGTTGGTGCACAGTCCACAAGTTCACCTTACCCCAGATCTCAGTGCTTTCCAGCAAATAGGCTTTTTTCGGCCATTCAGTCTCCATTCCTTCCCATTTACATTGTTTCTTCCCCTGCCTTAAAATCCCAGCCCTCCTCACAAAAATGTCCTCAGTCCTCCACTCACAATTATACATAACTGACATCAAGGTGCATCCTTTTCCTCCTGACCTCCCATTAAAAGAGCTGAAGCTGCCGGTGCCCTATGCTCCAGACATCTGCCTTCCTGCCTCTGCAAGTGTTCCCCTCCACCAGGTACTCCCTTTTCAATTATGGGCAATCTCTCCCTCTCCATTGATCTTCTCTCTATTATAAACCATCCCCACTGGCCATTCTCAAATATTCCGTGAAATTTTTAAATCCTCTATTATTTGCTTCAAAATAAAAAGCATGGTCTGAGTTGCCAGTGGAAGGTGGCTGGCTAATAAGTGCTCTGTATTTTTCAGTTATTTGTTTTATAAGCTTGCGTTTCCCATTATAATAGTGTTTTTGAATCCTCCATGGACCCTGGACTTTTCTCAGCTCCCCATACATTTTCTCGTGACAAGTCTTATTCATCCTAGCAGTCATGACTTACAACATCCCTGCACACATCTCCAGTTCCTCCACGTACTGCATCCCCTTATCAAAAATTCAAGCTGCATCCATTTAGCTTAAGCATCTTTGTTCAAACAGAACTTTATGGAGGTTTGAAATGTGGAGAAAAGACAAACAGGAGGCATCTCTGGTTGAGCTTTTGCGTGACTGGCACTCCCCTTCAACAGCAGTCCCTGCACAGACTCCAACCCAGCCCTAAGATCCACTGACACAGCCTGAAGATGACACTGGGTGTCTAGGGGCTCTCACACCTGCCATTAGACTGTGGGTTCCCAGAGCAGCTACTGCACAGCAGATGAACAGTGCATCTTCTGACTGAAAGCAGAGTAAAGGACTTCCTTCTGATGAAATTGTACGCAACTATCTATGTCCCACTTGACATACGTTCTTGTTCTTCGTTTTGTTTTGGTTTTTCGAGACAGGGTTTCAACTGGCTCTCCTGGAACTCTCTCTGTAGACCAGGCTGGCCTGGAACTCACGGAGATCCACCTGCCTCTGCCTCCCAAGTGCTG